>NW_027468774.1:22146100-22353600 GCF_046254945.1 Alosa pseudoharengus | reverse complement strand
ACACCTAGCCCTCGTACAAACTGGCAGGTGCTGGGGATTTATGGGTCCAGGCGAAGCTGGCAAACGGAAGCGTGCATTTCATCGACGCTTGCCCCACCGCCGAGCCAAGGACCGGAGAAAGATAGAGAGAGAGAGAAAGAGAGAGGCAGGGGCGCGCAACTCGTTTGCGGTACCCAAAGCACTCCAAAAGAGCCGGCAGCTCCGGGTACCCCCATGGAATTGTCTGCCCGGCAGGGTGGATGAACCTCGGCCAGGCGGCGCGGAGGCTTCAGCAGCGGCGGCGGCAGAGTTAGCTAGGGCCACGCCACAGGCATGGAGCTGAGCCACCAGGATTCCATTTGCGTTTGTGATCAGCCACCAACTGCCCAACAAGATGGAAAAAAAAAAAGAGAGAGACAGAGAGAGGGAGAGAGAGAGAGTGAAAGGAAGAGATGATGACTCATAATCGTAACCGTGGAGATGAGCCATGTGGCTAATGGAGGGTTTGCCCCAAAAAATGAGGAGGGAGGAGCGATGGCGCAGCCATGCCATAGGTTAGGGCTCCCAAGGTGCTGCCCATCCCCCACGCCTCTCCCAGAGATGCTAACGAGACGCCGAGCGGGAGAGAGCCTCATTAGCCTGACCACAGCAGAACCATCAGCCCTCATTACGAAGGGAGAGGATGGCCCTGAGCTGCCTGGGATGGAAGCAAGAAGAGAGAGAGAGAGAAAGAGAAAGCACTCAAGGAACCCATGCTGAGCTGCCGCTGGGCACTCTTCCTCTTCCTCTCTCTCTCTCTCTCTCTCTATCTCTCTGTCTCTCTCTCTCTCTCTCTCACTCTCTCTTTCTCTCTCTGTGGCCCTTCAGAGTGCCACTGCTGAGCTGCTTCTCAAGAGTTCTTTTTCCAACACACACACACACACACACACACTCCTGCAAAAAGTGTACGCACTGAGACACACACTCATGCCCATACCCTTATGTTCTACATTCACTTTCTCACATACTCTCCCTGCAGGAGAGGAATCTCAAGAGCTCTTTATTGTCAACCCACTCCCCTGTCCCCACACACACACACAAACTACACAACGCATAGACATGTGCCTACAACAGTCACACAAACTGACACCAAAGACATACACTCCGCATGAGATGCATCTCAAGTGCTTCTCAAGAACCCCTTCAGACACACACACACACACACACACACACATCCTTATTCTGACTCTCATGCTGTGCTTTTCTTAGCACCCCTACTTAGAGGGGATGTCTGTTTAAGACTAAACCACTTGAGTTCTTATGGAATTAAAGCATCACTACCCCCCCTTACAGCTACGAGTGGCTGAACATCTTAAATTGTCAGTGGGAGGGAAGATGAGCCTTTTGCTGTGGTCACAAGTACATCTCCCCTACCCGCTGTGTGCACACACCACGGCCGTCCCCCAAAGCCTCTCGCTACATACCAGCTACACACACATTTTATTATTGTCTGAGAACGGCTGCCGACGAGCAAGTGCGGCGCGTCCATCGAGGAAAGCATGATGTCATCGCTCCTCCGCCAGGCTGCCGCAGCCGTCTGTGTCGACAGGCTTCCTTCCTCTCCTTCCTCTCCTTCCGTCTTGCCTCCCTCCCCAGCGCCATGTGGGACTCGCGTGGGGGGAAAAAAAGATGACTTCCCCCTCGAAACTAATTAATCGACGCAACAAGCCCATTACGCTCGGTTAAAACAATTAGCATCTGCCCGTTTAGTGGCAGAAGTGCCGCCGTCGCCCGCCGCTCGGCAGGCGAGATCACGCTGGGAGATTAATGCCTGCCACGCTGCCGAAGTTCCTCAAGCGCACCCCTGTGGCATGTGGCTCGCTCGCGCCTCTTTTTTTTCCTCTAATGTTTGTTTTCCAGAGTTCGGACATGATTATGTTCGTCTCGTTCGCGGAACGGCTTGGATGGGCCCTCACAAAAAAAAAGGACTCTTGAAAAAAAGGCTGATGGGCTTTATTGACTCATGGCAAAAGAGGAAGCATTCTAGTGGTGAACATCTGTTCAGTGAGCATAAGAAGCTTCCTTGCAGTGGTTTAAGGCCAACCTCAACCACTGTTCAAACAGTTGGCAAGTTAAGCCTCACAATTAGTGTTCCTTTGTGAAAGTTCGACCCACGTTATTTTAGCCCATGTGAATCTCTCAGTCCAGTGGCCTCCATCTGGGCTCAGCCATTTTCTGTAGATCTCCTCTGGGTCCAACCTCCATTTTTCCATTGTCTCCTGTAGCCAAGGCCAGCTGATAATACTGTAGCTGGAATAATTTCCACAGCCCTATTAGCAGACCTGGTCGAAAGATCCGTTCCCATCGAGTGCGAGCCCTTTCCAGAAAGGGGCCATCTCTTCCCCCGTTGTGCCGGAATGGTGGCGTCGCGGACGGCTTGACAGGGTAATTACTTTTAATGAAATAATGCGGCCATTGTAGACAGCAATTAAAAGTCGCTCTCCCTCCACTCATTAAGGGGGAAACTTACGCTTTTCATCGCTCTGTTTTCTAATGATCTGAAAGGGGCGCCCGTTAAATCGAACACTCAGGCACGTTAACCCCTTGGGACTAGCCTTCAAGTCCCTTTCACTAAGCACACAACAAAGCAAAAGGGAGGGAGAGAGAGAGGGAGGGAGAGAGAGATACAGAGAGAAAAAGAAAGTGAGTGCATTCACCTGTTTTTCCTGATTCCATGTCGTTTCTGATATGCTGGCTATGCTGGCTGTGTTGGCTTATTTAAAGAGTTCTGGCTGAATAATCGGTTGCCGCTGTGTGTGTGTGTGTGTGTATGTGTGTGTGTGTGTGTGTGTGTGTGTGAGAGAGAGTTCATTACGCTCCATGAAAACATAAACAGTGCAGTGAATGATCAGACCCTGTTCTGATTTGAGCTGTCGACTCTGACAGGGTTGTCAGTCTCCTCCGTGTCTGATGTCTACTCCCTTCTCTCTTTCTTCTCCGCAGCAATTTGGCAAGATCTTAGATGTGGAGATCATCTTTAACGAGCGAGGATCTAAGGTATGTGAATGAGATGATCAATCACACGTGTTTTTTTTTTTTCCAACCAACTCACGTGCTCCCATCATTGTACTTGTGTACCAGCCAGTTTCACTTTGACTGACTATAGAGTGTGAAAACCCCCCAATGAAACAGTCTAGCACATGCTAAGGCACCACCGTCCTACCCATCATTGTCCGGTCATCATGAGTAGCCATCGCTGGTGTGTCTGTTGATACAAGCTGACTGTCGCCAGTTGGCCTGGATTCACCTAATTGACTGTTTAGCGACTGAGGCTGCTTAACCCGGTGATTTAGCTAGGCAGGGCACACGGCTGGAGTCTTACGCCAGAGCTGTGTGTGGGTGGTGATTGATACGTTTCATATGAGGGAAAACAGCAGCCCAATAAGGGTGGGGTTTAGCCCCCCCCCTCCACCTCCCACACACACACACACACACACACACACACACATACACACACGCACACACACACACACACACACATACACACACATACACATATACACACACACACTCCACCAGGCAACACCACTGCACCGCCCGCCTTCGGCTCCAGCTCCACCCCACAACTCACGTGGTCGAGCTGAGGAGGATAAAGCCTGTTTCAAACGTTTATTGTTCGTTCCCTGAAAAAGCCCCTACCTATGATGTGTTTTTCTCCCCCACCTATTTCTCTCTTTTTTCTCTCTCTCTCCTTCCCTTGTTCTTTGTACCTTAATTTAGCCCCCCCCTCTCTTTCTCTCTTTCACATTTTCTTTTGCTCTCTCTCTTTCACTCTTTCTTTCTTTCTCTCTTTCTTTCTTTGTCTCCCCCTCTCTTTGTCTGCTTGCTATATAATGGACTAAGCAGGCCATTAATAAACAATCTATTTTCTATGACACTTTAGCAATTTGCATTCAATATGTTTGTCTCCTTTGAAAAATAGCGCCTCTGCTCGGCCTCCATGTAAGCTAATTATTTGTGCATGATAACAGAGGGGGGTGGGGATACAGATAGAGGGGACAAGTATAGTCACTGCAAAATGTCCAAAGGATTAATTTTGCCCTCAATTCCTTTTTGGATGTATTTCTTTATCTTTCTTTCTCTTCTCCCATCTTCTCTCACTCTCTCTCTTTCTTTCTTTCTTTCTTTCTTTCTCTCTCTATCTCTCTTTCTCACTTTCTCTCTCTCTATCTATCTCTCTTTCTCTCTTTCTCTCACACTTCACCCCCTGCCGACCCCCTGAAGGAGGGCTCCCATGTTATTTATGCCAAGCTCATAGAGTCTGAACGCCCTGAGTGTGTGTGTGTGTGTGTGTGTGTGTGTGTGTGTGTGTGTGTGTGTGTGTGTGTGTGTGTCGGCCAATGACACTACAGTAGTCACAATCTCTCACATGTATTGAACCTCCGAGCAATTATCATCTCCTCTCTCACTCTTTCTCGCTCTGTTTACCTCTCCTTTATGGACATATACAAGATAGAGTGACTGAATCCTGTAGTGAGCAAATGTCTTTGTGCCCTACACAGCGGACCTTTGTCTCAATAGACTGTTATCTTGCTCTCTCTCTCTTTAGAGTGTGTGGTGCCTTTACTCCAAATATCAGCCTGCTTGTCACTGACTCCTAGTTTCTGGCTTTTAATTCCCAACTGCTGCAGTACTAACCACAAAAACTTGTAAACTGCCACTTACTACTGTCCTTCCTGCTACTCACTGTGATATGTTCTCTCTCTCTTTCTCCTGTTTGTCTGTGTGTGTGTGTGTGTGTGTGTGTGTGTGTGTGTGTGTGTGTGTGTGTGTGTGTGTGTGTGTGTGTGTCTTCTTTCTCCTCTGTCCTCTGTGTGTGTTCCTAACCCGCACCCTGCTGCCTCATTATGCTGCGCTGTGTGTGTTTTTGTGTGTGTGTGTGTGTGCTTGGTGGCGGGGGGTGGTGTCACCCTGCAGGGCTTTGGTTTTGTAACTTTTGAAACGAGCACAGATGCTGATCGCGCGCGGGAGAAACTAAACGGTACAATCGTAGAAGGACGCAAAATCGAGGTGCTTCCCTTTTAATCTTTCTTCCTGCTTCCTGCTCTGCTCTTCCTGCTCTCCCGTCTGCACACCCTTCCTTCTGCTCGCTCGCTTCCTTCCTGCATGTGGGCGAGTGTGTGTGTGTGTGTTTGAGAGAGAGAGAGAGAGTGTGTTTATGGGTGTGTGCATGCATGTGAGTATGTGTAATCCTGTGTGCATGAGTGTAAATATTTGTATGTGTGTGTGTGTGTGTGTGTGTGTGTGTGTGTGTGTGTGTGTGTGTGTGTGTGTGTGTGTGTGTGTGTGTGTGTGTGTGAAATATTTGCATGTTTCCAGTGAGTTATCAGTTCGCAACAATAAACCTTTATCTTGATGTCCATCACCAGTTGCCTTAAACAGAGTATGTGTCCGTTCGTGAATCAAGCTAAAGTCAGCCTGGAGCATGAAGGTGTCTACAGTAACAGCCATCTCATGCCCCCCCCCCCCACACATTATGTTCTCTATCTCCATGCCTACTGTATACGACACAAGCAGTGTCTGCAGTGGATGACATCCACTGCCATTCAGATGTGCTGGTTGCATGCACTGGCTGGAGCTCTAGGCTCAGAGCAAGCACTCCCACCCCCACTCTGGGTTCATGTGTGTGTGTGGGGGCGTGGAGAGTGTGGGCTGTGGAAGGCCGCATGCGTATGGTCCAGTGGCTGCATGACCCGTGTTGTGATGCTGCCGAGAGGCAACCCCGTGTCTCACTGCAGCCCCCTCTCTCTCTGTGTGAACAGGTGAACAACGCAACAGCACGGGTGATGACCAACAAAAAAGTGACAAACCCCTACACAAACGGTATGCACTGGCCGGCGTGGCGCTCGCCTTGCTTCTTTTCTCTTGTGTCTCTTGCCTCTCTGTTTGATTTATTGTGTATTTTCATTGTGTATTTACTTCTGTTTCTTCATTTGCTTGGTTTGTCATTCTTTTTTTTCCTGATTGCTTTCTGGTTTGTGCTGCTGCTGCTGCAGGCTGGAAGCTGAATCCTGTAGTGGGCGCTGTCTATGGTCCTGAACTCTACGCCGGTAAGTCCACCAGCTCTCTCTCTCTCTCTCTCTCTCTCTCTCTCTTCCTCTCTTTCTCTCTTCCATTCTACACCCCCCCCCCATTTTACTGGGAGGCCATAATGTCTTCAAGTGTGCACTGGGAAATGGTTTCTTAAATGTCCCCTTTTTTTCTATATCTCATTTTTTTTTTGGCCTAAAATAAGCTCACAGTCGGTAAGGCAATGGGCCACGCTTAAGAGCGGCCCATTAAACAACAGTCATCTGAAACCCCGGGGAAAACTGCCCGCTTAACAAATTGGGCTTTTCGTCTGATTTCAGCACAGCTCAGGGTTTGGGAACGGGCTTATTGCCTCGGATGCAGTAAAAGGCAACACTTGCTCGCAGCTGCACGAGCTGCACACCAGACCAAGCCCAGCTAAGCGTCTCCAAGGGAACTAATTCTGTTTGGCACCCAGATGAACCGTGAGCCCGAGTGCGTGCTGTCGCTGCTCTGTGGCTTGGCCGCCCTCGTTAGTTTGTTTGGGGGAGAGACTGGCCTGGATGGGAGGCGCTCCGTCCAGAGAGAGTGTTGTTGACCTCTTTGGGATATGAACCCCCACGCCTCTGAGACGGGTCCAGAAATGATGGAGGCTCGAGATCCAGAGCTGTAGAACAAAATTGAAGAGGGGTAGAGAAAGAAAACAGAAAGTGGCAATCTGATCCGCCACTCATTCGAGGATACAAGTGTATGTGTGTGTGTGTGTGTGTGTGTGTATGTGTGTGTGTAGGTGGGGGTAGGGGGTGGGGGGTGGTGGGTGGATATGTGTGATCTCGCTGTTTGGGTCTTGTGGAAGCCAGGAGGGAGGGGGAGAAAAAAAATATGATTTCAAGTGCAAGTCGCTCCAGCAACTGTTATCAGATTGTGCAGTCTGCAGCCATGGATGGATTTGCCAAGTGCGGCAGATTGACTCTCACTGAGCTAACGGAATCAGAGAGAGATTGAGTGAGGGGCCCCCGTGGGGTGGTGTGTGTGTGTGTGTGTGTGTGTGTGTGTGTGTGTGTGTGTGTGTGTGTGTGTGTGTGTGTTTGTCAGGAGGGGTATACGTATCATCTGCACTTTTCATCCATGGAGAGGGTGAGGGGGTGGGGGTGGGTAGTATTTCTCCTGGCATTGGTTTGATTGTGTGTGTGTGTGAGAACGTGTGAGTGTGTGTGTGTGTGTGTGTGTTTGTGTGTGTGTGAGAAAGTGTGTGTGTGTGTGTGTGTGTTTGTGTGTGTGTGTGTGTGTGTGTGTGTGTGTGTGTGTGTGTGTGTGTGTGTGTGTAATGTGTGAGTGTGTGTAGCAGGGTACCAGAGGAGGCCTCTGCGGGGGGTGTCGGTCCTTTACATGCCTGCCCTGCTTTATTGCTGTATGTTATATGAAGCGCTTTGCATTTTAATGAGCGGGAAATGGTACTATTTCATTTGGAAGAAGTGCTGAGCACATCTCGCCACTTTAACGGCTCGCCTTTCAGCTCATTAGACTAAAATCTGTTCATTCCCCGGACAGCTTTACGGCGGACCTCTAAATAACTGTCCATGACAGAAAGCAGTCATCTATCACTTTTATTCCATCTCCCTTCTTCCCTCTCTCTCCTCTTCCAACCCGCTGCACCCCTCTCACCCCACACCCCACCCCCACCTCCCTCCCCACTGACAATTACATACACACATACATATACATATACACACATATATGAATACACACACCTAAACACTCACATACACATACACATACACATACACATACACATACACACATACGCACACTCAGACAGACAAGAGAAATACACATTCATACATGCATATGGAATTATACTCACATTCAGACATGCCTATTCACAATCTATGTAAATCACCAGCACTCTCTCCATCACACACAAGTCCATCTCAGGAGCATATTAGCATAATGGAATTTCTATACCTAATACATGTTCTCAGACGTACACGCATATGCTGGCATGTACTCCCACACTGAAACACACACACACACACACACACACACACACACACATAAACACACACAAACATACACACACACACACACACACACACACACACACACACACACACACACACACACACACACACACACACACACAAACATACACACACACACACACACACACACACTATCTCTCACACACACACATTATCACACACACACACACACACACACACACACACAAACACATCCTCTCACAAAGGCTTATGTGTACCTAGACTTAGACACATACTGTATATGTAGCAGTTCAGACCCACGAATGCCCTGAGACCCTTTCACTCTCACAGAGGCACACGCATACACATACCAGTGCAAGTGCCCAAACACACACCCACACAAACCAACCTACACACAAGCACACACACACACACACACACACACACACACACACACACACACACACACACACTTTCCCAAATCATCTCATAAATCAGACAGAGTGTGGTCCATGCCGTAGGCAGGGAGAGCCGGGGGTGGAGTGATTTATTGGCCGCTAATTTTTCAAGTCATCTTGATGCGGTGCAGAAGTTTGCCAAGCCTAAACCACAACATATGCCTGCCAGCTGGGCTCGATGTGCAACATAAATAAGCAATACATTTTCGGGTGCCAAAGACCACCAAACGTCCACATAGAGAGACAAAAAATAGAGGGGGGAAAAAATCAGACTAGACGTTTAGACATCTATTTAGAATAGCCAATAGACATTTGATGTATTTCAGCAGTGTTTTCCTAATCATTTATGAAAATAATTTATGAAAATGATACACAAACCCCCCCCTCTCTCACACTTGAGCGCATATGGACACACACACATGCATACACACACACACGCACACACACACACACACACACACACACACACACACACACACACACAAAAATACACAGACACACACACCCGCTTCCTCATCACGTTTCCCCCATCACACAACGCGGTGATCATCCTCCCCCCTTTGACAACCTAAGTCCCATCATCCACGCTCTTCCCAATCCGTCGGTACCAGCGGCCCGGCGTGGTGCGATCCTGGCCGCCGTTGACGTCTCGTGTTGGCGGGGGGGGGGGGTTGGGGTGGGCAAGTAGGGGTTCGGCGAAAGCGGGGAATGTTGGTGGAGGCGATTAATCACTGTTTATCAGTCGCTCATTTCTGTGCGGGAGATCTGTGGAACGGGAAGCCATAAATCGCGGGCGGCCGCTGACAGCGCACTCCGTCTCCATTCGTCCTGGCGCTACAGGTTTATTGTCCTCAAAACCCATTCAGGAGAATGACGGATGAGAGGCCCCATCGCCAGCCGCTCCCCACTCTTAACCTCGCACCGGGGATGGAGACAGGGAGGGAAGAGGGAGAGGAGAGAGGGAGAGAGGGAGTGAGAGACAAAGGGAGAAAGAGTGTGTGGAGGAAGAAGGGGAGGGGGGGAGAGAGTTAGAGATAGAGAGGGAGAGGGAAGGGAAGAAGGTGTAACACCTTTTTCCTCCTGCCACCTCTCCTACTCCTGATGTTGTTGATCCTGCTCTGAGGGAGATTCGTGGCACCTTGTGCAGAAGCGAGAGATACAAAGATGGAGAGAGAGAATGATAGATTGGGAGAAAGAGAGAGAGCCCCCTCATCTTCTCAAGTTCAAGTTCAAGTTCAATTTATTTTCTTTGTTCAAGTTTCTTTGTCCCAAATGGGCAATTTGATTGCAGACAGGGTCACATACCACACGACAAGACACAACACACTACAATACAGACAGATATGCACAAAATAATAATTTAGTTAGATAAATAGGTCTGACAATGCCTAAAAAGTCAGTAAAACCAAGATAAAAACTTCATTAAATAAACTAAACTAAATGGACAAATCTATCTTTTCCTGTTGTGTGCATTCAGTACTTGGATAGAAAAGGGGATAAAGGAATTTTTGTACCTCTGTTTAAAAGCAATATGAGTTTTAAAACGCAAGCCAGATGGCAGCAGCACGTATTCAGAATACAGGGGATGGCCTGTGTCTTGATATATTTGTATCGCTTTGTTGAAAACCTGCTTATTAAAATATTCGGTGAGACTAACAAAGTTCTCCTCCAGGGTTTTGGGTGGGGGTTGGGGTTGCATGGCGCCATTCTCTGTTTTGTCTCCTGCAACCCAAACCTTCCCATGAGCCCCTCTGAGTGGGCCTGTTTCTGGCCCCCTCCCCGCCGCTGGGAGAGAGAGAGGGATCGGGCTCCCCAGTTTCAGTGTCAGGCCGTGGGGAGGAGGCCCAGATAGCATGACGCTAACAGTGCCTCTGCGCTCATCTCGGCTGCTGTTTGTTCATGGCTGTGTGGGGCGGGTGAGGCTCAGCGCTAGCACAGCTGAAATGGGCGCCGTGTGCTCCAGTGGCACTCTGCAGCCGTGCAGCACCTGCAGTCATTCAGATTCAGATGAGAGCTGCAGAGCATGAGATGAGATGTAAAGAAATCCATATGCTTTAAAACACAGAAGCACTCGGGGCCACTTCAAGCAGCGATTGACAGCATCTCTTCTTCCCTGCATTGAAGTGCATTTCAGCACCACGGACAGCACACAGGCTCCTCCATTAATGAAGCCTCCTCTCTCCCAACCCCCTCCTCTTTTCTCTCCCCATCCCTCACGTGCTGGCACTTGGAACACATCAGCTCCTTGAGTTGTTCACCAGTCCTCGAAGCAGCCCTCACACGGAGGGCCCCACCAGACTCCTTCAGACGCCGCCAACAGGAAGCTCTCCACTCGAGAGCTTTTCCCACGATGGCTGTGTCGGTGGCGGCGGCGGCGCACTGAGTTTTCCCTACGAGGTGATGCTCCCATTGAAGAGCCCCCATTGAAAGAGCCACGCAGCTGCGCAAATGACTGAATTAGTGGCTAAACAGGGTCTTAATACGCGCCGAGGATCCTTCTCATTGTCAGAGCGTGCTCTAAGAGGATAATTAAGCACTAGTTGTCTTGATTAGATTAAGCTCCTCTTCCTCCTCCTCCTCCTCCTCTCCTCTCCTCAACTCCCCCAGTGGTGGGATTACTGTGCCTCGATCATCCACCCAGTCTACCCTCAACAGGAAGCATTAGAGAGATCAACTCAGTAGGAAGAAAAGTTTTTCTTTCTTTTTCCCTGCCTTTCTTTCTTTCTCTTTGGCTTTTTTATTTCTTCTGGAGATGACCTCCCAGTTTGAGGATAACTAGATTGCCAGAGGGGGCAGACTTGGGGTCGTGTGAGTAGTGAGCATTCTCTCACCACCTGACACATATGACATATGAGCTGCTGTGCGGAGTGACCTCTCACTCGCCCCCACCCCGCGCCCCACCGCCCACACACACACACACACACACACACACACACACACACACATTCTCTCTCTCTCATACACAGACACACACACACACACACACACAAACACAGACACACACACACACACACACACACACACACACACACACACACACACACACACAGAAATACATACGCCCACACAAACTCACATATACACACAGAGAAACCAACACATACACACATATGCACTGACACACATACAACCCCCCCCCCCCCCAACACACACACACATCCACACACACACACTGCTCATATTTTCCATCAAGCCTTTTCCGGAAGATTCCTAGGCTCAAGACGGCGGCTGCTAGTGGCTGTTTATGCTCAAACTAGCTTTTTGCTGTTGTTGCTTTCCATGGGTGTGGAGAAGTGTGACAGGCCCTTTGATTTATGGGTTATTATTGAAGCGGTGTACCCTATCGCCAGCTCATTATGAGTTTACATTCACATACATCATGCATTGCATATTGCATACAAATTCAACCTTTAGGAGAAAACTGCCGCAGAAAAATAAAAAAGACTTTTTTTTTCTATTCTCTTCTCTCTTTTTTAATGTCAAAAGGAAGAGGCGAGGTTTTAAATTTTGAAAGGTGAAAAAATACCGTGAATCCGTGAATCTTGAAAGTCTTTTGTGAATGAGGACGAGGCTCGGGCCGTTACTCACGGAGAGTTCTAGTGGACTCATTTAAATGTCAAGGTCAGAGTTATAAATTAGGTGTGTGGAGGGCTAGTGGGGCTGGAGGTGTGGGGGGTATGGTATGTGCGGGTTGCTGTTGGCGTGGTGACAATGTGTGGGCGTGACGGGGACAGGGCGGGGCAGGAGTTAGGGGGCGTGGTGGTGTGGAGGCGCAGGGCGGAGGAGGGCTGAGGAGCAGAGGGGAGCGGAGCGGTACACGTGGGAAGGGAGCGCTAATGGGCCGAGACGTTAACCGCGGGGGACATTAAACCCGTCCGCCGGAGTTTGGGGGGGGGGGGGACGCAACTAATCTGTCTCGCTGTCATCTCTGTTTCACTTTCTCCCTCGTTTTCTCTCGCTTCTGCTGCCTGCCCTGCTCTCGTTTTCCTCCTCCTCTCCAATCTTCTCTTTCTCTTACCGCCTCTGTCTCTTTCTTCACTTCTTCTGTTTTCCCCTATGTCTATCTCACTCCTCTGTGCTGACATAATCACCTCCTCTCAGTTGCACATGTTCTGCATGTGCCTCACACGGCAATGCGTCCCTTAAGGACAGAGGTGAAAGGTTGTGCATGTTCCAATCAAATGGCTTCTTCCCTCTGTTGCTTTTCTGGCTGAATATCAGATGTTAATGTTCTTTTGTAAAAGCCAAAGAGAGAGCTCAAACAAAGTGAAAACAATGATGCGACCCTAATAGTCTGTCTCTCTTACAGAGCCAAGAAGTATCATATTTGTTTGATTTATTACAGTTACATTTTCTTCTCTCTTTCTCTTTAGATAGTAGCTTCATAAATCACAATTTTAAAAGATACAATTAATAATCATGATCAAATATTGATGGTAATAGATATCCAAACTCAAGATTTTTACTCTCCTTATTCACGTATAATTAGGTTTATTAATAAGTGAATCTTGATTCTTGAAATATCAAACAATTATAATAAATGAAGATAAATGAATGAATGAATAAAAATGCATAATTATGATAAATAAAGAACTACTAATTAGTTGAGAGGAAGATGTGAAGAAGCGAGAGTTGTATGCCCCTTGTCCATTTTAATCATGTGTCCTTTCTTTCTTTGTGACACGTTGAGTTTTGAGCTCTAATGTCGGCTTCTCTTGCCATAAAAGCATTCGAATTTTAGAATTTTCATCCAATCATAAAAAAAAACTAAAGTTGCAAGTTTAGGATTTCTCTAAAGTTTTTTTTGTGTTCCTACTGAAAAATAGTTTGGTCTTTTCTGGAATAAAAACTGTATTTTCAACCTCCTTAAGGTCACAGGGGATGCAAAGGGGTAGTATCTCTTTTTTCTATCTCAAATTTGTGATCTCCCAAGAGGTATTTTGGAAGGCATATTCTGTGTGGCTGTTCCAATTTGACAAGGTAGTCTGCAATCAGGTATTCTCTGATTAACTTGATTTAGCATTCCAGTACTTTTGTAAGATTGGACTTTAAGATTGTAAGATTGGTCTAGCCTTTGAGAAATATGGGCAGTTTCACTATCTCTGAGAATTTCCATTTGATTGGGTTTATATCCTTGATGCGACTCAAATTAATAATTCATTTTGTACTATTATTTTTCTCTGATCATGCAGAATTAAATGCATCCAGAATTTGATTGTACTTTTGGTGACTGCAAGGAGCATGGCCAAATGACCCAACTCTGCCCTGCAAGCATTATTCAGTGCACCTCTATGGACCAGTGGTTTTACAGAACTATGTGGAGTGCTTCCAAGACACTCTTGTCCCATGACTTTTTGCTTAATGCTGGACCCCATATTTCTGCACTGTACAGCAGAATTTGAGTCATAATAAGGTGTCAATTATGTTTAACCAAAATTTAAAGGGCAGGTGAAATTTTGTAATGACTTTATAGATTGTGTAGAATGCCCTATGAGCTCCGTCTCTCAAGCCTGTGGTGGAACTGCCTTGAGGCCTGTACAGCCAGTCCTTAAACGTATAGCTGATTGTGCACTCTAAAATATTAGGATCTAATGTGAATTGAAATCTTTTCTGTCAATCTTTCCATCTGAGATAGGAATGATGATTTTTACAGTCTTTTATAGTTCATTTCTGAGGGGGTTTGTTTTGTGATTACGGCAAGCTGTTAAGGATTTGGTTCCAGATTTTCTGGGGGTTGGTAAAAAAAAAAGTTTTGAAATAAGTCATTCAGACATTGCCCTTTTAATCAGTCTTTCAGACAGTCTTGTCAGTTAATTTTCCCTACATTGTGTTTTGATTTATCAACTGTTCAATTTAATTTAGTTCCCCAGACATGTACTCAAATTTCTTCTTTTGTAATAACCTTTTTATACTTTTTAGTTCATGCTGACATTTTATTTCTTTCTACATTGTGCAGATTTGGCAGCTCATTGTTTGACATTTAATTTTATCCTAGATGTTGCACTTATCTGTTTCATTTTGTTCTTAATTTCTCTGTCCCCAAATGGTGTGTTTTATATATTAATGATGGTTACGTATGTAACCAAGGTTCTATGAGCTTTAAGCACCTGACTGTCCATCACATGCGTGTGCAGGTTAAGTGTTTGTATCAACAAAGTCACCTGTGACCTGGGTGACATATGCTCTTTGCAGTGGCACAAAAAGTACATCCTACTCCTAAGTGACCTCTTGCCAATCTTCTTGGGAGTATTGCGAGGGACTTTCAAGCTCTGGAGGTCAAACTTAACTTATAAAACCGCAGTTACGTACGTCACCATCATTCTTCATGGTTTCTACTAACCAGTGCTTTAAGCACCTGGATGACTAATTCCAATAAAGGCATGAGAAATCCTAAACTTGCATTTTAAGGATGCTGTGAAGAGGTAGGAAGAATAGCTGTAGTCACTGGGTGGTGTGGGACCACATTGACCCATTAATATCTTGAAAATGTGCAGGGTGATGTCCATGATGCAGCTGCACATATATCTGAAAGGGGGACTCCTTATAGGGCCTCCCATGAAGTAGATACACTGCTGGTTGAGTGACCTTGCACACGATGAGGGGTTGGGAAACCACTGCTCCTGTAAGCATGACCGTTTCAATGATTTCGATAGCCGCTGCTTGGACAGGGCGTGGCCTCGCCTATATCCCGGGAGCTGTGAATTGTTTGCACCACTGCTGGTTCGCAGGACCCTAACAATGACAATGGCTCTGGCCCTTCGGAGGTGACACGGCTGTAGGTGTAGATTTGGAGAGGTCACCGGATAATCTCATCCAACGTTCAACAGAAAATATTTGCATATATAGTATCATATATAATATACTTGGGTTGGATTGCTATTCAAAGTCTTTTGGAGGGCAAAGATTCACTGCTCCAACCCGTCAAAAAATGCTCATACCAACGATTGCATACTCTTGAACCTGCGTACCCACAGATGGTAAGATGATTAGAGGGCACTTCCTGGGTGGGCGTGCCTCTTGTGCCAGGACAAAGGGTATACATCACCCACGTCACTCATGACCTGCACGCACACGTGATGGACATCCAGGTGCTTAAAGCCTCTGGTGATCAGTAGAAACTAAATAGAGAACTATTTTCATTGAGTTGGCAGGAGAGTTTTGATCATAAATTCACTTTTACTTTCACATTCACTTTCATGTATTGCAACTTGATTTGCCCCTACTCTAGACTGCTTTGTGGGGAGAGGGAACATATTGGGTTTTAGATCGTGAAGATCTTTTTGTGTTTCTGACTGTTTAAAGTATTGGATTGTCTAAACTTTACTCTCACTTTCTTTCTCTTGCTCTCTCTCTCTCTCTCTCTCTCTCTCTCTCTCTCTCTCTCTCTCCCTCTTTCTGCAGTAACTGGTTTTCCGTACCCAGCCACTGGGGCCACAGTTGCCTACCGGGGGGCCCACCTGAGAGGGCGGGGCAGGGCTGTGTACAACACCTTCCGCACGGCACCCCCACCCCCTCCCATCCCCGCTTACGGAGCGTAAGTGTCCAACGCAGACTGCATTGCATTTGGGTCTGTATGTGTGAGGGGAAGGAGGGTGGGGTCCATGCATGTGTCTATGTGTGTGCTTATGTAAACATCTGTTAGCACTCTGTTAGCATGTAGTTACATAACAAACACAGACATTGAAAGCACTTCATGGCAGAGTCCTGTGAGACTGAAGTGCTCAGGATGTCCCACAGTCACAAATGAGATGCACATGACAGTGTGTCTGTGTCTGTGTCTGTGTATGCGTGTGTGTGTGTGTGTGTGTGTGTGTGTGTGTGTGTGTGTGTGTGCGTGTGTGTGTGTGTGTATACACATGTGTATGTGTGTGTTGCTATACGGGTACCAGACATTCAGCCTGTCTATAGCTCAGCCGTCTGGCAGGCAGATCTGCAACAGATCAGAGTTGTAATCGAATCCTTACTGATTAGGTCTACATCCTGGGATCTCCTGCAGTTTACTACCTATCTCTCTCTGTCTCTGTCTCTCTCTTTCTCTCTGTCTGCCTGTCTCTTTCTCTCTCTCTCTCTCTCTGTCTCTGTCTCTCTCTTTCTCTCTGTCTGCCTGTCTCT
Organism: Alosa pseudoharengus; assembly: GCF_046254945.1. Lineage (NCBI taxonomy): Eukaryota > Metazoa > Chordata > Actinopteri > Clupeiformes > Clupeidae > Alosa > Alosa pseudoharengus. The sequence continues at coordinate 22,337,021 of NW_027468774.1, read as the reverse complement.
CTCTCTCTCTGTCTCTCTTTCTCTCTGTCTGCCTGTCTCTCTTTCTCTCTCTCTCTCTCTCTCTCTGTCTCTGTCTCTCTTTCTCTCTTTCTTGCTTACTGTACACCAGCTGTCTCCATATCGCTTTCTCTCACACAGCTTCTCTACCCCACACACACACCACACTTCTTTCTCTCTGTCTCTCTCTCTCTTTCTCTATCTATCTCTCTTTCCCTGACATCACTGCAGCAGTAACTGGAGAGGCAAACACTTTTACTAGAGCAGAAAATTGGACTGTGATTCAGAAATGGCCGTGTGCCCCTCCCCTCTTAATATGTCATTCATTATTTGCACTGTGGTGAAGATCAGGCTGTGGCTTCCGTGAGATGACCCAACAGTCACGAACGCACTCTCATGTCTCCCACTCATGACACCCCCCAACACACACACACACACACTTAAACAGCACATCACCATGAAGCCGTTTGTCCGCTATGCCTCAAAGTTAGAGGAGGAATTGCATTACATGCTACACCAGAAGCCCATTTCACCTTTCCAAAATACACTAATGCTCTCTCTCTCTCTCTCTCTTTCTCTCTCTCCTTGTGAACAGAGTGGTTTACCAGGATGGCTTCTACGGAGCAGAGATCTATGTAAGTGGGAGTTTGGCCTCCTCTTTCTGTGCTTTTTTTTCCCTTTTCTTCTGTGAGTGAAACGCTGGTGGAGGGGGACTAAACAGGCATCTCGCATGCCTCAACCCAGCCCTCCTACCTCCACCAAAACTAATTCCCTGAATCGGCTGGCTCTCCACAGACCTGAATATGATCCCTCATCATCAAGACTCCCACTCACCGCCTCCCCCAACACAGACACACACACTTTGTATAGACAGACACACATAGAGATGAACACATGCATCAAATAGGGATACACGTACACATGTATATACGGAATGCACTTCCGTATGAGATACACTGGTATACATTTACTGTGTTTTTGAAGAATTGGTAGTAAATCAAACTAGCATTTTTGATTTGGTTTGATGTAGAAGGGAGCATCACTGGTCTCCACATTGTGTGTGTGTGTGTGTGTGTGTGTGTGTGTGTGTGTGTGTGTGTGTGTGTGTGTGTGTGTGTCTTTATCGTGAGGGCATAGGGACCTCCACAATCAGTACCAGATAAGGCGCAGAGAGCAGATAAAAGGATTTAATAATCTCTCCTCAGCGGCTGCTGTTGTCCCTGCGCACACACACACGCACCAGCACACAACCATCCACACACACACGTGGTCATGCCTGTTTGCGCATGCATATACAGCCACACACACACACACACACACACACACTAACTCATACACACAAACGCAAGCACACAGACCTCGGGTTGCCCAGTCAGTCAGTCATGAGCATACAAACACAGCGCTAGCGCTAAGCGAGACTATCTGTGGCAGAGAGAAAGGGAGACGGGGCAAGTGACAGAGGAAGGGAGATAATTAGTGCATCAGTGGATGTGTTGTTTAGATCCCCGGCTTTCCCTCCGCCACAGAGAGGGGAGACCGCAGCCAGACACCGAGCCTCCCCGCTCACACTCAGCTCCACTCCGCTGACATCTGACTCCCACACACACACACACACACACACACACACACACACACACACACACACACACACACACACACAATCCCACCTCCTTTATCCATCTGCCTCTGCTTTCAGTTTCTGTCTCTCTGTGGCTCTGTCATTCTACATTCTCTCTTGCTCTATTTTTCTCTCAAATAACCATTTTTTGTCTCTCTCTATGTTCTTCTTCTCTCTCTCTCTGTTGCTGTGCGTCTTTCTCTCAGGCTTTTTCTCTCTTTCTCTATTTCTCTTTCTCCCACTTTCTCTCTCTTGCTTCTCTTTTTCTATTCTCTTTCTATGTGTTACACTGTTTGGATGTAGCCCTGTGATGCTCCAGCCCTAGGTCAGGTGGCTGTATCCTGTGTGTTAGATGTTGTTTTGGTTCTGTCCACACCATTGCTTTCTCAGATCTCTACCCAATACTGACCAGCCAGACCATCCCTCACATACACATGCCATTTTCCCCCAAGTGTCTTCAGCCATGACTAGCGTGTGTGTGTGTGTGTGTGTGTGTGTGTGTGTGTGTGTGTGTGTGTGTGTGTGTGTGTGTGTGTGTGTGTGTGTGTGTGTGTGTGTGTGTGTGTGTGTGTGTGTGTGTGTGTGTGTGCGTTCATGCATGAGTGAGTGTGTGAGAGAGATGCACATGCTTTTGAGCACTGGCTTTCCAGTAGCCAGTGATGTGGTCCTTCCATTGTTTGAATCATGGTTGATGCGCACACACACACACACACACACACTGACAGATCCTTCCCCCTGGTAAACTCCCATCAGCCCCTGGGACTTCAGCCTGACAGGAGGCTCAGAGGTCATAGAGCATTGGTGCCTTCTGTGCCTGACATGATGGCATGAGGAATGAGCCCAGTTCATTATATATGTATTACCCTATGTATTACCCGTATATAACATACACAATGTATACATACCAGTGACCTCTCCCATCCATTCACACATACATGGAGGGACAGAGATTGACATTGAGGGATGAGTAACACACATACCCATGCTCACACTCAATGTACATACACAAACATCACACAGAATGATAAACACATACATATTCACACATATACATCTATACGCACATATTCTGTGTGTGTGTGTGTGTGTGTGTATGTGTTTGTGTGCCTGCCTCTCTCTCTTTTCCCTTTCTCCCTTACACACTTCCACACTCACACACACACACACACACACACACACACACACACACACAAACGAATACACACCCACTCATAGGAGCAAAAAGTGACACAAAATAACAAATGTGCCTGGTGGCCTGCGCGACGGATCTGACACTGATGTATGAGGTGGCGTGAGTGGAGGTAGGGGAAGTGTAATCAGCGCACTCCCAGGGCTCGCCTCTCCCACAGGATGCCCTCCACTACCCCCACCACCCCCTAGCCCCACCCCCGCCCCCACCACATCCTGCCCCCCCCACAACCCCCCCCCCACAGTGGGAGGGGGCAGGGGTGGGCGGGTCAGCTCGGTTGACCCAAGCATCCCTGCAGTGCCCTCTGACCGGCGCTGAGATGGGGATGAGCCCTCACCCACTCTTTATCTCCCTCCAACAAGTTCTAGTTTGCCCACACACACATGCACACACACACACACACACACACACACACACACACACAGGTCTTGCTTACCTGCGTAGGGCAGGCCAGCCATTTGTAATAACAAGTTTACACAGACACAGGCTTCCCACACACATGCAGCTTGCGATGGTGAGCATGCGGACCAGGCAGCATTTGGTCATATAGGTGTGCGGCGTGTGGTTTTGGTCATATAGGTGTGCGGCGTGTGGTTTTTGTCATATAGGTGTGGGGCATGTGGTTTTGGTCATATAGGTGTGCGGCGTGTGGTTTTTGTCATATAGGTGTGGGGCATGTGGTTTTGGGAAGTTCTCTCCTCTGCATGAAGCCTTGCCATCTTCTCGGCTGCTCTGAGATGGGTCCCTTCCCTGCTCTGTCTGAGTCTGTACAACACAAGTGAAGACAGATGTGAGCTCTTTAATAATGCAGAGAACAGAGCGAGCAGAGCCATCCCTCTCCTGCCGTCATCTTAAAAAGAGGAGTGAATTTGGGGAGAGCTATGCCCCCCCCCCCTCACACCTCCACCTCTCTCTCTCTCCTCTCTCTCTCTCTATCCCCCTTTCTCTCTGTCTCTCTCTTGCGCACTCTTAAGCTGTCTCGAGTCTATCTCTGTCTCTCACAGATCACTTCTCATGCTTGCAGTCACGCATTGCTCCCCACAAAACTTAAATCACTCCCTCTGATGCACGCACACACTCTCACAGACACATGCAAGCAACATTCTCCTCCCCACACATAGACACACACACATACACAGAGAGAGAGAGAGAGAGAGTTACACACACAACGCACAACCTTACTGCACTGACTGTACACCACAACATATCCAACTATACCAACTTTAGTGTACACACATACAAACATACACACTCAGACGCACACAAGAGCATGCACATACACACACATACACACACATACACACACATACACACACACACACACACACACACACACACACACACACACACACACTCACACACACACACACACACACAAGGGAGACGTGAAGGCTCTGAGGGCATCAATCATTCCCCGATCCTTCAGGCACTCAGAAATAGAAAAAAACAAATGGATTCTTTCCCCTGAAATGGCGCCCTCTGGCTGTGAGCCAGGGATTTTCACGGTTCTGCGCCTGTTGCCATCCCCTGAAAAAGAAAGAATTGTGTCCTACACAATTTCTGCCAACACAAAAACACAAAAGAAAAACTTATTATCTGTATGCTATATTTCAGGGCCTGTGCTTTGTCCAAAGCCATGAAATATGTTTGTTGCAGGATATCTTCTATCCAACTACATTTTGTGTATGGATGTGCATATTGCCTGGAAACCTGTTGTTGATCATTTGTCTTTTCTTTGTTTGTTTTTAAAGGGGGGCTATGCTGCATACAGATATGCTCAGCCCACCACTGCTGCAGCCTACAGTGACAGGTGAGGAAACGCATTGTGCCACACACACACACACACACACACACACACACACACACACACACACACACACACACACACACACAAACAAACAAACAAACAAACAAACAAATAAAATAAAATACAATAGCAGAAGAACAAGAAAAAATATACAATTACATTTCACCCACAGACAATGCCATGTCCCCAGTACAAAGAGATTGTTTTCAATTCTCAGTCTCATATTTTTTAGTCAAGAGAAAAAGCAAGTATAAAACAATTTTATAAGGAGTTAAAATAAATCTAAAATACATTTTCCTAGGATTTTACGGGGGGGGGGGGTCTAGGGAATAGTTTGAAGCTGTCAGTGTGAGTATATGTAGTTGTCATTTGGGATAAGACATGTACCCAATACTGTTATAGCTGTGGAGGTTATAGAATGGTGTGGAGGTAAAAGAATGGTCTGGAGGCCACAACAGACTGTGGATAGAGTGGTGGGGAAGGGTGGAGGTAGAGGTGGGATCTAATCTGTGAGGGTGTGAGCGTGTCAGGAGTGATAATGCACACACACTGTCCGAGAGGCTCAGAGATCATAACGATAATGTCCCATTTATCAGACATGCCTCTTACACACTGGCTTTGTGCTCCAGAAGGGACACAAATGAATAAATAAATTAAAGATAAATGCAGATAAATACATGTTGGAGATTGGCCTTTTTACCTCCACTGATCCACTGATCCACTGATTTCATTTCTATTTGGCTTCTGTATGTATTTCTGCTTGTTCGTCCTTATGTAATTCAGTGTAGTTGGATTTGGGTTTAGCTTTTTGCTTTTCCAAGATTTTTTTCCACTTTTTCTCAAGGTATACATCAATCCAAGCCAATGTGTTTGCCTTCAGATTTCACCAGATATTTCTTAGCTTATGAGATAGAGGGTAAAGTTAGGTCCATTGGACCTGAGAGAAAGGTTTCGAGTACAGCTGTCAGACAAACTTTCTTTCTACATGCCCTGTGAGAGAAATGGAATTTCATTCCAACGTTAAGAATAGTGATGTCCTCCAAGTCTAAAATCTAGAGTTATCATAGTCAGTAATTAGTGCTGTAATTACATGTTCAGTTCTTTAAAAGGCTTTTGGACTTTTGCCCATAGATGTGTGCCAGCTGTACACAAAAACACAACACATAAACACCAAATCAGTCTATTAGTCACGTACATAAAGCACATGCCATTCTCTGCCAGCATTTAGGGTTTGTCTGTGTACTTAATGAAACAAATAATTTGGGAATGAGAATCTTCAGCCGTCTCTTAATATAATGCCAAGGCAGGCAGGGTGCCATTTTGTTTCTTTTCTGAGTGGACATTTTTGGCATTGGTTACACCCACTGAAGTGAAAGAGGCTGCCTCTGTGACTTTCCCAGTCGACAAGGACTCTTCCGTCTCCTCTTCCCTTAACCGTCCTCCATGGCCTCCCAGAGCCTCCTTGCTCTCTCCCGTGCCTCCTTCCCCATAACCCCCAGTGGGCCGAGTGCGCTGGGTCTCCCCTGCAAGCGCCTGGATGCCCTTGCTCAGGAGAAAGCCTTTGCCCCATGTCTCTTGTCTCTCTTTTTCTTTTCTGGGGAAAATGACATTTTCCTCCCCCCACCCCACCCCACCCCACCCAACCCCCCTTCCTTCTCTCTCTCTCTCTCTCTCTCCTCTCTCCGGATTCCCTTTTTTCCGTATTCCTGCTTGATTTGGTGCCCTCAGTCCTTGGCTTGGAGTGTGTTATCTGCTCCTCACAGACCCTCATTTGCAAGCGAGCGTCGGAGGAAGAGAGAGACGGACGGAGGGGGGAGGGGGAGGGGGGGCTGAAGTAAATAGAGGAATAACTGAGGAGCAGTAAATAAATAAATAAATGAAAAGACGGGCAGGAGGGAGGACACATCTTGTCCTGTCTCTGAGGGAAATTGAAGGGATTAGTTCCAAACCACCAACAATGAAAAGCCAGGGCGTGAGCCCTCTGTGCAGCCCAAGTAAACAACGGCTGGGGGGCTTGGGGGGGGGGGGGGGGGGGGGGGGTTATGTCCTCCCTCACCCCCTCTATTTCTCCTTCCCTCTCCCTCCCTCCTGGGTTCACCTCCAGAGAGACCCACCACCTAATCAAGGAGACAATAAAACAGAGTAATTCAATTCAGCACAAATAGCACATAAACCTTTGAACACCTGGTGTAAAAAAGCCTGGACAATTCCAGAGTTGTACAGTTCGTGACAGGAGAGAGAGCGAGTGATAGAGAACCAGAGGGGGGGCGTAAAAAAAGGAGGCTTATGCCAAGGCTACAAAAAGGTGAAAACCCAAAGCCTTTCATGTGCAATTAAGGTGCTGTGTGCATTCAGCACCATTCTCAGTATTACTGTATACGCTCAAGTGTTAAAGCCAACTCAGTCTCTCCCTCTCCCTCCCTCCCTCTCTCCCTCTCTCTCTCTCTCTCTCTCTTTCGACTCCGTTGCAGCTATGGCAGAGTCTATGCAACGCCGGACCCGTACCACCACACGATCGGCCCGGCCACCACCTACAGCGTGGGGACCATGGTGAGTGACCTATCCCTCTGCACCCTGCTGCAGTCCCACGCGCACACACACACACACACATACACACACACACACACACACAAATATACAAATCTTCGGAAATCTGTGCCTTACATAGGAGCACAGTACAGTCCTTCCAAAAGAGAGACATTTTGCTCATTCACTCCATCTAGTGGCAACGCAATAGAACTGATATGATGTTGGATCGAAGTTTATATACTAACTGGGCATTTGCCATCCCAAAATTACTTCCACCACAGACTCTAAACTGATTTTATGTGTTAGATGGCTTTTGCTGACACACAACTAATCACATCCTCCCTCGTACAAACAGTTTCCCGCTGTGAGCACCTACTTAAAAGAATCAAGTCAGTTGGTTAATGTTTGTTTTTAGCTAGCGTTTGCAGCTTTACATCAAAGATGAAAAGTCAAAATCAGTGGAAAAAAGCATTTACTTTTTGACCAAAAGAATGAGAAATCTGTTCTCTGACTTTTGTTTTATTTTCTCTTTACTTTGGAGAGCATGGGAGGGGACTCCATTCTGCCTCTATTATGAACAACTGTTAACCGCATGCAGCAGTGTGCCGTGGGACATGAAAGGGGAGAGAGAGAGAGAGAGAAAGAAAGAAAAAGAAAGGGATGATGGAAGAAAGAAGGGATAGAGTATGTCTCACCCTCTTCCTTCCCCCATAAGTTTGAATTTGACTATCACTCTCTCTGTTAGGTTAGCAACTCAAATATTTAACATTTTCCGGCATGCATGCGTTTTCTTTTTCTTTTTTGTCCTCAAAAACAAAGAGCAACAACAAAGCTGTATTTAAAAAGGAGAAAGAGAAACAGTTCCCCGGTGCAGCTGCTAGCTAAAAGCTTTCATTAATTAAGACAGTAATTTTTATGATTTCGTTTTATAAGCCTTCATTTTAACCTAATTAAAAGCTGTGCTTGTGCATTTTGATGCTTTCCTCTGCTCCTCCAAACTTCCTTCCCTCGTCTCACACTCTCTCGCGCTGATCCACATTACAAGACTGACACAATTGGCCTCAAAAACTCAAAACGTGTGTGTGTCTGTGCCTTAGTGTGTGTGTGTGTGTGTGTGTGTGTGTGTGTGTGTGTGTGTGTGGTGGGGGCGCAGGGGGGGTTATATCCTCCCTCAGTACACTGCTTAACCAGGTAGTGGAGGAAATCATCTAGGTTCTTCAGAATGTTTTGTACCCAGTGTATAAAGTACTGTCAAACATAGTGAGAGTTGTTGAGGTGGGAAAATCATTTGGTTTCTAATTCTTTAATCATATTTGATTAATGGCTTGGAAGAAGCGGATAGGGGTGGAGAGAGGATAGAAAAGACAGACAGAGCAGAGGCAGAGGAGAGGGAGAGAGAGAGGAAGAGAGAGAGAGAGAGAGAGAGAGAGAGAGGAAGAGAGGAGGGTGCTTTTTTGCATTTAAAAGCCATTCAATAATTAGTTCCTCCGAGGTTGCGTAAAATTCTCTTTGCAGATTTGCAGCGTGCTGAAATTACAAATTGGGTTCCACGCTGATGAAAGTTGCACATAAGCAAGAGGGTTTCCTAAAATTAGAGATAATTAGCCTTTGAAGGTTTCCGGGCCTTGCCTTTGGAAAGTAGCCAAAAGAAACAGAGCAGAGGTTGGACCCGGGGAATGTGTGTGTGTGTGTGTGTGTGTGTGTGTGTGTGTGTGTGTGTGTGTGTGTGTGTGTGTGTGTGTGTGTCTATGAGTGTGTGTGTGAGTGTGTGGGTGCGAGTGCGTGTGTGTGTGTGAGACAGAGAGAGACCGAAAGAGACAGAGAGAGGGAGAGGAAGTGTGTGTACATGCATGTATGTATGTGTGGGAATATATGCATCTGTGTTTGGTATGTGCATTAGTGTGTGTGTGTGTGTGTGTGTGTGTGTGTGTCTGTGTGTAGCTGTGTGTGTGCATGTTTCTCAGACTGTATGGTTGTGTGCACTGCCCTCAGGAAGCATGTAGCAGTGAAGTTAGCCCTCCACCCTGGTGTGGCATGGTGTGGTGTGGTGTGGCGTGGTGTGGTGTGGTGTGGTATGGTGCAGTGCAGCGCAGTGCCAGTCAGGTGTGTCCCCCCACCCCGAGTTTCTGACTTGAAAGGGAACGATCGTTGCGCTCCTTTGAACCGCTTTGCCTCAGCCCCCTAAACTCCGACTGCACACTGACGACTTGAGAAGCTGTCCTGGAGGGACACATCCCAGAACAGAGCGCCACTGAGCACGCAGGACGAGCGGGGCTCATAATGAGGCCGAGACGCTAGAATGAACACTTCCATGAGTGAATCTGGCCCTGCAGTTAGGAGGAAAAGAGCACAGGATACAGTAGGTGTCCTTTTATAAAATGGAGGTGATTTGCATATCAGATAAAGTTCAGATTCAAATGAATATTTACACCACTATTAGGTGTTCTGCTTAAAATTTTGAAGGCAACCGTAGCATTTTAAAATGAAAACTTAAAAGCGCAAGCACGCACACACACTCACCAAAATGGCCAAATTGTCAAGCAAAAGCGGCGTCGTGTCAAGGGAAGGAACTTTGCAGAGGGAGAGGAAAAAAGCTGCATGGGAGCGGTCACCCTAACACTGATTGGTCCTTTTTCATCTTTGATGTTGCAGGCTAGCCTTTACAGAGGAGGGTACAGTCGCTTCACTCCCTACTAAAGAGACAAAGAGAGAGAAAGAGAAACACAAAGACATTACCCAGACTACAACAACCAAACAAAAACAAAACAAACAAAAAAACACTCTCAAGAACAAATAAATAAAAACAATCAAAAAAGCTACTGTATAAACAGCTCATCCTGCGTGGAGTACTGATTCAGACTAAAGCTTCCAGATCAGAGGGCTGACCCTGTCCCCTCACCCCTTGCCTAAATGATTTTCCTCTTTGTGTCCAGATGTCAGATGTTTGTCTGTTGATTGATTTCACTACTGATTTTTTTTTTTTTTTCCTCCTGTCTTTTCAAATGTCTGTTCTTACTTCATGTAATGTGACGTGTTACTGATGGGTTTGGAGGGACTGTATATAAACGTCCCCATACTTGTGGACACCTTACTCTGTGTTACCAGTGTTGATTTGTTTTTAGTTTTATTTTATTTTTTTTATTTTTTTTTAATACTGTGAGTATATATGCACAATTCTTCTCCATCATTGCTCCTTCCTTTTCAAGAAGCAATGAGCATCAGTCTGAGCCAAATCGAATATCACATCAGTTTGTTGTTACACTATATCCTAGTCTCCATCACCAACACTAAGCTAATTTACGCTTTAAGGTTAGCCCCTCTCCCACTGCAGAGAAGAAAAGCTCCATACCATGATACTATCAAAGGCAGTGTTCCTCCCTGCTCCCCCCTCATTGATCACTGAGGGCAGGCTGTGTTATTGACTGTAGGGTGCTTTGAGGCATTATACTCCCCCTCGTGTCCTGACTTGTATCTGTATTAATTGACATGTTGGGTTACATGCATGTCATTGTAAAACAGCAGGAGGCGTTGAACCCTATTGTGTGGTTCATGGAAACTCATGGTCTTAAGTTTATGCATCTATTTAGCAAGTTTTCAGGAGTAACCGCTTTTCAGTCATGCACAAATGATATAGCTGTCCTACCTCAGGATAACCCAAAGGAACAGTCGGATGTTTCATCTCAGTGAAGTGGTTGAAACATTTATATGTGTTATGGTCTTAATATCAGCCAGACTGGTTTATTGCTGTAACATGTCCAGTTTGCCACTGAGCACCAGTTCTGATGGCATTCATTTACGTATGAGCCAGTTAAATGTTGGCCCCGACTTCAAGTGAAATAACTCTCTGATCACCTCAAGCAAGTCTGGTGCTCAACTCAACTGGCTGACTTTCAGACTGAATCCATTTTCTGTAAGGATTCCACTGTAAGCGCCATTTAGTTCTGACCAAGGCTTCAGTCTAGTCCAGGGAAGCAGCCCTGTGTCTATGCAAATAGGGCTCAGGAGAAAGATCTTCATTTATTTATTCACTTAACATAACTTCCCCTTCGGTTCTTGTCTGGTCTCCTTTCTCAGGTCCGAAATACGGGTTTACACTCTAAATTCTGGGAAAGTGCAGACTTTGGTGGCAATGCAGAGTTGTATTTTTTTTTTTATCTGAACAGAGACGTAAGGATAAGTACAGGAAAGTCAATCAATACGGAGCTACGAGGGCCCAGTGGGGGGTGGGGGTAGTGTCGGTAACAGACTAATTCATTCTTGAGTCTAATCGATATGGAGAAAACTGCTCAGCAAATCAGCTCTTTTCCCTTAGCCAGATAAAGAGTCCATCCCTGTGCGCATTAAGCCCCCCCCTGCCAGATGTCGGGTCCACATTCTCTCTGTGAGAATCAGATAGGAGCAGACAAACATGTAAACACATTTAATTTTTTGGTACTGATTACCATCTAATGTCAGGCCCAAGAATATTACTTAAAGATGCATTTTGCCAGAGGTGATAACTTATCACTTATTTCTTACTACTTATCAGTCAGTGTGCGAAACTGTAGCACGAATCACAGTATAAGTTACTGTATCATATTGAAATGTGTCTGTCTGACTGCCTCATAGTCTACAAAGATTCTGGATCGAAAGTCCTCAGACAACATTTTACCTATGTTTTAATAGAACATATACTCTAGCCAGCATTTCGTGTTTTTTTAGGGAGAGTTTGTGTATGTGTGTGTGTGTGTGTGTTTATATGTGTGCGTTTGCGGTGTGCGTTAGCTCATTAATTTTGAGTGGCACAGCCCTTCTTGTCCACTTTATTGTGCTGTGGCAGGGTGCAGCAGTGGCAGGGTTTTAAAGAGACGGCTGCTCCCACTTAAAAGCCCCCCGCAGAATAAAGTCCAACTGTTGCAAACTTCCTTTAGCTAGCTCAGTTTTATTCAAACCAGCACTCACCGAATGGCAGTGAGGGACCGAGAGCAAGAGCAAGACAGAGAAAGAGCTTCGCAGAAAAACAGGGAGAGGGAGTTTCAAGTAAATTCTCCTGTATGGTCAAAAGAAAGCTCATTCTCTTTGAGTTCTCTGCGTTTTCTCTTTGCGTTCCATCTCCTAATGATGCCAGCGGCTGCAGCTGTTACTCCAACGTCTCTTGCTCTTCTCTCCAATCTCACAACTTCCCTCTTCATGTGGAAAATTTACTGGAGACAGTGACTTCATAATTAGTGTCGGCGCCAGCTGCACTTTAAAAGGTTGCCTCTATTTGCTCAAACGCGCCTGTTTGATCTGGATGTCAGACAGACTTATGCACAACGCTTGGAGCGGTGTTCTAGAGTAATTAGTCCAGACTGGAACCTTGGTTACTTCTGACAGGTTTGAAGCGTTCCCCTAAGCAACGGTCCTGTTCCCTTGAGATGGGGGGGGGGGTTAGCTTCCAGTTTCCTGCAAACAGCCGCAGTTCCGTCGGCTCGTCCTCCACTGAAAATGCTGTACTGCTGTCCTCAAGGTTTGGATGCTGCAGGAGATGGTTAGATTGTTTAGTTGCTTTGGATTCGATTAGTTGCTTTATGCAGTAGGTCTTCTGTTTATGCTTCAGTGATGAAGCCACATATCTGTTGCTTGTTTTCCATGAGAATCCTTGATTGGGAAGACTGAAGTTACAGTTGCCTCCCTTCTGTCATGCAGCAACTCCACTCCCCCAGGCAGGCGTAGGAGCTCTCATTTTATTACTCACTATTTCACTACACATGGGCACTGCACATTAATACAGTACCGTGTGGATAGCTGTTCACTCAGAACAGTGTATTGGTTCATGTTTTACCATCAGAACAAAATATAAAAAAACAAAAACAATATGATCACATTCTTGTTGCTAGGTCTTCTTCTCAGCGTCTGTCTTTCTGCCTGTACACCTCCCATCATTTCTAACACTTGGCTACTGTCTGTTTACTAAGGCTATCACATGTAGTATAGACATGGGACTTTCTCAATAGTTACTGTAAGTGTGGTAAACGTTTAGTTGATGTTTAGTTCATCATGTGGAGTATTGCTCTAGAGAGGGTCAACTGTGTATTACATGTGTCTTTATTTAGACCGACCTTCATGCAAAACTCCTCCTCCTCATGTCCAAATGAGATGCTAACTGAGGTGCATACATACTGTGAAATCTTTTCTCCTCTTACTGTACACATTTTATTCACTAACATGTAACGTGACATTGCATATTAACATGACTATATATATATATATATATATATATATATATATATTGCTACTTAAGAAATTCATCTTCCAATGGTATAAACTCTTTCTAAAGCCCTGGTAAGCAGGTATTTCTTGCTTAAGCTTTAGACAGGCAATTTAGCTGCCAAATGCAGCTGCAGTTCAAATGGAATTTGGCAGCAGAATTCCCTGACTAAAGCCCTGTGTTAGTCCACCTAATTTGTACTAAAGCAAGAAGAAACATGCAAAAAATGACAACCTGTACATATATATACATGTATATACACACAGTATATTCCGATTCTCTACAACAAGCTGTTTTATATGTTATCATATCCAAATCAAAAGTGGTTTGATCTGTGCATTTGCAATTCTGCTAACATTGTTCTATGAAATGTACTGTAATTTCTTAATCTGGTTTTGTCTGGAAGGTGTAAGTAACTTTTTCATTTGACATATTTTATTGGTACTGTGTATATTGCCCTTATATTCTGTTCATTCCAAATTGAATTGAATGTTAATATATGTGACATATCTCCATAATCTCTGGGTGTTTTGGGTGTCAGAATAAAACTATTATACAAATTGTCTGATTGTCCACTTCAGAAATGGCATGCATAGTATGTTTCAAAAGAATTACAATGATTTTTACTCAACTTATCTGTCATTACACTGAAAAGGCGTATTGAAATGATTTGCATATTTGCTTATACGAAACAAATTGTATCTGCCATACCTTGACTTTAATGAAATTGGACAACTAAAGTGGATAGTGATTTATAGAATTCCCTCCCCAAATGGTGTCCTTTTCCAGATCTCTACCAGATGTAAACCATCTCTCATACACATCATTCATAACGATCTCTGCAGCTGTGTTCAATTAAGAGTTAATATGTGAATTAATATGAAACATTCTGCTTGATAAAGATGCCTGTCTAAAATCTATCATCATTAGTTTGTAATCAATTGTAAACAATTGATTCTTCTCTAGTGACATGGAACCAACATGTGTGAAGCTGTACTCTTCTAGAGCATTGTTAAAGACATCGATAAATCTAAAGTGTGACCTGTGAGTTAGCTATGAATGCGTGTGTGTGTGTGCGTGTGTGTGCGTGTGTGTGTGTGTGTGTGTGTGCGTGTGTGTGTGTGCGTGTGTGCGCATGCACATGACTTCACTCATCTCTTTATCTTCCTGCCATATTGTGGGACAGACGCCAAACCTCACTTAGCCTTCTCCATTCTCTGTCAAGTCCTTGTCTGAAGAGCTCTCCAACGAAGTGGACCACAGTCCAGTTTTGTTCTAAAACTGGACTTCTCTGTGGGCCTGTTGCTCTGCGAGCTGTAATCCATGACTCTCTCCGCTGAGCTAGGCCCCGCCGCACTCCGTGGTGGTGGAGAGACATCTGTTAGAGGGAGAAGGAGAGCACATACAGGATCCAGAGCCTCAGCTACCCTCTCCTGCACCAGGAGAGAGAGAGAGAGAGAGAGAGAGAGAGAGAGAAAGGGAGAGCGGGCGGGAGAGAGGGAGACAGACAGCCATGCGATTGGGCTGGGATTAGTATGCTATCGCGCTGCCTGTTTATTTCTCCAGGGGAGGTGTGCAGGAGGGGAGGGGAAAGAAACACTACAAAGCCACGTCAAAATTAAAGCTGGGTTTTATTTTCATCTGAGGGGGCCGCGACGCACTGAGGATCTCTCTGAATTAGAGCGACTGTCATGATGAGAGTCCCACAGCACCCCAGCACTCGCGCTCCTTCACTCACTCACTCACTCACTCACCCTCTCTGCTCTTTCTCTCATTCTCTTCCTCCTCTCTCTCTCTCTTTCTTTCTCTCTCTCTCCCTCTGCCCTTACTTCCCTTTGCTCTATGATTAGGCTTAGAGTTGAGTGAACTCCTGTGTGAGTGAGAGTGTGTGTGTGTGTGTGTGTGTGTGTGTGTGTGTGTGTGTGTGTGTGTGTGTGTGTGTGTGTGTGAGAGAGAGAGAGAGAGAGAGAGAGAGAGAGAGTGTGTGTGTGTG
Organism: Alosa pseudoharengus; assembly: GCF_046254945.1. Classification (NCBI taxonomy): domain Eukaryota; kingdom Metazoa; phylum Chordata; class Actinopteri; order Clupeiformes; family Clupeidae; genus Alosa; species Alosa pseudoharengus. The sequence goes on along the minus strand of NW_027468774.1, from coordinate 22,321,659 downwards.
TGTGTGGTGTATGTGTGTGTGTGTGTGTGAGAGAGAGAGAGAGAGAGATTGTGTATGTGTGTGTGTGTGTGTGCGCCTTTTTTCTCTGTCTCTGATCAGATCACTCTGTCGCCCTGGGTTTGGCCCACGCTCACAATCTCCTTGTTGCTTTCAAGTCTATACAATGAAACTGGCAAGAGCAAAGAGGACCCAAATGCAACAGCACTGCACTTCTGCCACTGTGCAGCCGTGCTGACATCCCTCTATAACGCCGCCTTGAAATAAAATAATGTGCCTCCCTATCCTTTGCTTTCAAGGAATAGGAGTCATGGCTTGAAGATGTATTTTTATATTTATTTACTGATTGTAAAGTAACTCTTGAGTCGGAATAAAAACAACCTTTGTCAGTACTGTGGCATAGGATGACAAGGTCTTAACGTGAGAACACTTTGAAAGTATCACTAGCATTACTAACTAAAAGTCTGACTGCATTGTTGTGTTTCTTAAACTTTTTTCTCTTCTCCTTTTCCTTTCCAGTAAATAACATGAAAGGACGCTGTGCTCAGTAATGATGGACATCACACACAAAAAAATGACAAGAAGGTGACAGACGCAAAATGAGAACTAGCTTTAAATGAGAGGAGGAAGAAAAGAAGAAGAAGAAGAAGAAGAAGAAGAGACTGAGTTTGGGGAGGGAGAGAGAGAGAAAGGCGGAACCGTGGCCACACACAAAAAAAATCTGCCAGCAGCCTGACAAGAAAGAAGAAACTTGTTTCCACCAGGGGACCACCAACACTGAGAAAGAGAGAGAGCGAGAGAGAGAGAGAGAGAGAGAGAGAGAGAGAGAGAGATAAGACATTAACGTGTGATATAGTGTGAATGAAAGAGGTAGAAGGAGAAAGCAAGAGGGAACACGCTTCATTATGACAATAACATTTTATTTTTCTATGCTTTTTTGTGCTTTAAAAAAACAGTTTAAAAATATTATATGTATAAAACAGTATATAAATATATGAACAGAGATGTTTTTATGTTAACGGGTAAAGGGGAGATGGAACAGATCGCCCTGGATTGTTGATGTTTTCATCTGCAGGATTAAGAGGGACCCTCTTAGCCCTCTCTCTTTCTCTCTCTTTCTCACTCTCTCTCTCTGTCACCCTATCCCCTGCCCCTCTCATCCAAGACAGACACAAAGATAGATAGATAGATTGATAGATAGACTGCTTAGAGTGATGTCAGTGATGTCAAATGTTTAACGGATGAGTGTGTATACAAGTATTGAAGTACTGTAAAGCTCGGCATCCTGGTGCAGCAAACCAACACCCTCAGTGTGCGTGTGTGCTCTCTCACACAGAGGTCCGTTGGTTCCCACGGCAACTTCCTTCTTATTCTGGGATGTCAGAAATTTTTCCTTTCTTTCGTCGTTGATTTCTTGTGCTCTCACTCATCTAACTTCCTTAGAGTAGTGCCACCCACCGTCCATATCACCCCTGGCCCGTGTCATCGCACCCAATCCCACTTTGTATTGGGAGGTCAGGGTCAGGGCTACCCAAGGGGTGGGGTGGGGGGGGGGGGTTGAGGACCAGGGTCAATCTGGGTCTCCCTCCATGGCAGACCACTGGTCCCCATCATGCTGCGATGGATGTCACAACTCTACTTCCAGTTTGATCACCCTCAGTCCCCACCTCTCTGCCCTGAACAGGGGCCAAACAGTCAACAGTCAGCTTCCTGGGGTCAGTCTTTTTTCAGACACCACTCCTTATTTGGGGAGGAGCCATAGCCTGTCACTTCCTGTTGGCAGGTGAACGGTTATGTTTGGTTTTTGTTTGTTTTTTTGTAACGGGGGTGGTCTGAGTGACCAATCGGAGGTGAAATGAATGAACAGGTTTTTGGGGTTGTGAGCTTGATCACTTACCTGCAAGGGTCGAAGCCCAAGCCTTTGTGTCACTCAGACAGTCCGGATGTCAAACACCAAGGATAGTGCTAAATGACTTCAGTAGACAGCGCATGACACCAATAACCATTATTCAAACAGACATGAGAACTGTAGACTCTGACGGACATTAGACAGACACTGTTAACCAAATGATGTTTCAAAAGTCAATGCTACAAATGGACTGTTATTGTTTGGTCAATATTGTCTGATTAGAGTTATTATTTGTGAAAAAAGAAAAACTTAAAGGAACAACAAAAAAATACATTTTTTAAAGGTATTATCATGATTTATTTGCTGTAACAACCTGAATTATTATGAGAGCGTTCCCTGTAAACGTGTGTTTTTTGAGCAGTTCTTGAATGTATTTAAATGTGAAAAGATGTGACACTACTTGTTTCTGTATATATACATATCTATGGATGGTTTTTTCAGGGGTGCATATAAGCAATTGCCTTTTTCCTTTGGCCTCGACAGTAACTGAGGCCCCACGTAACCAATTACTTCCTCCAGACAGCCCCACCTGTGCACTCACAATGACAGCTCACATCAACTTTATTTGTGAATTCTTTTGAGCTCACCTACATATGTGCTGTCTCTCTCCCTGAAACACACACACACACACACACACACACACACACACACAGAGAGAGAGAGAGAGACACACTTACACACATATACAGCAGTTGAGACAGTTGACACTCCACACCAGGCACAGTCCATAGTTGTTAAGAGCTGATTGCGAGCACCAGATTGCAAGAACCCCAGAAAGTCAATCGTCTTTCTAATTTTCTTCCCTTTATTCTTTCTCTTTTTTTATTAAGCCTGCCCTGTGGTAACATGCACACAGACACACACACATACACACACACACACTTCATCGAAATTGGATCAGTCATAAAAGCTCGCTAAGTAGAACAAGGTATTCCGGATGTCAGATGCAAAAGTTTATGAATATTGATTTTTTTTTTCCTCCGTTTTTTTTTCTGTCTCTCTCTCCATCCAAAGTGTGAATTTAACACAGACTCCGAGGTCTTTGATCAAGAGAAAGCGCGGCATCGGCGATGCTGTGGAGGAGGGAGATGCCTACTGATGTGACCTAGTTTAGAGAGGAGATGCTGCCGCACTAGAGAGCTGAGATGACGCCTAAAGTGTGCTGGGTGTGCCCCGCACTTACAAGCCCGCTTGATCACAGCTTCGGCTATGGCCCCCACCCCTCTTAGATATGCCCGACACTTCCACACAATTTGTCTTAGTTGCGCTCAACTATGCCCTACACTTCCAAGCTGTCGTCTTAGCAACAGTTAGTTGCGTCCTATGCTTCCAAACCCTGCGAAAAGGCTAGCTCTATCCAGCACATTCAAACACTGCGCTCTTAGCTTAGTATGCCCCACACTTTCCAAATACAGCTCTTAGTTATAGATAGTCATAGTCAGTAGGTAGTCGCCCCTTCACATATGCACACAGAATGTTGCTTGGCTCATGGTCAGCAATATCACTACAGGGCGTTCACATGTAATACAAACCACTCAGATACATATTTGCAATAGCTATAATTGTCAGACATTTTTTTATATTCTTCTTTGCATTTTATCTACGGTTAACATAACAACAGAGGTCGTATTTCTGAAGCAAGCAGCATGCCACCATCAGTGACATTCCAACATAGCTTGGTCTGTTCACATCCTCTGAGTCAAAGGCCTCATTGCACTTCAGTTGTGTCTGGTGTCTCAAAGTGAACTCACTACTTTTCAACTGGTAGCTTACAACAGTGCAGATGCAACCCATGGCAAGCACTGCGTCCACTGTCCACCAAGGCAGTTTGAGTAGGCTGACGTTCCTTGGTATTCAGTACCGCTTTGAGCATTTTCTCGTGAGGCCAGCTCTACTGTAGCTGAGTCACCCACTGCAGAGGGTGCGAGTGGCCAGTGGGTGAGGCGAGGTGAGGCGGGTGCTGGGAGAGAGACTCTGCACTGAAGCACGTGAGCTATGACACTTGCAGGACTTCCCTCAGAGAAGAAACCCCTCTGGTCCTAACTGTTTGAGAAAACCTCCCCATACCTTTCCCCCTTTTGTATTCCCTGTGTAATGTACATATGACCCCCACCCCACTCCCCCAACAAAAACTCACCTACCCAAGCCCTCCTTAATTTCCTGCTTCCCCCCATCTCCTGCCCTCTCTGACTTCCAAGATCTTGTATTTTGTTCTATAACAGCAAAAATTTATTTATAAGGATTTTTTAAAAAATCTATCTCTCTCCTTTTTGTAAATGTTCATGTTAAATAAAAGTCTAAAAAGGTTAAAAAATGAAATGGATATATTAAAAAAGGTAAAGTACTGTAAGAAAAAAAACTAAACAAAAAAAGAAAACAAAAAGCTCCTCCTATCCTCCCCCTCTCTGTACTCTTAGACTTTGTGTTCTTCCTCCTTCTGTATGCCTCTCTTATGTGCTTCAGATGAAGAGTTCTATTTATTATGACATTAACGTTATTATTATTATGATTATTACTAATTATTAATATCATCATTATCATCATCATTATTACCATTAATAAAAATTGTCTACTTCAACAAATGGCCTTTTCTCTCTGATGTTTTTTTTTTTTTTTGTAGAACGTGGTTGATTTTTAATCGATGCATTCAGGCTCACAGAAAGTTGATATGTTCTGTAGTTAGTCAGGGGGGAAGCCTAGATGGGTTGACTGATACCATTGAGTACAGCATTCATATTTCACAAGACAGAATGTTGTGATATGGGAGCTTTTCCAAGGGGGAAGAGGAGGAGAATAGCTTTGAGCTTCATTCTTCACACAAACAGAGAGAGAGAGAGAGAGAGAGATTACCTTGGGATTATTATTGCATTGCATGGCATTGCAGAAGATTGCATGAACATAAGAAAATGTTACACGCTGTGTGTGTATGTGTGTTTGATTCAATCTGAAATATGTTCCTTGGCTCCTTGTTGATTCATTTCATTTTAATATCTGCACATAGAAATATTATGAAAAGCCATCATATAGGCTTTCACCTAGCCTTCCACCACGGGAAAACCACCTGCACATACAATGAACACATTGATTGATTGGCCCAGGAGCTTTTAAGTCAGTTGCATTCAATTAAATCATCCCCAGAGTGTGCAATTATGATTTTCTCACACAAGTATCACCTAGTTCAAGTCTTGTACAGCAGTGTTTCTAGGGGGTTGGGACCCAAAAGTGGGTCGCGGAACCATTCTGGGTGGGTCGTGGAGCTTGTAAAATAAAATAATATCCTGAAGACTTCACAAATGTAATGCCAAACATCAGCATGTTCCAAACAAGCAGGCCTACAGGCACTTTGCGTGTCTTACCATGTAGCTCACCTAAACTAAAACGCAAAAAAAATATATTGGTCGCGACTAAATGAAAATGGGAAATTGTGGGTCCCAAAGCCAGACTGTGCTGTGTCATGAGGACCCTTAAAGTCCTTGTGAACAAAAAGTAAATATGCGAGTTTGTCATGCTATGGGAAAAGGTGTCATGCACTCAAACAAATCTGAAGGGATCCACTACCATATTTTTCGACGGTCTCTTATGGGAGTGTCGCCACTCTGTTTTCTCCACCACTCTGGCTCCAACTATTCACTAAACCAGCTGATTCTAATAGACTTTTGAAGTTCGCCTACAAAAAACAAGCTGCCATCTTTGCCAATATAATAGATCCGGGTACATGCGATTTTTCCTTATGTGAAAATAACATGGGAATTTTTAATAATTGCACCTGTTCAATGACAAAGAAGTCTGAAATGCAGACGTTTTGCCCTACACACTTTTGTCATCTGACCTCGAGTGGGTTTTGTGATCTTTGGTACGTTAAGACATGAACTTTGAGTTTTGCTATGGGAGCAAACTTGCAGTGCAGCTTAGTAGCAGCACTAGGATCTCCTTATATGAGCAACGATGGCAGCTTTGGGTCCTTTTTCTAGGCGACCATCAGAGGTCTAGTAGCACAACTCTTCAGCCTGCTATCATGAAAATGAGGATGTCCTGTTTAATGGTCTAACTCCACAATTCAGTTTACAGTCTTTATGTTTTCAGGAGTAGTTTTCTAACCTAGCCTACACAAGGTGTTTCGCAACAAAATGTCTTCCCAACAAATTTCAGGAACTTTAACCACCCCCTTTCAAGACTGAAACATTGTGTCTTTGGATCTTTTAGAAATCCTAACATATCCTAGTCCAGTGTTTCCCAAACTTTTTTTCTGGGGACCCACTTTTTAAAGAATGACAGACCATCGCGACCCATTTCACTTCAGTTCTAACATGCAACCACCAATATTGTTTTAGGCCACAGGTTCTCAAACTTTTATATGCCCCCTCTAACCATTCTACAGTGCCATACCTACTACCACTACTATTACAGGGATTGGTGATGCACTGACTCAGTTTCCCACAACTCTGCAATCTCAATTACACATGAAACAATGTTAAATATTTTCAAAGCTATAACATTCTCGCTCAGTTTTGTACAAAAACACAATCTCAGGTTTTCCTCATCCTGCTTTGAACACAGTTGTGTTGCATTTTGGGCACCATCAGCGTGGAAAGATAACGTTTTAATGCGCATTCGAGAGTTTGGTGATATTCTTGCATTCTACGCAATCGTCACTCTTCAACAAGCTGTTCCTGTATATCTAAAGAGAAATGTTGTAGGCTACGTTGCGTTGCAGAGAAATGGATCCATAACAGCGTTAATTCCGATGTAAACATTGCAAATAACTCAAGTCGTATATTGTAGCCTATTTCTGGAGATTTCTTTGGAAAGTTGAATCCGCAAGTTAAGTGTTTGTAGGCCTTATACTAAGGCTGTGTATTGATGTTGTGACAAGCTATGTTGTTGAAAGAATGTGAAATGAATAAATATCAGAACAAGAGGCTTTTGCGCAATAGCCAAAAGATAATGCGCTTTTACTGCAGCCTAGTAGAGTTTGCGAGGTGGAAAACAAGAGGAAATAATAGCTATTAAAATGTCAATTTAAATTGTATAGCCTTATATATGTAGCCTTATATAATGCACTGGTGTGCATTTTAAATCCGAAATAATAAGGAATGTGAGGAGGCTGCTATTAACTTTAAAGAGTGCATCTACAATTGAAACTATCAGCCTTTGACGCAAATTTAAAAGCCATGCCCGGTACAGGATGTGTGCTTTAGTTGACAGCATGGTAACTAGATTTTAATCGGTCAACGGAAGCAGCTGTCCGTTAATGTTCATGCTGATTTTGCAACGGCGAGGTCCATGGCAGGCGCCCCACAGAAATGTTTCATTTTGCGAGTGAGATGCACGCTGCCCCCTCTGCGGCGCGTTCGCCCCTAGTTTCAGAGCTATTCTAGGGCCGTGACTGTGGTAAACAAACTATATCCTAATAGAAAACTGATAGCTTTCCTGGTTAGATGGTATAAGCTAGGCCTATTAGCCTACACAACATAAATTGTGCTGGTGACCCAAATAAAATCTCCTGCGACCCACCCGTGGGTCGCGACCCAGTCTTTGGGAACCAATGTCCTAGTCCATAAAGTCAGTTGTAAGCATCTCTCTACCTCTGAACCAGCTAAAGTTCTGATCAAAGACAGATAAAAAATAAGGACACCATGCTACCACTAGGTGGTGACAAGATGCTGTACAAGAGCAATTGGCTTCTGTGAATGAGGGCCAGAATTAGCAGCCATGCACAGTTCTGTTGTCCAGATACTGGACCCATGAGCAGTTGCCTTATTATTGCGCCCTCATGATGTGCAGTAACTGCTCTTATTAAAACCTCACCAGGAAAGTCGTGCAGGAGTACTACTGTCAGACTGAAGACATTTTGCCAAGAATGAATTAAGATTTATTATTTAAGGCAAAAACACAGGGCAGTTATCACAACTCTATGACTAAACCCACTTTAGCAGCATCATATTAGGTTAAAGGACAGTGCCTTAGTTTTTCATACTTTTGAAAATGATGAGAATGTGAGTTTTGAAATGTATCCCAAGCTTTGAATTGTAGTTTCACAATCAGGGTAAGATCTTGACATTATTCACATATGCTACATGTCTGGGTACCTCAAAAAATTATGTTGGATTGTATTGGATGTCATTATTAATGACTGAACTTAGCAGCAACTATAGACAATAGAAGAAAAAAAACGTTTAAATTAATTCATGTTTCGTACCACACTAGGACACAGGGCTGGCTCTAGGCAAGGGCCAGGCCAAGCATTGTGTCTTGCCCACCCAGACAAAGTCAAGAAATTGTGTTTCAGTTGTGCATCTGCGCAATGTGCAACCTCAAACCCAGCTGTAGATGAGTTTGTGTTGAGTGTAATGGTAGCTAGCTGGTACATACAGTAGGGTTATGTATGTGTGTTAGGTAAATCCCCCTCCTGATGCCTTAAAAAGGAAAACTCTTTCTCACATAGATCTCTGTTTGTCAAAGTGAGAACAAAAACAGAACAAAATCACCTAGCAACCTAGCTCCGGTTGCTGCAGCCAACAGCTAGAGGAGCCAGGCAGCTACAGTGCTACAGTGCAGTGCAGGCATGATTTTAAAGATGCCCCCAGAGTGTAGCACTGTAGCTGCCTGGCTCCTGTTGGCAGGGATGGGCAAAAATACATCAAAATGTATTTTAAAATAAAATATCAATACCCTAATTTTAATAGTATTTTAAGTATATCAAAATAAACTACAAAATACATTAGCCACAGCATGTATCAAAATAAAATATTGTATTTTTGTATTTTGAATGTTACGATGTCTGCCTGTTACATCTCATAGCCTAAATACTGTATCAGAGATGCGCTCAAAAAGTCACAACTGAACTTGTCAAGCAGTACAAAGTGGAGACAAGTTTTTGACATTGTCAACGCATGCACAGATTGAGCAACACTGCAGGGCAACCACATCCGATTAGATGATTAAAGTTATCAAGAAATTGATCATTAAAGTTATCAAGAAATTTGAGGTTGGTATGGCATGAGTGTATTGCATGTGTGAACAACCTACAAGTTACTCATATGTCATCACATCACCAACATAAATTTGAAATACTTATTTTAAATACATGTATCAGAAATACTGCTCATCCCTGGCTGTTGGCTGGAGCACTCGAGCTAGGTAGTACCATGTTTGTGTTTTGTGTTAAATTTGAACCATTTTTTGGTTAAAAATGATCTAATTTGACCGCTTTGCTATGTTGCCCAATATACCAGCCCACCCAAATGTAGTAGGCTAGAACCAGTCCTGCTAGGACATTCTGTAATACAATAGGCCTATGTTACAATTTTGATGTAGTAAAAAAGCACAAAATTAGCACAATTTTAATGAAAACTTTTTAACCTAGTTTAACTTATTTAGTGGAGGAAATACTTCAGATATGAATCAAACTTAGTAATAGCCTACCAACAAAATTTCCAGATACAATTTGAATAATTTGAATAATAATAAAACCATACGTTTTCCATTAAACAGTTTGTGTCCAGTCCACTCCAACACATATTCTATTAATATGCTATAACATATAATATAGGCTATATCATGATGCAACTAACTTAAACATTTGTATGTTAACAAAAGGAACAGTGATAAACATATTGTAGGTTGCTTTGTTGGTGAATTTTTTTAATGGTAAATAGGTTTGGTGATTGGCCGCTGTGGAAGAACCCCTACCTATAGGCATGAATTTAAGGCATAATGAATTTAGCAACAATTAGACCTACAAATATTTAACCATATACTGCACATATAGCATTGGAGTCAACATTGGGGGGGACCAAATGTGCATGCATGGTGAAATCAGTTCTTGCCATTCTATTACCCACACATGGGTTGATATGTTAATTGATGTATTGTTTTCGTGTGTCATTCTATCACCAATCAAACAATCAAAACATAGGCTGGAAAAAGCAACACTTACCCTAATATTGCTCAAATGACTGAATAAAAAAACATTTATCCTGCAGAGGAGTTGCTTATCTGTGTCTTCAGCTGTGCTCCATACGTGTCTCTCGCCTCTCCCCTATCACTTTTAGCCGTCATTACCAATTTGCAAATGATGGTGAATACCTACTCATCATGAGATGTACAGTATTTCGTAATATCTTTATTCTAATTATGTTTCCCATTGTAATCATTTGTAATGTTTTGCATGGACGTGCGCTGGTGTGCGTTCATGGATGATAGAAGGATGGGCGTTGTGCACCCGCCAATATGACTGTTGACAATGCGGTCTTAAAATAACATATAAACAACTCGCCATACACTTCTGATCAGGTGTACAATAGGGATTTTTAGACAATGCGCTAAGCCACTCCCTAAATGGTTAATTGCCAAACCCCTGGGTGCATTGTTTAAAAAAATAAAGTGCAAAATAAGAAAATATACTTTGCGCTGGGTGGAAAACGAGTTTTGCGCCATGCACCAGGGTGCAAAATATGGCCCATGGTACATATATATGAAATAAACTATTGCAGTAACCATTTTATGGCTCTAGATTAGATTAGATTTAGTATGAACCATATAAACAGATATGTACAGTATGTACAGCTATGTGCAGTGTGGTAACAGTACCATTGTAGTGCTGAAACAGTAACATTATAATAGTATTAAGAATAAGTGTATGTGCAGGATGAAGAGCAATAGAATATGGCTATGTATAATGCAATTACAATATGTATCTTTGTAAATAAATAGACACTATGGGTGGAATAGGGTACTGCAGTTGTGTGTGTGTGTGTGGGGGGGGGTAGTGCAATTGTGTGTGGTTCGGCTGCGGAGAGACCTGTAACGCCTCCCGGAGGGGAGTGGGGTGAACAGACTGTGGTTGGGGTGAGAACAGTCTTTGATGATGCTGCGCGCCTTACGCAAGCATCGCTTGCCCTGGATGGCCTCCATGGAGGGGAGTGAGGAACCGGTGATGCGTTGGGCAGTTTTCACCACCCTCTGCAGTGCTTTCATGGGCAGAGCAGTTGCCATACCAAACTGTGACACAGTTGGTGAGGATGCTCTCGATGGTGCAGCGGTAGAAGTTCACCAGGATCTGAGGAGACAGATGGACCTTCTTTAGTCTCCTCAGAAAGAAGAGACGCTGGTGAGTCTTTTTGATCAGGGTAGAGGTGTTGAGGGTCCAAGAGAGGTCCTCAGAGATGTGGACACCCAGAAACTTGAAGCTGGTGACACGCTCCACCTCATTCCCGTTGATGCATCCTTAGCTTGTTCTGAATGCCTTTTCTAAAAATCTGATACCTTACTGTGATCACAGAATTCATAGTTTACCCACCTCTTATTTTACCACTACATTCCTGGTCTTGAAATATTCACAGGAATCCATAGGAATTAAATATTCATGTTGTTTTATCCAATATTAGTTGTGCAGATGTATAGTCCATCTTACACACGCATGAAGCCAACAAAGAAAATGCAAAAATAGAGTATATAATATATAATGTAGTTTTTCCATTTTGTGTAGTCATCCTATATCAGAACCTGACACACAATCCAAATAGTCTACAAGAAACCTCAGAAATGCAGACTTTTATTGTCAGTATGCATTTTGGGTAACCAAAAGTCCTATGAGGAGTTTCCATAAGGCATTACAAAACGCATGAGCATACCTTGGCAAATAATGGTCTAAAATACTGATTTTTCATTTTATATTGATCTACTTTTGCACACAGCTTCGCAAGACCTGGGACTAGGGCTCAATTGTGTTTCTAAAATCATATCAAGTGACCTAGAGGACTGAAATGTAGTCAGTTCAGAGATGCTTGTTATCTCGCAGAAAGAAAAAAACAATATTCTAGGCTCTGTAACTCTGTGCCAGTGCTTTCTAAGAAACTACAGGATCTTAGCTTTCTAAAGATGTCCAGCATTTGATTGATTGGACAAAAGAACACACAGGTTATGGGAAGATTTAAAAAGAGAGACTGGCACTCTTGCACTCTGGTAACATTTGTGTGGTTCAGATGCTGTTGCATAAAAAATGATTGTCATTCACAAGACTTTACTTTTATACTTTAAGTAAATTTCCAAGCCTGTACTTTGTTACTTTTACTTGAGTAAAGAAGTTAAACCAGTACTTCTACTTTTACCAGAGTATTTTTTAACACAAGTATTTGTACTTCTACTTGAGTATGTAAAGTGAGTACTTTTGCCATCTCTGCCTGTAACTGACCCTAGGCAGATGGGTCAGGCCCTTGAGTCATGGATCTGCTCAAGGTTTCTTCCTTTGTAAGGTTCCAAGGTTCCAAGGTTTATTCCTTTATCTCCAATTCTAGGGAGTTTTTCCTCACCCCTGTCATGGGCTCTCTCTGAATGTTTAACACTCTGTAAAGCGCCAAGAGACATGTGTAATGTGTTGGCGCTCTAGAAGTGAAATTAAATTAAAAATGAAAAATGTGTTTCAGAAGTCCACTCCAACACAGTGCATTAGTATACATAGGCTATCTAAAAAATGTGTTAATGTTAATGACCAATTGTCATGATTTTTTTCTACCCAAAATAGTAATAATAACGTTATTTCAAAAAGGTGTACCTTTTAGGCCTTAAGAAACAAAGCACATACCCTGGTTCTGATAGCCATATAACCCACTATTCTGTAACTATACCCATGTAAAACCTTTGGAACAGGAATGAAATGGGAATAGAACTGGGCTGAACACATAGGCCTACAGGTCTGTGGGAAAAGAGCCTTGATTTACTGGACACTAAACAATGTCTAGGGTTAACAAAAACAGTGTTCAAAGGTCTTCATTTACTGCAGTTGCTGCTGTTTTATTTACACAGTCTAAGCTTGTAACTTTTTTGTTCTCTATGTCTACGTTTAGATACGTAATCATGCAAACGTCTAGTCTAGATTACATAATATAGATAATATAGATGACATGTTATATATATATATATAAATTTTACGCGATTTAATGCGATTAAAGCAACCCAGGCCACCACAAGAAGCTTTGGCATTTCGCAAGTTATAACATGCAAGAAAGTCAACCTCGTTACAGGATTCGACCAATAACACATGTGAATTCTATGACTGGCGGTCAAAAACTCAATTGAATCACCGGGTTGAAGACTGGGCGGGTCTGTCTACTCACTTCTTCGGAGAAGTCCGTATTTTTCTCTAGTCTAATAGTTTGTTCATTCCAAGCCGAAGAGCGTGACAAGCTTTTGGCTTTATAGGCTACATTAAAAACCATGAAAGCAGTTTGAACGTTGTGGTTACAAAGTTGGATATACGCATTTTTCCGACATGGATGGTGAGGACGAGACTACGAAATATGGTAAGACTAACTTGAAAACGTTAATAGAACAATTATTTAGATATGCGAGTGGTCTATTATTGATGGTTACTTGGCACCACATGGTTAAATTAAATATATAGTTTATTGTTAGTAGGTCTATCTCATGTCGCGTGCCCTAATCGTTCACGTAGCGTTGGCCCAGGCCAAGTCTGACACTTTTCAGAGTCAGTCAGTCAGTCAGAAAGCTCACTGTGGAAAACGCATGTCCTGCCTGCCTGCGTGGTTAATGTTTACTCCTGCATGTTCATGTACACTCATGCACGGTAGATTTGTGTACTGTGGAAGTATGCATTAGCATTAATCCATAGAATCCAATTACGCTTTTGTACTCAACGTATGTTAAGTAATCTTTTACAATATTACTTCTGTGCACGTTTTCAGTGAAACAGTGCAGCGCTAAAATTAATACCAGATGAATGCTTGGCACACGTCATGGATTCAGGGCTTGAATACATGTCCTGGATGTGATATAGTTTGACTAGAAACTACTGTACAGTGCAGCCTACTGAATAAATAATGTGATAGTCTGTCTCTAACATCGAAACGTCTGTAGAGTTAAGTGAATTGAAAGGAAACAGAAATGAAACGAGACAAAAATATCTCCCTTCTTTCTCTCCCTGTGTGTGTGTGTGCGTGTGTTGTGAGGTGAGGTGAGGTGAAGTATGGTGAGTTTGATCTTAATTGTAAATCGTGACCAATGCATTACACTATGAGAAGTTTAAGGTTTCAAAATTCAAACTTGCAGCACACTCACAGAAAGGTCTTCAGCAGAACTGTTGAGCTTCTGTGAAAGACTTCAAGTCATGTCAGTCAGGCCAAACTCTGTGGACGCCTAATAGCATGTGACTTCCCAGGGGTCTCAGCGTCCTAACTCAGGCCTGCCATCGCATGCCCAGGTGTCACATTCCTCCACGTATAGCATCCCAGAGAATAGCTCCTCTCCATTGGTGGGAGGTGGACAACACTGGGTTGATAAAAATAGTTCATTTGGAGTTAAAAGGAGTTCATTTGCAAATGCTTTTGGAGTAACCCGTGATCTAAGAATAGGTTGTGGAATAGCTTCATCAGCAACAATGTAGGGAGGCAGACTTTGGTGTCTGATCTCCCAGACAAGGATTATTGTTGGAGTGACACTAAAACAGGGATGGACCACTTCATACATACCCTATTATATGTCCTTTCACTTAACTATATCTGTTGGTTTCTGATTTGAACTCTGAAATCAGAGTATGAATTGGGTTTCATGGATAAAGTGACGCCCTTGATTTCTAGTAAGGCAGCCCACGTGTTTAAGTGATGTCTTGTGCATATGTTTCCTCATTCAAGAGGGAGAAGTCTTCTCCCTGGTTATCTTTTCACCCCAGTAATGCCTATTGTGTGCAAAGGAGTGAAGCAACATCTGAGAGAGCAGTAACATCCTAAACCACAAGCCAAGCCTGATGAGTCACTCGAGCCATGTTGTTCTTACTCTCTCTCTCTTTCTCTCTCTCTCTTTCTCTCTCTCCCCATCCATCTAAACAAAACCATCTCTTTATTTTGCCTGGTATCTAATTGCTCATTTATGGCATTTCCTGTCTCATTCCCTCCTCAGTGCTCCACACAGCCATAGCCTTCTCTGAGTGGCGTACACAGATGCCCAGACAAATACGCGCTCTGGCCTATTTGTCCAAATGCAATAGTATTAGCTGAATCAAATCAGATTTGGTGGTTGCCTGGGCGACCATTTGGCATATCAAAGATCCTCTGCTTTAACCCTCTCTGCCTGTGATTTCTTTATAGCAAATGGAAAAAATGTCAAGCCAGTCATGCTAATTATGAGACAGGAAGCTGTTGTTGAGGAAACTGCCGGTCAACGGCCTCTCAAGACGCTGCCAGCTGTTTTTCTGCGGCTGTTGTTCACATCATAAAAAAATGGCTCTCAGTCTTGAGGCTCGGTGGGACTGTTTACTATCGATTTCATTTTGTGTGTGAACTCTGTGGCTCATGCATAATGCATTTAGCCACTCTGAGAGAGCAGCCGGGTGAATTGGTAACACTCCACCTTCATTTCTCTGTTTTGCAAGAAGAGCCCTCTGAGAGAGAGCGTATTGTTTCTTTGTAAATGGAGAGACATAATGATATCCACGCTTTATCCGAAGGCTCCTGGCTTCTCATGGGAGGAAACTAACAGCTCCTAAGAGGGCAGATATAGAAGGGAAATTGTTCCGCAAATATTGCACTTTAATGTGGTGATGAGAGTATTAACAGTGAGTTGCTGGCGTACCGTAATTTCCTGACTATTAGCCATGGTTTATACATTGATTTGGCAAAATTTCTTCAGCTGTGAGATTAATATGGGGCAGTTAATATGGTATTAATATGGGTTTGTTTTTTTTAACTTGCATAAAACATAAAACTGTCCTGCGGTTTATACACAATGCAGCTAATACACAAGAAATTACTAAAGGCCTGTTTGGCACACAGAAAGTTGTGGAGCTGTGATGGAGTGTGCTAGCTCTAGCAGCACCACCAGAATGTACCAGGAGCCCCTCTCCAACACACACACATTTACACAAGCACACACATAGTCTCATTGACACAAACCATGTCTGCACTGCTTCATACATGCATGCTGTACATACATACATACATACATGCATGCATACATATTTAGAGAGAGGCTACATCAGGCCAGTTACATGTTAAGGTTTATGCCGCTTAAGAAGAGCTGTGAGATGTGTGCGTGTTTTGTGTTTATGTGTATGTGTGTGAAGGTGTGTCCACGAGGAACTCAGCCCCACCTGTGTGTCCATGCAGAATGAGTGGGTGTATTTCCTGCAGGCCCTGTCGGGGCTATATCAGGAAAGCCCAAATCACAGAGCAGCAGAACTGCACTGTACCATACACAGCCCTGCTCAGAGACTTAGATTACATGTAATTGTAGTCTATATATATTATATATATTTACACACACACACATGCAGTGAGGCCCTTTGAAAGTGGAGCGGGGCTCTGTGATGTTTATTCCTGGCGCTGGTGGGGTTTTGTGCTGTGCTGTAGTTTAGCGCTGGTCTGGTGCCCATGCTGCTGGGAGCTGTAGCACAGCTGGCCTCCATTACTGGGCCTGGTTCTCCCCGCGGAACCACGCCTGTTCTGAGGGCGGCTATGTGAAGGGACGGGGTGGGGCTGGGGTGGATGGAACAGAGATGCCCTGCAGAGGGAGATGTGTCTCTCTCTCTCTCTCTCTCGATCTCTCTCTCTCGATCTCTCTCTCTCTCTCTCTCGAGATCATTCCCTCACTGTCCTTGTCCTTGTCCCTGCTTGCTGGAATTGGGTCCAGACAGACTGGAGGTGTTGGTTTCGGGATGAGAGGATGATCTTCAAAAGAGTGTTGTGTCTAGTGCTGCTGTGATGGTGGGGGAGAAGTGTGGGAAATTTAATAGAATATTCTCTTTGATACTCCGTAGAACTATTGATGAAAAGGATAATAGTGTGGAGAATGGTGGTGGCACCTCACAAAATTTCCAAATTGTTCCAAATTTATATTCAGTCCAAATGACCTCACAAATGGCTGACATCAAATGAAAAAAGATCCATGCAGTGTGTTACGGCTGTATGTGTTCCCTGTGATGTATATTTGTTCCAGTGCTGTTTGTCCCTGTTCTCTCCCTCCTCTCTACCTCTGCTCAGGTGCTCTGCTTGTAATGACCTTGATTGGCAACTCCTGGCTTGGTGATTGATTGGGAGTTAAAGGATAATTCCGGTGTGATTTTGACCTAAAGTGTGTTGAAACATGAGACCGAGTGTGAACGTATGTCTCATAGCTCACCTCGGCTTGTCCCCTGCATTCAGAAATCTGGCGCTAGTTAGCCAATGCTACCAACAGTGTTTTGTTGTGGTGCCTCGGGCATCGGCCTAGCCATGCAAATAAATCACTGTTTTACACCATTTACGAGGCTCAAAGTACCTCCATACTTCATTGGTAGACTTCCGAGGGCCTTGACATTTAAAACGAGACATGGAGAACTTTGAAAAAGCACTGGTAGTTTATTTACAAGACGATTTATACAGACAGTACCTTAAGGAATTTTACTGTTCAACGCCATCTTGAATTTAGTTACGATAAGTCTAGCGACAAGTAGCCTACGAACGAACAGGTATGATAAGGGATCAGATTCCGAAAAATAATTCCGTGGAAATGCGTGGATTCCAGTTGCTGCTACTGGAAGCAACTGAATCCATGCATTTCCACTTAGAGCCCGACCGATGTATCGGCGGGCCGATATTAGGCATTTTCCAAACTATCGGTATCGGCATTTATAATGGCCGATAAATGAATATTTAAAAAATAAAATAAAAACGGACGAAACACCCTTCAACCATGTCATGAGTGTTGGCGTTGTATAGTTTGTCCACCAGAGGGCACTCTACACCGTCCCTGCTGGCAACACTCGTGTATAACGCGCCACACATCCTGCAACCTGCTGATCCAGCCAGAGTCGGGCAGAGAGAACCAGTTATCCGCGAGTGAGATCATCAGTGAAGTGTGTTCATGGTGATTTCACGAGACATACATTGCTTGAAATAACAATTAAAAGAACATCCCCATCAGTTCTCTTCCCCATCAGATCTCTTAACTCAAATAAGCATGACAAAATTCGTGAAAACAATGTCAAGTTTTGCTGCTGTTAAATAAGCCGAGAGTGAAGCGGAATTAGCTAGTAATTACTTTACGTTGTTACAGTGTAGTTGACTGTCTGTCCTTTTAACTTTTGACAATGTGACTGAAGATGTATTTCTTTAATAGAGTGACAGTTATAGCAGTGAGACGATCATCTCTCCCCGGCCTGTTATTTTGAAAGCGTATGTTTTACAATTTGCAGTATGACGTTATCCATTGCTAAATTAGGGCTCATCATAGACTTGCTAACCACAAAGCTAGCTAATGCCATGAATATCAGTGGAAGACCGCTAACGTTAACATTAATGAGCTTGGAAACCACAACGAACTTATTCTGCCTAAATAAAGTAATGATTTATAACTAGTATATCTGTAGTTACACTCCCTGCATTGTAAAATGTAAGTTAGACGTGCGAGGAGTGAACATTTAGACATAGAGAAAAAGTATCAAACGTAGCTTGTGCAAAACGTAGCTTGTGCATAAAAGTTAGCTTTTCTTTTACACGTGTGTGAAATCCAATGACACCAAGTGTGCGTTTCAGACTGTCATTCAGCCGCAGCATTAACGAGTTACATAATGTATTTAGATCACTAAATAGTAGGTTTTAGAAGGCAGGCAGCAACTGATGATTGAAAATGGTTTGATGTAGCTGCTAGCTTGATGGAAATAATTTTAAAAGTGCAGGTAAAGGGATAAGCAAGCTGACATTGTAATTATAAGGTAGCTTATAAGGCAATAGGGACTAATTATTACACACGCACACTCAAACATTTAAGAGTGACCTTTATCTTGTTTAATGATAATACAAATGATGATGATAGTAATAATGTCATCATTACAGTGCACTGTTCTGTTATCCGAAGTCTTCTTCTTCTTCTTCTTCTTATTCTTCCCACCAAATTTCTGCGTCTAATTCAGCTTCAACCGTTTAACGTAGAAACTTCGTTCAAACTTTGTAACGTAGGTCTTGAAAAGGACACTTGAGGATTGTATTTTTCACTTTTGTAAACTTTATACTTTTTGAGATATTAACAAAAAACAAGCTTATTTTTCCCCATAGACTTTGCATTAGCACTATGACATCACAATGGACTAATTAACTTGATTTGCACCTGTATCAACTTCCAGCTGCTCAACTAGGACCCATCAAAGGGCCAGTTAAACCGATTGCACATCAACTGCTCTCCGCTTAACTAGGCCAACTCTCTCTGTCTCTCCATTCTACAAGGATATAAGGCACATTCCATCCAACTTTCTATCCATTCATCCTCTTTAAACCATTCACTCGTCCACCCATTAAACTATCCATCAACATCCATTAAACAATCTGCCTATCAACATCCATTCAACTTTCTGTCTATCAACATCCATTACACTATCTACATTCAACTTTTAAACTATATACTCTGTCTCAGGCTTTAAGCATACAATCTGGCTCTCTTAAGACTACTATTTCCTCTGCCCACAACTGTTTCAAAATAAATGTCCTCACTACAATAATTAACTATTAAATAATTTAACTATTTCAACTACTCAACTATTTAACTGTTCAGCCATTTCAACTGTCAGTTGTTATCAACTATGACTCCTGACAAC
This sequence comes from Alosa pseudoharengus, assembly GCF_046254945.1. Taxonomy (NCBI): domain Eukaryota; kingdom Metazoa; phylum Chordata; class Actinopteri; order Clupeiformes; family Clupeidae; genus Alosa; species Alosa pseudoharengus. Next base: position 22,302,172 of record NW_027468774.1, on the reverse strand, counting down.
TGTTTTCAAATAAAAGTTTGTTTGGCATTTTATGTTAATATACAGTATGTTTATATTTTCATGCACTGGTAATTTCCTCGAAATTACATTTTCTAGTTATTTTTTGTAATTATTAAGTCTTAGTTCAAAGTTATATTTATGAAGCTTACTAAGTCTTTTAATAAGGGTAACTTTGATTTGGTTGTTGTTAGTCTTTTGAACAAAAACATAATAAGTTTCATATCTTAAGTTTCTATTTTTATACATTTTATTTATCAGAACTTTAATATATTTCGATGTTCCTCTGTTCCACTGTGACAATATTATTTAAAAATAAACAAGTTTGTTTTTGAAATGCATTATCATATTATTTTAGTCAATACTCATAAATAACTACAAATAACTAATGTTAGGGAAATCTGTTAATGTTTTGTTGCGCGTTTCTGAAAAAAAAAATATATATCGGCCGATATATCGGAAAATCTGATTTTTAAATCAACAAATTTTGTATCGGTATCGGCCTTCAAAATCCTTTATCGGTCGGTCTCTATTTCCACTGAATTATTTTTTAAATCTGATCCCTTATCATAGCTGTTTGTTTGTACTCGTCGCTCGACTTATCGTGACTAAATTCAAGATGGCGTTGAACGGTAAAATTCCTTAAGGTACTGTCTGTATAAATCGTCTTGTAAATAAACTACCAGTGCTTTTTCAAAGTTCTCCATGTCTCGTTTTAAATGTCAAGACCCTCGGAAGTCTACCAATGAAGTATGGAGCTACTTTGAGCCTCGTAAATGGTGTAAAACAGTGATTTATTTGCATGGCTAGGCTGATGCCCGAGGCATCGCAACGAAACACTGTTGGTAGCATTGGCTAACTAGCGCCAGATTTCTGAGTGCAGGGGACAAGCCGAGGTGAGCTATGAGACATACGTTCACACTCGGTATCATGTTTCAACACACTTTAGGTCAATATCACACCGGAATTCTCCTTTAAAGGATCCAGTTCCTCAGGAGAGGCTTTTGGTGTGGGGACTGCTGGCTGTCTTGCTGCCTCTCAGCCTGGGATTGTCTCGTCTTTTGATTTGGACTTTGTGTCATGTCTATGTAGTGTTTTGTTATGGTTTATCTTGATGTAATAAATCCCACTGGTTGGGTACATTTTTGTATTTATTAGTAATAAATTGTTATTTATTAGGATTTGGGGTCAGTGGTGGGTTTTTGCTCACCCCTACCTAAAGGGCCACGTAAAGGTGGGGTGTAACACAGTGGCACTAGGGTTTATGAATAAACTGACACACTTGATCCCACTGGCTGTTCAGCTTCCAGTTTATCAAAGCAAGCAAGACAGTGTTCTCTCTGTAATGTGATACATTAAAAAGAAACATATCAAGAAGCTAGTGAGAATGTAGGCTAAACACATGCTGGACTCATTACTTGTACTTCGGTTTGTATCGTAAGAACTTGTATCTTAGTTGAAATTTGTAGCTCAACCCCTGAAGCCAGCTTCAGAGTTTGTGTCCTGTTGATGTTTCGCACGCAGAAGGATGTGAAAATCTCTGTCCTCCATGGTGGAGCTGTTCTCTTGGCTGTCGTGGGACCACCCTGATGGAACAGTCCCACAGCAGCCATGTCTATTTTTATTCTCACACTCCTAGCCGTTCCTTTTCCTTAGGCCTTGGCTGCCTTACGACTTGGCTCAGCCCACGCAAAACATGGCCGCCACTTTTGTCTGACTAGAGTGTGTAGTAGTGGAGAACCAGCCCTGCGTCTTGTGGTGGGGTGTCACGTACTCATTTAGGGCTGATGCTCTGGAGGTAATTACATGTCTCAACACTGGAGCCATCAAGCAATTTTGCTCATAGGAATTCAATGGTATGTCTTGGCTTGATTTAATATACACATAAGCACAATTAAGTGGATTAAATGGCTGAGATCATATTTGCCCCCGTGGAATTATTGTAAGTTTAATTTATGACAACATTTGTATTTGGTAGGGTAGGAACATCACGGAGCACATGGGTAGTTTCACAGTTAAGCTCTTTCAAAGACTGAACATTAAACCTTGACATGTCTTTTTTTGATGTATATATATATATATATGTTGAAGGATCTCATGTCATGCCAACTGGTAGCCATTCTAAAATATGCACACTTATTGGAAGTGTGTTGGAATTGACATCTGCAACAAGTAGTTTACTTATGCAATTATCCAACATGATGACATAGTTTGAGGTATACATGCATTCACAGTGATTGTGAAATTATTTAAAAAATCAGTTACATGACATGGATTTAGAAGCATAGCTACAGTATATTTATTAAGAGTGAGCACAGGAGAAGACACACACATAATGAGTGCTGCATAAGGATCAAACACCATCTCAGGTACCAAACCTCAACAGATATGTGGCTGCAATAACACTTGATACCACCAGGGGACAGTAAAAACATCTTGCATTGTTGTCTACCTGCCAGGAAACATTTAAATCATTCCATTGCAACATTCTTCCTAATCCCCACTGACACAAACTTCACTAGAAATATACTGAAACAGTCTGGTGTAAAGGTTACTGAAGACGTGCCTCCCAGTTTTCAGTCCAGATGACAGACTGCAGTGCTTAGCTTATTACTCATCAGGTCAAATAAGTAACACCTGAAGCTCAACATATTTTACTTTAGAATTGTTTGCACAAAGGGATTGTGAAACTGAACCTTCCATGAGAATATAATTCAAGCAAAAGGAGAACCAGCTAGTAGCAAGGGTTAAAAACAGGGAGATTAGACTTTTTGAGTTTGTGAGTTTGTTGTAGCACCAGCTCCACCTTGATAGGTAGCCAAGTTCCCACCCCTCCCTCCCCCAACAAATGAGCTACCCGTGGAAGTCTCAGGGGGCTTGACTGAATGAAACCAGAAAACAAACAAAAGGCACAGGACTAAGAAGAGCTGCGCTCAATAGCAACAGCTCGACTGAACAGACAGGGAGGGAAACTGCCGATAGATACCCACGGTAACAAACTGGCCAGACAGGTTTGTCTCACACGCTACTCCTCCCACATACATACACTCTGCTATACAGAGAGGAAGAGGAAGTGAGAGGGAGTTGGTTTAGTTGGTGTGGGTTAAGTTGAACTCTCAGGTGGGGAGAAAGACAAGAGTTGTAAAGGAGAGACGAGAGGACCGGAAACCGACCGCAGAGAGGACCGTGAAGATGGCTGAGGAGGAGTCCCACTATGGCAAGCACGGTAAATGTCAGCCCTCTCCGTCACATGTGCGCTCTCTCAGAAGGGAGAGTTCTCGGAGGGCACAGGTGTTTTGGAGCCGGCTTGGGCAGATCACAGGAAGCTGGGAGGGAGTGCATGAGAGAGGTGCCGCGACTGCTATATGCTTGTTGGCTGTGGAGTTTCTCGACCGAAACTTCAGAGATAACAGGTGCACACCGATAGGCGTGCAGAGAGGACAAGTTCTGGTATTACCAGCTATGGAGCTTTGGGTGGAATAAGGTGGCTCGCTGTGCGTTGCTGGAAAAAATACAAGCTAGTCTACCAGCCACTGCTTTGTTTGTTTGTTGTGTTTTGAATGGAATTAAAGTGGAGGTATCCCCACAGAGGTGTTTCAGAGGTCAGTGTGAGTGTTAAAGCCATATTTACTGGTAAATAATTTCGCTTTATTTGCTTGAATCTTTTTCTATATGCCTCTTGTAGGGCTTTGTTTTTGTTTGTTTGTCTTTGTACCTTTTGTTGACCCACTTTCTCGGTTAGTCAGTGCTCCAAACTCTTGTTCTCTCTCGCTCTCTCTCTCTCTCCTCCCACCAAATGCACTTGATCGCACACAATGTTCTTAGTTTGGAGACAAACATTCACTGATGCTCTCTTTCTTTATTTCTTTCTTTCTTTCTTTCTTTCTTTCTTTCTCTTTCTCCCTTGGACTCTGCAGAAGACTTCAGTGAGAAGCTAGCTTGTTTGTGGTTGTAAAGAGCCTGTGTCATCAGACATGCAGGAGATGCTGAGAGCATGAGTGTCTGCACTCCTCCATGTATTATTGATTTAAGGTCAACACAGACAGAAAATCACACCGACCGATCAGTGCACAGTAGTCGGCTGCTTTACTGCAGTCATGCAAAAGTGTCTGAATGTTTAGAGGTCAGTGTTTACTTGTGGGGAGAGTTTAAAAAGAAGAATGTGGTTGCCCAAACATTAGCTTCAGTCTGATTTTGTAGACATGCAACGTGAATTTCAGATCATGCTTGAAAGACACACGCTCATTAAGAGTATTGGTTTCAGAACTTCTGATTTTTATATTCATAACTTATGTCCTGATCTTTTTGTTATGTTCTTCCACATATGAGATGACCATATATCTGTGTGTGACTGTGTTCAGAGATAAAGGGAATATTATGTTTTTGCAGTGTTTCACTGTTCTGCATGGGTGCAACCCCCCTGCATCAGTAGCTATCTGCTCCAGATTGCTAGGTTAGCATTATTCAGAGTCTGATTTAGTGTGGTTGTCTAGTTAGAGCAGCTGGTGGATCTTTAGGTGAAGTCATGCTGTCTCTCCCCTTTAATGCACATCATTGTAAATTACCATTGGTCTGACTGGGTCTTCATGCATCTGTGGTACCAAAATGACCATCATCATGTCATGTGGGATGAGGTCTGTTTAAATGGTACCATTTACATTTGTCACAATCGAGAGACTTTATATGAAGTATAAAGTGTCCTCTGAATATCATTTCCAGTTATTATTATATATCATTAAAGCAACACCAAAGAGTTTTTTTGTACCTTAAAATAATTGTAAGTTTCCAAAATCGTTTCAGTGGTTCATCAATTCGGCACTTCTGCATTCGCTTCGCGACCCTCTATCGGCTATAACCACACTATGTAAGTTTGCCAGATCGGGTAGCGGATCTGTAGTTCGATGGAATGAGACATAAGAAACTACAAATTTCACTTGCTTCTGATGTCGCAATACTAGGGCTGGCACAACGCGTCGACGTAATCGATGACGTCGACGCAAAAAATACGTTGACGCAAAATATGCGCGTCGATTCGTCAAGCATAACGTGTGCTGCTTAATATTTCAAATTTTACACCTTCAGTGTTTTCCATACGTTGACTAATCTGTGACTGGGCGCCATGAAATCAAAACCGGCAGCACACATTGATGTTTTATGTTGTACTATTTAAATTAAAGATAAGATAAAATAATTTCATTGAGCTGCACTTTTTACTCACGCAGCCTTTCCTTGCCCCGCCCGCTCTCTCTCGTAACGAGCCCGCTGCTCCTCCTCTGCATGTGCATTTAACCATTCTATATGAAGTTTTCTCTGAAAGTATAATGAAAGGATGTCTTCCTATCACCATGACTCAAGGGTTGATCACATTAATTCCCAAACCCAACAAGGATGTGTTGCTCATTGAAAACTGGCGCCCGATCTGCCTTCTTAATAATGACTACAAGGTGTTTGCTCTCCTCTTAGCTAAAAGACTTAAGATGGTCCTCCTATCTATTATTGCAGAGACTCAGTCTGGGTTTATGACCAAAAGACACATTACAAACAACATCAGACTAGTCCTGGACATATTAGATTACCCTGAGCTAATGGAGGATAAGGGTTCATCTTATTTTTAGATTTAATATAAACATATGCGAAAAGATATAAACAAATGCGAACTAATGGCTATTAAGGAGTGTTCTGTTAATTTCCTGTATAACATCCCTGTAAAAGATGAAATCAGATATTTAGGAATATTACTCACTAAAGATCAGCAAAGAAGAATGTCATCAAATTTTAATCCCATCTTAGAAAAAGCTAAAAAAAAGTTTAATCAGTGGCTCTTAAGAGATTTGTCAAGAAGAGGTAGAATTCTAATTACTAAGGCAGAGGGTATATCTAGACTGACTTATGCAGCGCTTGCTCTGCACCTTGACAAGAAGTTACTTGCAGAAATTGATAGAATGCTCCTCAACTTTGTCTGGAAAAACAGATCCCATCACTTAAAGAAAACAGTACTAATGAACTCGTATGATAATGGTGGTCTTAATTTTCTTGATTTTACTACTCTAAATAGCTCTTTTAAGCTAAAGTGGTTGAAACAGTTTTTCCATAGTCCAACTTCTATCTGGAATATTATACCTTCTCATAACCTATCAAAACTGGGTGGCTTAAACTTCCTCCTTATGTGTAATTATGATATTGATAAAATTCCTGTCAAAATGTCTTCCTTTCATCGTCAGGCCTTCCTCTCGTGGTGCCTCATCTACAAGCACAATTTCTCTCCTCACAAATATTACATTTGGAACAATAAGGATATCCTTTTCAAGCGTAAATCTCTCTTCTTAGAACAGTGGTTCAACAACAATATTATTTGGGTAGATCAGCTATTTAATAGGGATGGTCTACTTTTCACTTATGATGAATTCCTTTCTGAATACAATATCCCTGTAACACCAGGTGACTTTGCTAGAGTTTTTGGAGCCATTTCATCTGGTGTGTGTATGCTATTTAGGTCCCAACCAAGAATTAGTTATGAACAAATGTTCTTACTCTCTCCAACCCACACTGAAGTGGGCAGAGCATGTTTGTCAAATGAATTCGGTGTCAGCAGACTAATGAGAGCTCTACTCATGAGGGATGTGGCTGCTGCTCCTTCTGCAGTGTTGTGTTGGAATCAGCTTGTGGATGGGGTTAGGTGGAGGAGGGTTTGGGTTCTTCCTAACAAATACTGTATTACTAATAAGGTTAAGGAAGTCTCATTTAAACTCATTCATAGAATTTACCCAGCTAAGTCTTATATTGTAAAGAGATACAAACTAGATATTGATATGAATTGTAGCTTCTGTCACACCCGTCCGGAAAGTTCTGTACATTTATTTTGGCACTGCCCCTTCACTCGTAAATTCTGGCAGGATTTTTGTATTTTTATTTCAGAAAATATTGGTGAAAATGTTGTGCTGTTTTGGAAATGTATATTGTTTGGCTTGTCAGAAGTTGATTCCAAAGAAAATGCACACACATACATAATTAATCTATTTATTCTCTTAGCTAAATTTCACATTCATAAATGTAAGTTTATTGGTAGCAAGCCCTCTTTTATGGCCTATAAGAATGAGCTTAAACAGTAAATTAATCAACTTCAATTCTGTCATAACCCTAAAGCAATATGAACTTTTACAGTAGTAGCCTGTACATTTTCTTTTGGTTAAGCTTTGTGATCTCTTATTATAACCTTCCCTAGCGTCTGAATTGCATACATGGTTTTTTGTCTTTATGTAATGTTGAATTTTTCATGGTACCATCGTGATCTTTAACTTGTACTATGTTTGTTGATGTATCAATGCTTATATATTTACGATTGTTGAAGGATTGTTGTTGCCACATAGAAGCACTGCATAGAACACAATGGGCTAAATTGCTATTAAAGGAACCGTATGTAAGAAATGTAATTCAATTAATCATAAAATGGCCCTGATTTGTCACTAGACATTAGGAAATCATGCTAATTTCAAATACTTATATCACTGACAACAGTAGTCCGGCCAGGATATCGTCATTTAAAAAAGTGAAGTTGCAGCCCTCAACTGATGTTGATGTTTACATATTTGTGTTTTAGCCTGATCCGCCACCTTCCACCTATCTAGTAATCACAAAGTCAGTAATGTTTCGGCATCTGGGTTGCCAGCTCTGCTCTAGTTACGACAGCTGCGGTGTACACCGCTCTACAGTATTTTGAAAGTGATTGTAGTACCAGTTTTGGCCAAAATCCTACATACGGTTCTTTTAAATCCGCTTAGCATCGTGACCATGCTGCGCAAATTTGTTCAAAACTGCTGCATTAAAGTTAAAGTAAACTCTGCACAACATAGTACATTGAGGAGACTAAACTAAATTAAGTTACAGTATGCAATCAATCAGTATCTCAAAGCTAACGTTAGAATACTGTTTGGATGTCAAGTTTGCATGCTTACTTACAGCTGCTTGTATTTCGTTACTCATGCAGGGCTCATTTTATAATTGACTCTGAATGTTTGCAAAATCCCGATGTAAATGGAAAGGTGTTTTCCAAGACTCAAAAGTGCTTGTCCCAAGGAGAAGTACGAACCGTTATTTGAACTAACTACGTTATGAATTGCATCCACACATCAGCAGCCTTTTAACTGTGTTATGTTAATTGCAAGGATTCCCTCACGAACGTCTTAAAATGACAGGCACTCAATTAGACATACACTACTGAACTTTATTGAATGCTACCTTCTGACAAGAATGCATTACTTTGCACTTGTATAGTCTTTTATTTTGGAATCTTAAGAGCAATAAACATATATTGCAATGTTAAAGAATTCATGTTTAATTAATTCAGATATGTAAATAAACATGTATAAGTTGCTATTAGTCAATTAATGAGGAGATAATCGATAATCGAATCAAAATCGAATCGGACTGAAAAAATGAATCGTTAGATTAATCGATGCATCGGAAAAATAATCGCTAGATTAATCGTTTAAAAAATAATCGTTTATCCCAGCCCTACGCAATACATCATACTTTCATAAAATCATGCAACATACTCTACCTTGTCTGTGGACATCGTTATTTGCAAAGCCAGTGCTAGATAAACAAATAGTGTGTGTGCGACAGAGGAAAAGTGCTTCATTCGTATTAATTCGTAGCTGTCCTGAACTCTGTGACTGTTTGTGTGAACTTGCATTTAAATCTGAGATTGTTCTGTCCTCTTTCGGTATAGTCACTTTAGGTCATGAGTCAGTGTCACTTAGGTCATGAGTCAGAGTTAGTGTCATTTGGCCTCGTCACCTTGTTGCTACATTGCATCAGGTGGATTAGTCGAATATTTATTTTTTAAGCCAAAATGACTTTGATCTCTCTAACCTCAACCAATTGTTTGTGACCAGGGGTCCTGGAATTCCGATCTCCTTGTACTTCTAAAGGGGTCACAATGTCTTTTCTGCTTAAAGTTGGCTTGCAATGCTGTTTCTGAAGACCATAAGGGTGACTGCTAATTTCTTTCTTTCTCTTTGTTATCTTCTTTCTTTTGGCAAGTCTTTCTTGACTCCTTCAGAATCAGGGTCCAATGGCCATCAAATGTTGTATGACAAAGTTTACAACCAGTTGCAAACTCACACATTTTTGTGTCTAGAGTCTACAGTGGGGCAGTGGAAGACTACCATATGTTGCCGAAGTTCAAGGACATTTGTAAAGCCATTTGTACAATGGAATGTAGTTAAATTTGTTGGACATGGCAATGCTCCTAGCGTTAACTCAAACAGGCTGGCATTAATGAAGATCAGGAGACTCTAGGGAAGAAGAGCATTCAAGGCCAAAAAGAAAGTGGTCATTCTCTCTCTCTATTTCTTTCTCTCTCTGTCTCTCTCTCTCTCTCTCTGTACAAAGATGACGAGAAAGAGGTCCACTTATGTTCATAGAGAAGTTCATATACAGAGGTCCACAAAGAAAGGTTCTCACATTAAAGTGTAAAAGGCCTGGGTGTACATAACGCCTACATTGGGGTGTTACAGGGCTTTGAGAGTGAGAAAGCTGGTAGTAACTTACAGTAATTTACAGTTTATTAGCCTTATTGTGTATAAACCGCAGGACCATGCAGGATCATCCAGGCCAAACGTGACGATTTTGCTACCTACTATTCCTATTTATTCCTTTTTTTGACCCCCCCCTCCGTAAAAATTGCTGTATCTTGGAAAGTATTGATCTTACATAAAAGTAATTTTACAGTGTGTCTCCTGGGTAACATAGGTACACCTGGTAATTTTTTCAGAATCTTTTGAGACCTAAGTGCGTGGGCCCTGGTTGAATTGACGTGGAATGACCCTAGAGGTTGTGGTATTTACGCCTTGGAGGAAATGAATGAGATGGGCTTACTCATCCTACACCCCTGTTGTTTTCAAGCTTTAAGGCCAACAATCTGTTCTCAAAATACAAGTACATTTGTGTAGGCTATTATTTTATGCCCATCATAGATTCCAACACATCATGTCATAGATCCCTACATAAAATGTTCCAATTCAAATATTAAGAATTGAAAACAAACAAAATAGTGTGTGTGTGTGTGTGACTGTCCTTCTAAAATTTTGTGACTAGTTGTTTGTCATCTGTCCTTGTTTTGAGGAGGGTTATAGTAATGTGTGGGCATTGTTGTGGTGTGGACTTGTTGTTCAGGCAATCTCAGTATGAATGTGCATCATGCTGTCAGCCTGGTGTAAAGATAGGGTTGGGTTGGGGGGGGGGGGCGGGTCAGAGGAGGCCTGTGTGAATCACTAAGGAGGAATGTTGTGGGTTGCCAGGCGTGTCTGTCCTGGGGGAGGAATCACATTTCACTCGTGGCTGTGTGGGAATGCCACACGCACTGGCTTCTGGAGATCCCTTATGGAAAAGGCAGAGGAACATATGAAGATAACTGTTCTTATAGGGACTACTCAGTAATTAGAGGATGCTTATGGTTAACTGTCCAGTGAATAGAGATATCATGCTGTCCTTTCTATTCTAAGACCTTTTCTGTTTTCTGTACCCCCTCTATCTGAATTGCTCCCATTCTTAACTGGAGAGACTTTGGTTTTTACTTTGGTTTTGTGGATATTCCCTGTTGTTTATTATCTATGTAGAGGCAACAATATGTGCACCAGTCTGAAGAAAGTTTAGATCTTTTTTTTACTTAATAAATGCTCCCCCCCCCCCCTTTGTTCAGGTGAACCCAGGAAGTATGACCCCACCTTCAAAGGACCAATCCACAACAGGTAAAGAAAAGCAGAGCTGAACTGAAATGCCAAGAGGTGGAAAGCCTCTCTCTCATTAAGGGCTTATTTTCATAGTCGATTAATCTGTCGATTATTTTCTTGATTAATCGATTAGTTGATCGCTAAAATGTTAGAAAATGGTAAAAAAAATAATGTTGATCAGTCTTTTCCCAATTAATTAGTGGGTCATTCCAAGTGAAAACAGCCAAAATCGGGGTATCATGTACATGGTACCTCTCAGATTTGGCTGAAAAGCGGTGAAAATATACCTTATGTTACCAAACTGAGGAATCTGACGTTTCAGGTCAATATCTCAAACGGTTTGCCGTCCATTTGAAATTCGGGTGCCACGGCCCTAATTGACACATTGGAATTTCACATTTCATCCTTTGCCATTTTTGGAAGCCCATAACGTCTGTTCTAATAGTGGTAGAAGGCTGGAAACTGGTGTGGTAGTTCCTTGTAGCCTGTACTACACAATTCTGGAGGCAGAATCAACATTCCTTACTGTTTAGGTGAGAGGTGGGTCACCAAAATCCTAAAAAATGTTGACAGCATGTGTGATTTTTCACTTTTTGGGTGGCCGTAGCACCACGATTAATGATCATATTTATTCTAAACAGGATTATTTGTCATGTTTGGGAACTTTGCTCTTTCCAAAATTAATTTGAGGGTTATGGTACCACTGGTGGGGGTTTTATGGGGGTCCAAAAACCCTCTCCGGCAAATGTGACTTTTTTTGGAACCCCATATTTGGACCCCCAAATGACCATGTGGGCACTTGATGATCCTAATGGGATTTATACCAGATAAAGATACACATTCGTTCTTTCTTTTAATGAAATAAAAATGTGACGGCAAACAATTAAATACTGAGACTGTCACAGATTAAACCAATTTCCAAAAATAAGATACGGATGAAATTAATATCACAGGATACAATATTCACAGATGTCGATGCAGGACAACAATCAGATTCAGAACACTTGGATACAGAACACCCGGCAGAACACAGTCAGATCAGCCACAAAACTCAATTTTCCAGCTAGGAAAATACATTGCCTGTATCTATGATGATAACTGGTTCATTGGAAACATTGTTGAACGTTCAGATGAACATGGTGATGTTTTTGTGAAATTCATGAAGTGTGTCAACAACATCCTCAAATGGCCATCGGACCAAAGACAGATCCCCTGTTGGGTGTCATTCCAACATATCATTTCTTGTGTCAGTGTGCCAGACATCTATGGACGCAGTGCTCGCCAATACAAACTTGACCAAAATTACCATGACAAAATGATGCAACTGCTTCCACAATTTCTTGGATAATACTATAGACACTATTTAATTTTCAATTTAATTTTATTTGGAGAGTGACAGGGGCAAGGGAAAACTCTTTTATATTTAGTGGTCTTACACTATGTAACATTCTTGTTATTTAGTTTGAAAGTTTGATGGAGGGTCTCTTTCATGGGGGATAAGGGGTTAATCTGTGACCGCATCTCAGTATTTAATTGTTTGCCATCACTGAGCATAATACTAAGTTATTTCCACTATGTTCATGCTTTATCATCACTAAATTCTCCCTGATTTACATTCCAGACTTCTGGAAACAATGTCCAAAATGGTGCATTATGAAGAATAAAATTCATATTATGGAGCTTCATAGTCAAAAATGTTATTTCATTAAAAGAAAGAACAAATATGTATCTTTATCTGGTATAAATCCCATTAGGATCATCAAGTGCCCACATGGTCATTTGGGGGTCCAAATATGGGGTTCCAAAAAAGTCACATTTGCCGGAGAGGGTTTTTGGACCCCCATAAAACCCCCATCAGTGGTACCATAACCCTCAAATTAATTTTGGAAAGAGCAAAGTTCCCAAATATAACAAATAATCCTGTTTAGAATAAATATGATCATTAATCGTGGTGCTACGGCCACCCAAAAAGTGAAAAATCACACATGCTGTCAACATTTTTTAGGACTTTGGTGACCCACCTCTCCTCCAAACAGTAAGGAATGTTGATTCTGTCAATGTGTCCAATGTGTCAATTAGGGCCGTGGCACCCGAATTTCAAATGGACGCCACGGGCAAACCGTTTAAGATATTGACCTGAAACTTCAGATTCCTCAGTTTGGTAACATAAGGCATATTTTCACCGCTTTTCAGCAAAATCTGAGAGGTGTCATGTACATGGGTGGCTGAGTTGACGTGGAATGACCCTAGTTGTTGCAACCCTACTCTCATTTCCTCTCTTTAACACCCACTCTCCCTTTCTCTCCCCATCTCTTCAATGACAGGGGCTGCACAGACATTGTTTGCTGCATCCTCTTTATTGTGGCCATCCTAGGCTACTTCGCCGTTGGCATTCTGGGTGAGTGAGACACCACAGAAAAGAGAGTATTTGTTTAACATCTGTGTGCCAAATCTAAGATATTCAAATAGCGCAGGAGCTGTGGCAGAAGCGGCAGCATCCGTACCACATGCAGGTTCTAGTGCCCGCGGGGAAACGGGTTTGAATCCGACCCACAGTCATTTCCCGATCCCACCCATATCTCTCCTGCTCGCTTCTTGTCACTCCTCACACTCCTATCTGATTAAAGGCAAAAAGACCAAACATAATATGATCCATCTTAACATTACAGTATTTGATTTTTAAGTCAAACACTGTAATGTTAAGATGGATCAAATTTCAGTTGTCATTAGTCTTACAGTGTATATTTATTATTACAACGACATTAGGGCCAGTTCCATAAAACCAGGCTGGCAAAAACAACATCTATCTAATAATAGAGGCTATGTTATCAGGTTTGTGTGTGTATGTGTGTGTGCGCGCTAAGAGCTATTGCATTGTTAAGACACTGATAAGAGTAGGCCACATGTTTTCTCCAGCATTGGGTTTGTCATCGATGTATTCCTGGACCAGGGGCCAGTCCCTGGTGCCTGTAGGAGTATGTGTTGGCCAGTCTGTGATGGTGTGTTGGTCTCTCTCCCCTCTAAGCCTGGTCCCAGGGCGATCCCCGCAAGGTGATCTACCCCACTGACAGCAGAGGCCAGTTCTGTGGACAGGCTGGCACGCCACTGGCGTAAGTTCCTCCCATCTTTCTCGAGTTCGCCTAAATGCTATGATCCACATTACTGGTTGTTGGTGTGCTTTGTATTTTAAAAATGCCTCTGACCACACACCACATCTTTGGTTTGGAGCCGAACATTCACTGATTCACTTTATCTGTAAATCTTTAATAGCCCCTACCCCCATCTCTCCCTTCCTCTCTTCATCCCTCCCTCCATGTTCTGTATGGCAGGAAGAAGACCAAGCTGTTCTACTTTAACATCATGAAGTGTGCCAACCCCATGGTGTTGTTGGAGTTCCAGTGCCCTACCACTCAGGTTGCTACCCTGTCCCCCTCTCTCTCACCTTCCAGAGCCTCTTTGATATCCTTCCGCCATTAGTCATAGGGTGTTGTCACGTTCAGCATTCTAAACAGACTCAGATCAATGACTCGGCATTTTTTGTGTAAGTGTGAAGTGAACACTCCAAACAAACTCCGATCCATCTAAAGGGAAACATACGAGAGAAGCTGTAGTGCAGTTAAAAGGCTGTTACCACTCTGCATTAGGGTCAATCCGTGTCAAATCAGACAGAATCCAGGAAAATGGTTGTTCCCCTGTTTAGATTTTGCTCAAAGTTTGTCTACATAATGTTTAGGTCCCAGAAGTTAGACCTGTAAAATATTTTCCAATGTTTTCAGTAGTTTTTTCACCCTTATCATCAATTTTACACTCTCAAAAATGTCTCATCATGGTGGCCATGTTTGGACATTGATATCATAAAAAGCTGTACTCCTAGCCTGCACAATTTTGTAAGATGGAAGACAAACATGTTTTCAGTATGACTGGACCATTAAAAGTTTGTTTGCCCATTAGTTTTATAGGCCCTAGATTTGGAACAAAATCAATCAGTATTTAGTCTGCAAATACAATACTTTATGAATGTCGAACCAATATTTGAGGTCTCATATGAAGATATTAAGCATAAAACGAGGTGCTGGTAGGAACACGAAAATCAATGTTGGAATAGGCCTACCTCAATTTATAGTCATTTCATGCTCAGAGTGCCAATGCTGTACCATGTTTCCTTCATTGTATACCTATGCATTTTCACTCTTGTCCCTGAGGTAAAACAATGATTTTGACTCTATTTCTTTATCTATGGAACAACATTGGCACTTTGTACACTAAATGCCCATACACTGAGCTACTGCCACATAGATTTTCATGTGCCTACTAGCTACCCTTACACATACCATTCTACTCATATGAAAATGACCGAAAATCACAACCTTCCCATGTTTTAATACTTAAAACCTTCAATTGTTCCAGTACCGAAAAACAAAAGTCCATCATGTCTGAATGACTACCGCCCAGTAGCCCTGACGTCTACAGTGATGAAGTGTTTTGAGAAGCTTGTGAAAAACATTATCTGCTCATCCCTCCCTGCCTCCTTCGACCCCCTCCAATATTGCTTACAGAGCCAACAGGTCTACAGAGGATGCCATCTCAAACCTCATGCACACCACCTAAACTCACGTGGAGGAGGGGAATGGGAATTATGTGAGGATGCTGTTCATTGACTTTAGTTCAGCATTCAACACGATAGTACCTCTCACCTTGGTCACAAAGATTGACACAGTGGTGTCAATCTAACAGCTTGACACTGAATATCAATAAAACCAAGGAAATGGTAGTGGATTACAGAAGGAAGCAGCAGAACTACAGTTACACCCCACTAATGATCAGCGGGCAACCTGTAGAGAGAGTCACAAGTTTTAAATACCTTGGTGTCCACATTACTGAAGACTTAACATGGACTGTTAACACTCAAAATGTTCTGAAGAAGTCCAGACAACGACTCTACTTCCTTCGTCAGCTAAGGAAATTCAAAGTTTCTACATCCATCATGAAGGCCTTCTACACTTCAGCTGTTGAAAGTGTTCTAACTGGTAGCATCATCACCTGGTATGGGAACTCCACAGTTAGAGATTGTAGTACTCTGCAGAGAGTAGTGCGCTCAGCTGAACGTACTATAAGAACTCAACTCCCTGCTCTACAAGATATCTATTCCAGAAGAGTACTCCTAAGAGCCCAAAAGATTCTGAAGGACTCTTCTCATCCTAACAATGGATTATTCCTACCGCTGAAAACAAGAAGATGCCTATGTAGTCACAAAGTCAGAACTGAGAGACTCAGGAGAAGTTTTTATCCCCAGGCCATCCGAACTCTGAACTCGCACTATACTGACTTTGCACACATTCACTCCTCAGCACTCTCAAACATTTCCCAACTCTGAATTCACACTATACTGAATTTGCACTCATTCACTCCTCAGCACTCATGACCCCCCCCCCCCCACACACACACACCTACATGACTTTTAGCACTTTTACATCCCTCTCCCTATGCTACAGATCTTTTATTTATTTTCTTATTTCATCACACGTCACACACACACACACACACACACACACACACACACACACACACACACACACATCTGACTTTCTCCAACTTTTGCACATCTCCATAGAACTTTTTATTTATTATTTTTGATTTCTCCTCCATCTATCTACCCATGTCCTTGATTGCCTAGCCTTTCTGCCCCCCCCACCCCCCACCCCACCCCCATCCCCAACACACACACACACAAAACACACACACTTACATCATCACTGTCATCACCTCACATACATACAGCACACTGCTTGCTACAGTAAGCCTCCTCTACATACTTGCTGCACACTGCCCCCCCCTCCCTACATACACAGCACATTGTCTTCAGGATCTTCTCCAACACACATCCTCTACATACTTACAGCACACTGCCCCCACCTACCCACACACACACTACACACACAGTCACTGCTCCACTCCCCTCCCGCCCACACACACATCTTCACTGTCATCACTCACATACATCATACATACAGTACTCTGCTTGCAATAGTAAGCTTCTCCAACACACATATTGCACACTGCCCTCTCCCCACATACACAGCACACTATCCCATCTCCCCTGTCATCCCCCCCCAACACACACACCGAGACCCCTGGTAGTTGGGTTAGCCCCTTGAGCCGTGGATCTGCCACAGGGTTTCTTCCTTGGTAAGGGAGTTTTTCCTTGCCCCTGTTGCTCTTGGGTGCTCCTTGTTGGTGCCCCCCCCAATCCCTATCCTCCCCCACCTTTCTTTGCAGCCCTTGCCACTTAATCTACTAAACCCCTCTTCTACTGCACTTTTTACCCCCCCCCCCCCCCATAAATGCACAAATAGGCTGACACCAGACATAATTTCACTGCATTTCTTACTTCCAGTAACTATATCCATGTGACAATAAACTTCCTTGTATCCTTGTATCCCATTATATGTGGAAACCTCAAATATTGTTAATAACATTAATGAAATATTGTAGCCTGGGTGCCATTCCGAACTTAGTCCCGCGGCTCCGCCCCACAGGAAGTTCGGTCTGGCATTGCTCCATTGTGGTCATGGAGGTATTATATATAACTGGAGAGAGTGACTAAGTCCCGCCCTCCATACAAATGAATGGTGGAGGCTAGGCTAGTAAATCCGGCCAATTCATAGTCAACGCCATCTTGAACACTGGGGTTCGGATCCAGCGCCAGTCGACTGACCATGCGCCAAGTTACAAAGCTGGAAATGACGCATGGACCAACGTCGATTTTTATTGGATATTCTGTAAAAAGAGAGTCGTCCTCCAGTAAGAGGGTGGCAATAATGCACATAAAGTCCTTGCCTCATAACAAGAAGAAGAAAAAGTTGCTCGGGAACGCGCATGGAGTCCGAGTGGAGTCGCCCTGAAGCGCAACTTAATTTCATTGGATAACACAGCGGCTCTACTAAGAGCGGTCTGCCTGCTGTCCTGCTGCAAATATGCATTCGAACATGACGTGAAATATCCGTAGTCGAACTATAAATAAACTATTCGGTTTTTAGTGCCAAGTGTAGCGCATTTTTACAGTCTATGATTAGTTTGTTTTTTATTTTATTGTTTGCCATCTCATAGCGGGTGCTCTAAACGTATTCTAGCGTTGGCCCATGACCAAATCAAGCCAATAATAGCCAGTAGCCACAATAATGACTGGAGCCAGAGCCCTCAATAGCCACCCTGTTTTTAAAATAATATTGAAGATATTCAATATTATTGAAGATAGTATTGAAGATAACTCACAGAACGGTCAGCCTGAGCGGACAATTACGTCCCCAACTCATCTAAAATGTGGTGTCTTTACTTTGAGTTGTACACCGCAGATGGTAAAGTAACGGTTAAAGAGAATGTTGTCTGCGGACTCAGCAAAAAACAGTTTAGGCCTACTTACGCATCCACGACATCCAATCTTCGCGCTCACCTGTGGAGTTACCATCCAAATGAGGCAGCGGTGTCAGAGGCACAGTAGACGGCCAGAGCATCGCCAGGCGTCCAACATCCTATGATTGCATTTCCGTAAATCCTAAATTATGTCCAGGGTCTGCTATTTACTTAGGCTGCAAAGCACAGGTATTTATTTGAGGTAGGCTTATTCGAGGCAGACCTTTATTTCTTACATTGTACGTTATTGTGAGACATGCGTTTTGTTTGGAGCGGCATACCAGGCTATCAAACGCAGACGAATTTTTTTAGTTAAATGTTGAGGCTGATGGGCATTTAAATCTAGAGGGTATTTGATGATCACTGTAAAGTTTCGTGTAGTTGAAAAAGTGTTGGAATTTCCAGCTGTTTATTGTGAGACAAGGCATTTTTCATTCATTGAACGTGCGCTGTGCTCTAATGGAAACCTTATTGCATAGCGAAGTAGCCTAAATTTAGTTTTTTTTTTAATTATGCATGGTTTACTTTTTATTAAATTCGTAGGCTGGAATGCCTCGCGGCAATAATTGTGTTTAAATGTAGTAGCCTAGTGCTTTAGCCTCTGGCAAGCTCCAAAGGGGGCGGCTATAGGTTGAGAGCAACGTGTTGGAGACCCATGGTGTAACGAGACAAGGTCTTTATGCCGCTGTTGTGTAATTTATTGTCTTTAATCATGTTTAGGCTACGTTTGTTCGGGACAAACAACAACGAAACAAGATCAATACAACTTTCTTTATTTGTTTATTTGTCATATGATGGATAAACAACCATAATATGCACGTCTTCTCATAGGATCCTCAAGAAATACGCACTGAATAACGTTTGGCTGTAGCCGCCGGATAGGTACCCGCCCACCAACATGTACGCGCATGAGAGCTCGTGCCCAACACGGATTTTCGTGCATGGAGCTGGCATAGACAGTAAAAGAAACTTCCAAATGCTCCATGCAGCGCCATATTTGAAAATGGCGTATGCTAACATGCCGAAGCTAATCTGCACGCTCTTGACTATGAAGGTATATTGGGTGCAAAAGTGGCGAGCACATTTAACTGCAGATTTTGCATGTGCACACTAAAGTCGTAAATGTGTAACAGTAAAGTTGAAGTTGTACATATTTTTTTATATCTTGTTAACACAAAATAGGGGCTACGGGTTCACAAATCCTTTTTACAGGTACACAAATCCTATCCTGTGAGTCACAACTTTCAAGAGTCATGCACTCGACACTTTTGCTCCAAACGTTGCAGCGCAGTTGGTGCAAAACACATTTGC
The DNA here is from genome assembly GCF_046254945.1 of Alosa pseudoharengus. Lineage (NCBI taxonomy): Eukaryota > Metazoa > Chordata > Actinopteri > Clupeiformes > Clupeidae > Alosa > Alosa pseudoharengus. The sequence goes on along the minus strand of NW_027468774.1, from coordinate 22,282,721 downwards.
ACATCCGTGTTTCATAATCTGAGAACATGCACAACATTCGTGCATTTGTAAACCCAAATGTGAACTAATGCATCCTAAGTTGTGCATCTGTGAAATAATTTCTCATTAATAAAATTCTACAGATCGCTTTGATTTTCTTGCACGACTACAAGTCAATACATGGATTTCTAAAACACATGCGTGCGCAACCAAGAGGCAGAAAGCACCATAGAACAGCATAGAGCAATGCAAAAGAGCAAAATAATAAAATTAGTTTTTGTGCTAAAAACTGCACCAATTCGAAATCACGATGGTTAGAGAATGTTAAATATGTTCAATATCCCTGACGGAATGCATGTCTTCGCCAAAAATGACAAAATACGATGTTATATTAATAATGCAAATGAACGGCAAACTTTGAAATATAGTCTGAAATGAGATGTTATTATCATTGAGACAACAGGGGCATACAATAAAATCCGATTGTAGCTTACAGCAGCCGACTATTTAGGTTTATAACGTTGTGGACGGCCACCAAGCGTCTTCTGCCTCACGGCTGCGCGCGCATCTTGTTTTGTTGGTAAACGGGAAACCCGTGTATTGATACAAGTGCTCGAATCTGCTTCTACGAGTGACGAGTGACTTTTGCTCCTGGCTAGGTGATATAATAGGAGCAAAAAGATTTGTATGTGTGCACGTCGATCGAGAAAACAAGGCGGCCGGATCTGGATCCAGGATCGCGCTCAGATACGGAAGCTTATTGCATTCATGCAATAAAAAAAAATGCACCCTGTTTGTTTGAATTAATTACTTAGCACATCCTGTTTTTCTGAATTGTTGAGTTAACCATCTCATCAATACAGAAAAACAGCTCTGTTTCTCTGAATTAATGAGTTATTCTGATTTTCTAAATTAACGAGAAAATTATCTCGTTAATTCAGAAAAACAGTTGTAAAGACGGCCAAGCAAACAGAAACAAAGGTGATGATCAAAATGATCGGTAGCCTATGCAGGCTGCATTGTAGGCTAGGCATCACAGCCAACATCCATATAACTAGCTACTGCTAGCTGCTAGCTAAAGCACAAAATACTGAATGCGATTTAGAATCTAGCAGTGTTCTATATGTATGCATCTACACAGACATTCTTTAATAAAACCCAAGTTAAATCGGACTTTTTCAGTTTGCTGCGGAGGGTTTGACAGCCAAACCAAACACCTAAAACAAACATTAAAACACCTAGTCCAGGTATCTATAAGCTTACCTCATGCAAGTCACAGCTCTGTTTTTCTGAATTAACGAGATAATTTTCTCGTTAATTCAGAGAAACAGGGCTGTTTTTCTGTATTGATGAGATAGTTAACTCAACAATTCAGAAAAACAGGATGCGCCAAGTCATTAATTCAGACAAACAGGGTGCATTTTTATTTTATTTGTCATGAATGCAATACGCTTCCGTAATAAGGAAACATGCTGAGGTTACTTACTTTATGAGCAGGCAATGGTAGTCTGAGCGTGATCCAGGATCTAGATCCGGCCGCCTTGTTTTCTCGATCGATTCGCTCGACGTGCACACATACAAATCTTTTTGCTCCTATTATATCACCTAGCCAGGAGCAAAAGTCACTCGTCACTCGTAGAAGCAGATTCGAGCACTTGTATCAAATGACTTGTAGTCGTGCAAGAAAATCAAAGCGATCTGTAGAATTTTATTAACGAGAAATTATTTCACAGATGCACAACTTCGGATGCATTAGTTCACATTTGGGTTTACAAATGCACGAATGTTGTGCATGTTCTCAGATTATGAAACACGGATGTGCAAATGTGTTTTGCACCAACTGCGCTGCAACGTTTGGAGCAAAAGTGTCAAGTGCATGACTCTTGAAAGTTGTGACTCACAGGATAGGATTTGTGTACCTGTAAAAAGGATTTGTGAACCCGTAGCCCCTATTTTGTGTTAACAAAATATAAAAAAATATGTACAACTTCAACTTTACTGTTACACATTTACGACTTTAGTGTGCACATGCAAAATCTGCAGTTAAATGTGCTCGCCACTTTTGCACCCAATATACCTTCATACTTGACCCCCTGATTGTGGTGGAAGTATGCTCGCCCTAAATCGGGCGGACCAATCAAATCAGGCTTTACGATGATGGACAGGTGAGCAACAGCGCCTGGTCTATCACGTCATCTGAGCACACTTAGATTAGGATTATGTTTGAAACAAATACACTGTGGCTAGAAGGATACATGGCTTTTAAGACCCCATATGGAAAATGTTATATTATTTAATGAGTTTGTATCACTGAAAACGATTATTTCTGAAAACTTTGGCCAAAGTTGAGATGTGGGAAAACTGGTGGTTTCACTTTCATCAAGGGAAAACAGCGCTGTTGCATTGCGACATGTTCCCTCGTTCGTTTGAAATCTCTGATTGACCACCTGTTCGAGGGATTTGCGACAGCCTTTCCCAGCTGTTTAACATGTTTGTAGCATATCACAACAGAATTATTTTTAAAAACGGAGGGGATATAGGAGCAGAAGGATGGTTCGTGTGTTTTCTTCCTACCTCACGGTAAGCTATTTTGTTGCTCTGATTGGTTAGGTCTATCCAATTGAGTGCAGAGGCATTCCCCCCCTGTATCGGTTGAAACACGCCCCATAATTACGTCCAATGGAGCAGTATCAGACTCATATTCTGACTAGATAAATAGATACTCTATTGATCCCCAAGGGGAAATTCAGGAAATAGAATTAGGACTAGAATTTGAGTATGATTGACAACGTCAGGCTAGAAATATTGTATATGAGGGAAAAAATAATGATTGATACCAAATGCGTACGAAAACAATTTTATAGTACCTTTTAATGTCACTCTTCTGCACTTTTCCAAATCTAGGGCCTTGTAAATCAATGATCATGCCATACAAACGGTGCAAATACAAATGGTTCAGTCATACTGAGAACATGTTGGCTATGAAAAGTAATTTTTATGATATTAATGCCCAAACATTGGAATTACCTATATAGTGTGTGTGTGTGTGTGTGTGTTCAGAAAAATATATATATTTATGAAACAAACCACCACACTAATCATGTTTTTGTTTGTTTGTACCTAATGATGAATAATGATGAAAATACATAACTAACCCAAAGCAACTATATAGCCCATAGTCCAAAGCAGTAAGTGTGCGACCCCCAGAGAAGGTATAGTGTGAACAGAAAGAAAACTTGAGGCCCCATCAGAGCTGAAGTGCACCAGAAAGACTGGTCCTCTTTCAAATGAACTCGCAATGTAAATACAAAATGAACTGAGTCCCTTTTGTTTTGGTCCACTTTATGGTCACCTTTTAGGGGATTGAGTTTGGTTCTTTTAAAAGGACTATATGTGAAAACACCCTTAGTCCTGACCATGTTAATTCTTTTTTCCTTTCATCAGCTGTGTGTAGAGAAATGTCCAAAGCAATTCATGACCTTGTTGAAAGCACATGCTGTAAGCAAAGACTGGGATTACTACAAAGATTTCTGTAAGGAAGGTGCAACTAAAGCAAAGGTGAGTCCAGTGTGTGTGTGTGTTTCGTGTGTGTGTGTGTGTGTGTGTGTGTGTGTGTGCGCGCAGGTGCGGCTTGTGACACAAGTTGATCTGACCTGTTTTGTTCTTGCTGTAGCCTGTACAGGAGATTCTAAAGGAGGGCCTGTGTCCTGCCATGCTTCTGCCAAGCAAATCCTGTAAGTCCTGGATACCCATGCAGTTGTTAATCAGTAAATCAGTACTCTGCAGTTTAATCAGTAAATACCCTTAACATGTATTCTAGTATACTGCTTAACTAAAAAGGTATTTTAAGGCCACAAAGTATGAAGTACAAACAAATGCAAAAAAGTTAACAGCCAAAAACATAAAATAATCCTATCTCTGTTTCATCAAAATGATGTAAAATGACTGAGACTCATGAGAGAAAGTAATGGTCTCCCCTTTTAAAGAAGCCCTATGCAGGTCTGGTTATTCCTTCGCTGTTTCTAGGTTTTCGCTGGATTTGGGCTCGTATTTTTCACGACACTGTCAGTGACTGCTATGCTAAATCCCCACTAGCTAGGCGAGCTAGCCATCAAGAAACCGAGCTAAACACATACAGGGCTCACAATAAAACGGTCAAGCAAACACATTGTTCAAGAGACTATCAAACCACATTACAAAAACGAAGTTCACCCAAGGGCAGGCTACTTACAATTTCAACAGCAACAAAGGCAAGTTGGCGTCCGTTTTGCAGTCTTCTTCGAAACTACAATCTGACTACATTTTCGAGGCTCGATTGGATACTTCCACGAAGTCACATCCGGTTTTGTTCGGACCGTGAACAGAAAGTTGCATATTCGTTTTTTCTGCGGAGAAGCGATAGGGGGAGACGAAGCACCCACCAAACAACCCAGAAATGGTTGTAGAACTATCAGAACGACTCTGCATAATTAGGTCATTTTTGCTAAAATTGTTGCATAGTGCTTCTTTAAGGGCCCAAGGCGTCACATTATCCTCCAGCACAGGTGGGCCAGCCTACAGTATGTGTGCCCCTCGGCTCATTAACCTGCCTGTCTCCTCTGCTCTGCTGCAGTCACCCGCAGGTGCTTCCCTGCCCTCAGCAGGAAGGGCCAGGACGTGCTCGTGGGCAACCAGTCGCAGTTTGATGATGGGAGTGGCCTAAGACCCGCCAAAGACCTGCTCGATGGAGTGAAGTGAGTTTCAAACTTTTCCCAACCCGGGATGGGCCTCTCCATCTACCACAAGATGCTGATTGCTTACTAATGTTGTTTGTGATTTCAGAGGTAGCATCATGGTTATTTGTACTGGTTGCAGGGGAAATGGGGGAAGGCTATTGACCCAAGCTGGAGAGCAATAAATTCCTGTTGAAACTAACCTTTCCTCCAGTCAATTAGGTTATGCCTGGGCGACAAATTGAATATTATGCCAACATTTGAATGCACCTACCACTGTTCAAGTCTGATTTATTCATCTGGCAAATAAATATCACATTCCCTTTATCTAAAGAGTGACATTTAAACTTTACACACATATATTTCTGTAGAATGAAAGAAAGAGCAAACCTGCATTGAAAGAAAAATAAGAAGTTTGTTTTGGAAGATTCAATCTATTGAACGACTCACAAGTCTGGGAAGAGGAAGGGTAGTGTAATTTTGTAATTGAATGACATGCTCCAGAAGCATCCATCCAAAGTACTGTTCTCTTCACACAGAAAGCAGAAAGAGATAACGCGTTTAGGTTCATGAGCTCGCAACCTCCCATACCAGTACTGCTCACTGCTGCTCCTGCTTACCTGGGCCCACATCTTTTAATTACTTATTAAACTCTGCTTTTCTTGACGGACAGAAATGCCTCAGTGGTTATTGAAGCACGACAAGTGGCCATGAAGATCTTTGAAGACTACACACAGTCATGGTACTGGATCCTAATGTGAGTGCACCAGTCAAGGGCTTAGTCTTTCATTTTGCCTGCTCTGTAAATTGAAATGTGATCTCCATCATCTCTTTATTCTCTCATTCCATAGAGCACTAGTGCTGGCCATGGTCATCAGTCTCATCTTCATTGTCCTGATGCGCTTCCTAGCTGGCATCATGGTGTGGGTCATGATCGTCTTGGTCATCTTGGTGATCGGATATGGTAAGCCCCTCTCTCAGCCCCCGCATCCATAAATATGTCTTATAAGTTCTTGATTCAGATTCATTCTTCTTGTACTCTGCACAATGACAATAAAGTTGAATCTAATCTAATCTAATCTAATCTAATTTCAGCCTGCTCGATACTCTCTGTATTGGCTTGTATAAATTGGATTAAGTTCAGTTACCTCCATGTCCCTCTGAGTAGTCGTCTGGTCTCCCTCCTCCAGGTATCTTCCACTGCTACATGGAGTATGCCCACCTGAAGGATGAGCCGGGGGCGAACATCACGCTCCAAGAGCTGGGCCTCCAGATGGACGTCTCCATCTACCTGCACATCAGACAGACATGGCTGGCTTTCAGTAAGTACAGTACCAACGTTTGAATAAAAGAATAGTGACTGTGCACCCTCCATTTTCTGAAATAAACCATTTGAATGAATGATTTTTGCTTGTATGGGCATGGATAATATGGACACAGCAGTCCAAAAGTCCATCTTATATCCACTGCCATTTTCACAATTTGCCCCATGCATGGTCACATCCACATCATCTGTCCACAGTGATCATCTTGGCCATCCTGGAGGTCATCATCATCCTCCTCCTCATCTTCCTCCGAAAGAGGATCCTTATTGCCATCGCTCTCATCAAGGAGGCCAGCAGGTCTGTGACCAGTCGGCCGGGCCCGTGCCTCATAGTCCACTCACAGTCCACTCACAGTCACGCCCAGACACTGACGCAGGCAGAGACATTGACTGCACTGTCTAGTCATTACTTCCCCAAAGCTCACGCACACAACACTGCTGCTAACTTTTAACTACCTGTACATTAACACACACATGTCACCTGAGGGCTACAGTATATTACGAAGCAAGGTTACTGGCTTACCTTGGTGAGTTACAGCTGATCTAACTGATGTCCCTTTAGAGACAATACATGTAAAGGGTTCTTTTAGAGAAAAGAGGTTAGTCCTGAAGTTATAGGTTTTACCTAGCTTGAGTTGCTACAGCCAGCAGCTAACGCAGCCAGGCAGCTACAGCGCTACACTCTGGGGGCATGTAAGTGGGAGCTCACGGACATACTCCCAGAGTGTAGCGCCGGATTTCTCCTTTAACAGTAACTTTTTCTGTCCACAGGGCCATCGGTCACATGATGTCCTCTCTGTTCTACCCCCTGGTGACCTTTCTGCTGCTGGCCATAGTCATCGCCTACTGGGCAGTCACAGCCGTGTATCCTTTCTGCTGGAGTTGGCCCAGTGCATTATGGGTTCATCAAGCCCTTATCTTGCACTCTGCAGATGTTTCCTTTTTCTTTTCTAATTTTGTTTCATGTACAGTTATAACCTGTCCAGGAAGCTGTTGAATGGATTGGCCGATGGGATACTCTAAGCCCACGCTGGTGTTAGATTGTCTAGTTTTTGGCTTATCTACAGACCCTAGCTCAACATAGACTCACTATGGCATAGTTGGGTATGAACTGGACCTCAAGGTCTATTTTGATATACATACTCAGTCTGTTTTATATGTAATCAGTCATCAGATAATATATCTTTGGATGGGGGAAAATGAGTAATGTTGCCTGTTGCAATACACCGTGTTTGTATTCCCTTGACCCACCCTGGGCAGGTTCCTGTCCACTTCCAATGAACCCGTTTATAAAGTCTTCAATGAGACAGAGTGTGAGTTCGGGAGACAGACATGTAACCCTGAGGTCAGTATAAATGCACATACACATTACAAGAATTCTGACATATACACACACACACACACATAACGCATATACTTGCACCCACGCTGACACACTTTCTCCTCTCTGCAGAACTTCAGCATATCTGATATGAAGACCAAGTGCCCCGACTCTGAGTGCCTGTTTGCCTTCTACGGCGGGGAGACGGTTTACCACAAGTACCTCATTGGCCTGCAGTTCTACAACGTCTTCCTGTTTTTCTGGTGTGCTAACTTTGTGACTGCGCTGGGGCAGATGACTCTAGCAGGGGCGTTTGCCTCCTACTACTGGGCCTTCGTCAAGCCGGACGACATGCCCACCTGTCCCATCTTCTCCTCCCTCGGCAGGGCACTCAGGTGGGCGCTAGTTGCTTGGTTCAGGAAATGGTGGAAAATGTCAATCAGTGCTTCTTAAACCTTGAGATGACTTCCCCAAATGTCAGTCTCAAAGATACTCAATTTAGTGTCAGAGAAGTAAAGAAACCAGGAAACATTTAGATTTATGAAGCTGGAATCAGAGAATTCAGACTTTTTTTTAATTACTCAAACCAATTAACCAATTATCAAAATGGATGGCAGTTAATCAATTCATTGTTAAAGCTCTAATTGTACGTACTTGACTGCATGTGTATGTCTATGAGCATGAACCTGTACACACACATTTATCTTTTTCCCCCTCTGCCACCCTGCCCTACCCTCCCTGTGCAGATATCACACAGGCTCCCTGGCCTTTGGCTCTCTGATCCTCTCCATAATCCAGGTGATCAGAGTGCTGCTGGAGTATCTAGATCACAAGCTCAAAGGTGAGGCAGCAGATGCACACCTATGTAGGCCTACCCTCAGCCATTCAACTGTGAACACACCCAGCAATCCATGTCATGTGTAGAAAAACAGAAAGTAATAGTACTTGATAGTATTTCCCATGTATGTTGTCACTTAAAGGAGAATTCCGGTGTGATATTGACCTAAAGTGTATTGAAACATGATACCGAGTGTGAACGTATGTCTCATAGCCCATCTCGGCTTGTCCCCTGCACTCCAAAATCTGGCGCTAGTTAGCCGATGCTACCAACAGCTTTTTCAATTGTGGTGGGATCAGATTCCAAAAATAATTCAGTGAAAATGCATGGATTCTAGTTGCTGCTACTGGAAGAAACTGGAATCCATGCATTTCCACTGAATTATTTTTGGAATCTGACCCCTTATCATACCTGTTCATTCTTACTCGTCGCTCGACTTATCGTGACTAAATTCAAGATGGCTGCAAACGCTAAACTTCGTGAAGATACTGTCTGTATAAATCGTCTTGTAAGTAAACTACCAGTGCTTTTTCAAAGTTCTCAAAGTCTCGTTTTAAATGTCAGGGCCCTCGGAAGTCTACCAATGAAGTGTGGAGATGCATTGAGCCTCGTAAATGGTGTAAAACAGTGATTTATTTTCATGGCTAGCCCGATGCCGAAGCACCACAATTGAAAAAGCTGTTGGTAGCATCGGCTAACTAGCGCCAGATTTTGGAGTGCAGGGGACAAGCTGAGATGGGCTATGAGACATACGTTCACACTCGGTATCATGTTTCAATACACTTTAGGTCAATATCACACTGGAATTCTCCTTTAATGCTACTACTACTCCTACCGCTACCTTCGCTAGTTGCTATGTGTGTTTTCATCTGTGTCAAATTTTTCTTTATCGCTCTTAATCTTTAGGAGCCCAAAACAAATGTACAAAGTTCCTGTTGTGCTGTCTCAAGTGCTGCTTCTGGTGCCTGGAGAAATTCGTCAAATTCATCAACAGGAATGCATATATCATGGTATGTCTCATGGGGAATATTTCTATTGGAGGTGACATTCCCTTGGGTTGGGATGAGGGTCAGTCAGTCGTTTAATCAGGTCATAACATTGTCTTGCAGTCGTTGTCTAATGTGACCACACCCGTATTTCCTAATCCTCTTGATCATCTGCTCTCATCAGGTAGCCATATATGGCAAAAACTTTTGCACTTCGGCCAGAGATGCCTTCTTCCTTCTAATGAGAAATATCTTAAGGTGAGACAAATGGATTGTGAAGTGATGAGATCCTGAATGTCAAAGTCTTGTCAAACTTGCATTCTAATTCTGATTTATGTGTCTAGTCAAGCTCATACCCTGTTTTCTCTCATTTCTGCAGAGTTACTGTCTTGGACAAAGTGACTGACTTCCTGTTGTTTTTGGGAAAGCTTCTCATTGTAGGACTAGTAGGTGAGAGAAACTGTCTCCTCCCTGGAGACTTGAGTTCTATCACTAAATGAAAACTGAAAAATTGAATTCCAGGGAGCTCGGTTTAGAGGCCTACCCTGCAGAACTATGGATTTTCTAAAAGTTACTTTCTTACTTTTAAAAATACATCTGATCTGATATCTGACCCATCCTCCTCTGTCTTGTAGGGGTCTTTGCCTTCTTTTTCTTCTCTGGAAGAGTGAAGGCTTTCGAGGACACAGCACCCACTCTCAACTACTACTGGGTTCCCATCCTGGTAAGGGATTCATATTCATAACTCCCACATGCAGCATGCCACAGAAATAACATTCTATAACTATAGACCTCATGTTTTTGTATGTTCCTTGGTGACAAAGTTCTTTGATTCTCCATAATCATCCAAACAAACACAAATGTTCTTATTTTTTTGTTGTGGCTATTTGTAAGAGGTAAAGAGAGCTCATGCTCCTTGTCTGATCATCTCAGTGATGTCTGACAAGATCATGTTCCTAATATGTACTTTTGTGTGTGTTCCTCTGTGTGTTCCTCTCTTTCCACAGACGGTTGTTGTTGGCTCTTACCTCATAGCCCATGGCTTCTTCAGCGTCTATGCCATGTGTGTGGACACACTTTTCCTCTGCTTCTGTAAGTCACCGCAGACCACCACAGCTGTATATGGTGCTTTCATGCTCTTTTAGCTGAAAGCCATTCTGTTCTACTCGGGAGGAACTGAAACCTTGCTGGCACCTCAGTGTAACCTCAGAGTTTGAGCTGCACATGAGACTGTTTGGCACATAGAAAGTCCTGTCTGTCTAAGCTAGTTTATTTGGCAGACCTCATTCCTTAAATACAAACAATGGACACCCTCACTCTACTCTATTGTTCTGATTCCTGGGCTTTGGCTTTAGCTATGATGTGCCTCTGGGGAATATGCAATAACCGGAACATATTACCCTTTAGATATGCAATGATCATTTCATCTTCTCTTTACTGTCCTGTGCTATGTTCACCAACAGACCATGTAAGGATCACTCACACAGATGACCTCAGTATCAGCCACTATAGTGCATGCTCTTGCTAATGCTCTATGCTTTTTTCCTCTTTTTAACCTCTGACGTATTTCCTTTTTCCGTTCTCCCTTTATGTTTTGTCTTTTCTTCCATTTTCATCACCCTTACCACTGCCACTACTGTGACACTCTCTTCAAACTAACTCACTTTCTACACCTAATCAAATTGACATTTACTTACATTTCTTACAAATTTACTTACATTTCTGTATCTTTGCATCTCACTGTCCACACTCCATTTTGTACTGGGTTTCACACACAAAAAACACATACAAACACATCTATGCACTCATATATATGTATATATATATATACACACACACACACACACACACACACACACACACACACACACGTACTTACTTGGACACACATCAACATCCCTGAAGGTGATGATCTGGAGAGGAATGATGGCTCTGCAGCAAGGCCCTACTACATGTCAGCAGAGATCCATGATATATTCTTTAAAGGCGACCAGGCAACACCGCAAGAGTGGGAGGATAAGGACGTCCAGTCTGCGGCTGAGTAGAGTGCAGGAGGACAGTGCTGAGGTCATTCAGCCTTTCTCCAAATCAGGACTTTGTACTTCAGTTAGACACACTAAGGGTGAAACACTAGGCTATGAATATGTATTGCCTCAACAATAATCATCAATATAATCAACAATATTGCCTCAACAACAAGTGGTGTAAATGTGTGGGGCAGTGATGGATTTTCTACATAAACATCTACATCTACATTCTCCATGCAGAAACTTTAGTATGCCTTCAAACCCATTACTTTTCTTTGACAATGAGTTCTGATGAGTTTATCATGAAAAAACACTATGAATGTCTGCAATGCAATACAATCTCACATGCCTAATGTAAACTTACATAAACTCTCTCTCTCTCACTCATACACACACATACAAACACACATACACATTCTCACCAACATACCATTTATTAAGTGAATGACTCACATGAGTGCCCTGAGTGGCCATCAAGCAGAGGCCCTTTAAGCAGAGCTTTCCCTTGAGCATCTGTAGGAGTAGTGGCGGAAGCTCTGAGTACATAGATGTTCCCCCACCTAAAGGCCTACACATCTGTGGTTCCGTGTCCCCCCACCTAAAGGCCTACACATCTGTGGTTCCGTGTTCCCCCACCTAAAGGCCTACACATCTGTGGTTCCATGTGGCGTTTTGTTTCATTTCTCTCTTTTTGTCTTCTACACAGTGGAGGATCTGGAGAGGAACGACGGCAGTGCAGAGAGACCCTACCTGATGCCTGACAATCTGCTCAAAGTTCTGAAGAAAAAGAACAAGACGGAGAGCGAGTAGTAGTGCTCCCCCAAGTGGCGTGACGGTGTCACTGAAGTGAAGTGGAGGATGACTGGAGCAGGTCTGCTGAACATCTCAGTTAAGCTAGTCTTTCCATAACTGCCATATAAACTGTATATAAAGAAGTATAAGGACAATTTTTGACCTCAACACTCAAAACTGATCAGGACCAGAAGATATATGGAGTTTTAATCAGAAGAAAGAACATAAATCACACTTCTATGCAACTCTAAGAAGACTGGACACTGTTCTCTACGTGTATCACATTTACACAGTTTTAGATAACATGAATGATATGTGACTGGGGTATGACATCACACCAAAGGCATTTTTATTTTTGTATTTTTTATTTTTAATTTGTGACTTTTGTGTCTGGCATAAAAACTGAAGTCCGTTAGATAACAAAGCTTTAAAGTCAGCTGTAAGCACTACTGGCATTCTATTAGCATGAATATTGCTCAGCTTGAAATACAGTATCCGCTTTGGAATTCCAGTCCATATTTATAGAAAAAACTGTTATGCTCTGTGATTTGTTGTCTTGTTATTACATTATGTGAAGCCAATCTCAAATGTGCCTTATCCCATCTCAATAGCTAAAGAACACAAGTTTTTTTGTCTTTCCAAATATGTGTGCAATGTTTTTAGATTTTCTTTACTTTTACAATCTGCCAAAAGACACACAATTTTAAGTGAGTTAACCCTTTATTTGGAGTTGGTGCTTAAAAGGTTAATATGGAAAGTATGGAGTATGCCCTCAAATACTTTCATGTGTTTTAGTTTTGTTTCTGCTTGGAGCATTGATATGTATTTATGGTTCAGTTTGGAAGAGAAATAAAGATGGAAAACATTTGTACTGACATTCCTTTTTATTTTATTCATTTCTTCCTTATGAGTCAAATAATAAATAAATCAGGTATAAAATACTTGATTGTAACAATTACACTGGAGCAATTCATATCCAGTTAATATCTCATCTACTCCATGACATTTTGTTGAGAAATGAAAAATGTATGTATCACTCCAGTAGAGGGAGCTCTCTCTAGGCCTACTGATTGTGCTAAAAAGCATTTAATCAATGGTATAGGGCAGTTTTTGTCAATACAGTAACAGGGTGCTTGCGCAAGTCTTGAAAGTCTTAATAAGTATGGAATTTTTAAACACTGTTTTCCAGACCTTGAAAAGTCTTGAATTTAGTGTGAAAGTCTTAATAAAGTATGGAAAAAATGTATGCTAGAATCTTACAGTATGCTCAAAGGCATTGTGAAATGAGAAATAGGAAGGTAGGCTATAAAACTATAATTTTACTAACTGGTCACGTACTGTATTAGCCTAATGGAATGATATCCAATCAACGCTTGCTTAGCCTAGTCTGGCACCTTTTCGTCACTGCTGAGGTCTATTGACACATAGCTAGACTAGTGGTCAACAGAAATGAGTCGTTGCGTGTTTTCGAATTTATGGCTGGATTTAAATTTAAATGAAATAAAAAAATTTGAGTCTTTGCCATACTGTGCAGTTTATTTTTTGTTCTAACCAAGTGCACTAGGTCAAATGTATGCACTTTTTTGAGTGTTGTGATACAGCTTGTTCAGAAGTTAAAATGAGATAACATAAAGATATGTTCAGTCATGTTAAGGACAGAAAAAATGAGACTGAATTCTACATACATTCATCCATCCATTCATGTTTTTTTTGTTGATAGTTTGGTAACACTTTACTTGACGGGTGAGTTCTTAACACATTCATAGCAGCTGTCATAAACTTCACATAAAGCATTCATGACTGTTTCATGAGACATGACTCAACATTCATACCAAACCTTTCATGAATGTGGAAGACAGAACGACGACAACTCGTCAAAATAAAAGTCCATCAATCGCAAAGCAGCATTGCCGTTTTTGTTCCAAACCTCTTACCTGACCATGTCACATCTGAGTCAATGGGCTAGTCCAGTGCCAAAAAGACAGAACATGGTCAAGCAAATCATTTTTGTTTCATAAAAATGTATTTGTTTTATGATGTAACCTTTGCAGATAATTTCTCATCTTTTGCTACTGGGAATGTCCAACCATTCCAGGTCACACAAATACAAGTCGAATGTAGGCTAGTTTGCCTCCCAGTGTTAAACTCAGTGATTACAAATACTTCACAACTTGTATAGTAAAGTGACATTCAATGTAGACTTCATAAGATATTCATGAAATATTTACAAAAACGGCAATGCTGCTTTGCGATTGATGGACTTTTATTTTGACAATTTTTCGTCGTTCTGTCTTCCACATTCATGAAAGGTTTGGTATGAATGTTGAGTCATGTCTCATGAAACAGTCATGAATGCTTTATGTGCAGTTTATGACAGCTGCTATGAATGTGTTATGAACTCACCCGTCAAGTAAAGTGTTACCGATAGTTTTTGTGACACTTGTTTGATGTGAAATTCATTTACTTGTGATTTTCATGTTTTGAAACATTTTCATCAGTAAAAGCATAATTTACTGTGAATAATGCATTTGTTCATTGAATTCTAGCCTATAAAAATTAACATTTCTAATAAACACAGTTGGTACAATCTCAACCAATGAAGTAGGCAGTAGGCCCACAAGTATAGAAGTACATAAAGTTAAGGTCTTGAGAAAAAAAATTCCAGTTTTAAAAAAGTCTGGAAAAAGTCTGGAATTTTAATTTGGAAAAAGAGCAAGCACCCTGAGTAAGCAAACTGACAGAGATTCATTTTGATGTTGAGATATGACAGGATTTATTGATGTTAAAAGGGACTTATTTTTATTAGCCTTATTTTGTGTGTATGTCTATTGTTTGTTTGTTTTCTTTGAAGAGGTTCAGTGGCATGTCTTAACTTGTAACACCCCTGATTGTAAAGAATGGCTGCATCTTGTTGCAATGCCCCTGTTGTGTGTCTGTGCATCAGGAGGCAGAAATCTAATACAGTTTGCATAACTTGCTGACACTATCTCAGGCTACGGCCTAAACACTACTGCGTGTTGGGGGAGATGAAAGTACGAGGATGACGCATGTTTTGGGACACGGGACATAATGCAATCATTGCAACAATTTCTGTATCTCTTTCCCCTGACCGTTAACAGGGTTTAACGCCTCATATCAGACATCCAGTACCATAGGCACTACTAATTGGTAGAGTTACACAAATAAAACATCAAGGGGATTAATATGGCACAGAACTACAAAACCAGTTACATATTTCACTCAAAACCCATATAATCAGCAAGAAGAAAAACAACGCTGGAGACTGAAACCATCAACTATCAGAAACTAAGTGTGGATTGGCTTTTGTGTACAAGAATATATCAAAATATCAGCTTTTACAAGACTGACACCGCAGATCAGGAGTGGTCCATGAGTCATTGTGACAACCCACATGCTGGTGGATTCCTTGCATTCTCTGTGCGGTGGAATCAGAGGTCTAGTTCTCTTCAGAGATGATATAGACCACATACTTTCACTGTCAGTCACACACTCTTTTTCTAGAGTCCTTCTTCAGGTCCTTGAGAACAAGGGGAGAAATTAGTGAATATTTAGATACGGACTACATATTTTCAGCCCATGTTGGGGGGAAAATGTTTAGACTGTCTTATTTGCTCCATTTCAATGATGCCGTCTTGACCTCGTTTAAAACATGCAGCAGATGAGACCATTAACAGCGAAGTATGCCGTCTGGAGACATTCTTATTGTGTTTTAAATCCCAAACCTTATTTGGCCAGAATGCAGAGTAGATTTTCAGATATTTTTTTTTATTATGCATGCTATTTAATTATGTTCAAAAATATGGTATGATTTAACTTTTCCAATCTGCCCTATGCTAAAGCTTTAAGAGCTGTCTATTGAAATGTCTTCATACTTAATCACTTTATTGACAATAAAGACAATAATATATGCTGATATTGACAATTATCAGTTTTAGTGTTGATGAAAGGAGAGAGACTATGATGGATTTTACTGAAAAGACAAAAGCATAAAATCCAGCTCCTTTACTGTAATGCATGAGAAACAATCAATGGTAAACATCCTGTAAGATGCTGATGTCAGAAAAGTAGACATCAGGGATATCATCTGTCAATAAGTGATTACAAAAAAAAGAAAAAAGAGTAATTGAATCCACAAATAATCATTCAAAGGTAATCTAGTTATTTTTTAAAGGCCTAAATTCATTTAATTCATTTATTTAACTAAATGAGTCCCAATAAGATTGCAATCTTTCCCAAGGGTGCCCTGGAGACATATTAAATGGATTGCATGCGATGGTTCATTTTCAGCCTCAAAAGTTACATTACTAGGCCTCTAGTATCACACACACCAATTACTTCAGTACTTTCTAATGAAAGATTGCCTTCAGCAGAGATATTCTGTGAAAATACAAAGGAGCTATGCCTACGACCTTCGCTTCAAGGTATGCAAACAGGGAGTAATTCTCACCTGAGACTGTGATCACACTCAAATAATCACTACTGTTCCACACTTGTCTTTGAATAGCAATAAATAACTTCTGCCTATGTTTGTAAATAAACTTATTGTGTCCCCTGCTCTGTGACCAGAGCCCTGCTCAGCTGGAACAGTAGCTTGATTCAGATCCTCTGCCAATTACAAGCCGACAAAACAGGGCTCAGACTACAAAATCTTGTATGACCTACTTACTACCTTTCTGCTTGTTGCAGGCTAGACCTATATTCTATGCAGAGTTTAGACATCTGTAAGATTGTGAGGACTTTACACATTTCTTAATTTAGCAGATGCTTTTATCTAAAGCGACTCCGGATAACATTTCTTCATGAGCATAAATCAAAGTTACCAGGGTGACCACTAAAGGCCTATTGATAATAGGATAGCCTACTCAAACTGAGCAGACTTGCAGACAACGACGGTTTGCGTCAGACGGTAAAAGAGCGCAGATAAGTTTTCTGTTTTGAGTCCCTGCGGGTTTGACAGCAGTCCACACGCCCTCCTGTGAGCTCACAAATAGGGACCTCTCTTCTTGCCTAGACACCACCCACCTGACAGACATGCATACACAGGTGAAGTTGCTCAATGAAGGGAGAGTGACTGTGCTGTGGGTGAAGACGGCCCTCACCGACTGGGATCGCGCTTTATTGCAATCGGATTAGTAGCCTATAGACCAGACTTTTGATAAGAGTAAATTCAGTGTTTTGGAAACAGTTTAAAGAGGGAAAAAGCGTTTCAGTCGTATATGCTTGAAAGATGTGACAAATATTGCACGATCAAGAATTTTTTTTATTATGAAGTGTTACTTTAAATAGATGTTTATTTGTAAAAAAAAATATCAGTGATTAACATTTTTTTGAAGTATAATCATGCAGCCGTAAAGTATTCGCGTTTGTTCTCTCTGAAGTGGGTGACTTTTTCCATTTTTCATTCCTGACAAATCACTGAAATTGATGGGATTACCCCTTAAACATTCACAGAAAAGCAGCGGAAGATGGGAAAATGGCAACTGACTATGGTAGGCTAATTCTGCGCAGCAGACTACATAATGTAAGATAATTTAGAGTATATTAATTAGCCTATGCCGGTTTTTATGAATCTGGTTTCAGTGATCAGTCTGTTAAATTGCTGTTATGTCTGTGCATGTATTTTCTGCACATCGTTGTTTAACTGTGTCAGCTCTGTGGACTTAATGCTCTTGAAATAGTGGCGCATATCAAGTTCAGACACAGCGAGAAGGGAGACCATCGTTCCATTTAAACACCTGTTAGTCATAAGTCATGTAGTGTGGGTCGAACTAGAGGGAAGGGTGGCGGACATTTGGGAGGTTGGAGGAAGGTCGACAGGCAGGCAGGCCCCTGACAGTTTGACTGATGGCGTGAACCTCTCTTGACCAGCATTGTCTTTGCTAAATTGGACGCTTTGTAAAACCACTCGACAGGACTAGCCTACTTTTGCAGGATCTGCTTCGTGTAGCATTTTTATGCATTAAGATGGATTATGACTATCATCTTAGGTGGGTGTCTTTTGTGAGTCAGTAAATGCAAATCATATTATCAAATTTGGAGGCCAGGCTTTTTCAAATGTTGGTGACTGCGCAGGATATGGTTTAACCACAGCTGTGGATTAGAGACTATGTGAGAAAGTTGTTTATTTGGTGCAGCTTTCACTATAGGGACACCAACCCCTGGTGGTGTCATCAACTGTGATACAATTGTATAATGATTCGCCAAAAAACAGGTCAGTTCAGGACTAAGTTTAACAGCTTCATTATGCCATCATGTGTTCCACCTCTAAGAGGAAAAAGGGCAATTGGCCAGTCTCTCGTAGTAGAAAGTATTTTCAGACAGGTCTAGCCAGACATTCTAGCACAACCTCAGCAAAAATGCAGGCCTACTAACTCTTCCCACAGTGGCCTCTTTAAGGCATTTAGTTCAATCATTAATTTGACTCTTAATTTTCATCTTGACCCAGTATCATGTGTTTTGCTGTTGGTGCCTTAATCATTACATCAGTGCGCCTCTCAAGGACATGATGTACAGCCTTCTACCTTGGCACTCTTGTCATATGAAATCTAAGAGATTTGAAAACTGATATGAGCCTTTGTCTGACTGGCTGTAACTCTGTGCCATTATTTCCCCTACTGAGGTATTTTACCATGTGACGTAAAAGCTAGTGACGCGCTTTGGTTTTATAATCCATGAATCATCTGTTAAGAAAACCTGACAGTTCAGTTTCAAGACAACAGGAACAAAGCCATGGATAGAAAATGGGTAAATAACTAATAAATGGGGATATTGAGATGACGTAAGCGAACATTGTGTTACTGTATTTCAAAAAGATGAATAGAGATGTGGGATGAGTGCCTGCGTATTGAAGTGCAGATTTATGCTGATGCTATGAATTGAGTTAAAGCCCAGCACCCACTCAGGCTTTGTTAAAGGTTGATTAGTCTTAGTTTCCCAAAGCAGCTGCATTTCATTTTCTTTTCCCTTTATTATCTGTCCTTTTGTGTTGGTGCTCCACAAGTGTGTCATGACATGAGCAGAGTGTCTTCTTCATTAATAAGGCTTGCTTTTCTTCACTAGGTAAAGCAGTAGGAACGGGCCTGCTAGAGAGCCTGGGAGGAGTATATTTGCAGAATAGTGAGGGGAAGAAGCAGGAGTGAAGACTCTAATGACAAGAAATGAGTCAGTTTGAGAATACTGATTAGGGCTGCACGATATATCTAAAATCTATCGTTATCGCGATATCAACGCTTGCGATGGACATACCGCAAAGATTACATCATTTTCGATAAATTTCGATACATTTTCTGTGCCGTGCGCATTCCATACAGTCTGGTGTATTCACATTCTGAATGTCAACATATTTTACCAAACCGATGCTGTCATGCTGCCCAAGAAGCCCGTCCCCTACCAGTTTAGGTGTGTGGTGTTTTAGGTGTTGAAGCGGGAGCTAAGTCGTGATGGCTGAAGATAGTGAGTCTGTCTCAAATGGTGTACTTACGTGAGTACACTTTCGTGTAGTACACTATGTGCACTGTGTACTGGCGGAGTGCACAAATTTTAACAAAATAGTATTGTCTCATATCAAACACTAACTCCCTGCACTTCACGGAAATGACGATCGCAAACATTTTAACATAACTTTATTGGCGTCCTCAACTCGACAGTGACATGGTCATACTGTGTCAAAACATGAACCGTTTATGTTATAACTTGCTTGTACCTCTGTAAAGTCTGTTTTCCACTGCTGCTGCTTCAGCTTTCTCAACCGCGATTTCCACGAGTTTGAAAACGCTCCCTCCCCTTCCGCTATCTGGCCAAGATGGCGTCCGTTAAGGGCGAAAAGTGTCCAGCGTTGCCATAGACAGTAAAAGAAATGGACGAACAGACTCCGTCGTTTTCAATGGGAGGGCACTGAGTCAAATAGAATGATTTTTCAGTTGGTCCCCCCAGTACTGCGCAGACTCACACTTAACTTCGTGACGTTAGCCATCGAACTGAATCTTGTAACTCATATGATAGATACACAGAAATTCTTCTCACACTTCCTTCGCCTTCAAAGTCATCAAAGATAAACATTTATTTATGTATTATCATCCTCACCAAGTCGAGTTAATGTTGAAGCTACCATACATGATCATCTTCAAAAACAGTCATGCTAAAACAAAACAAAGTTATAGCCTTGACGCTAATCTTCTTTCCACTTTTCCGACCTACGGTCAATCCATCGAAAACCTCTGAAATGATTAATGGCCTTTTTAAAAAAATTAGGTTTACTTTTTTATTATTATTAGGTTCCCTCTGTGTAATGCTTTACCTTAACATACGGTCGTGTATGCTAGGTTTTGCTTATGAGTTACCGTCATAGACAGTAAGGTGGACTGAGCTTCTTATCCAAACAATACGGTTATCTCCCTATGGCGCGAAAGAGAGATTACGTCAAAGCTAGCTTCCCTCCAACCGAACAAGCTAAACGTTCTTCTTACGGGTAACCAACGTTAAGGACGAGGTAGTGGAGTCTGTTTTGCCTTTGTAGTGTTTATGTGGATTACACAGAAGCTACAATATCGGCACAGGATATATGTTTTATGAAGTTATGGTATTTCAAAAAAATCCTACAATTAATGGACTTCTATGGGAGTTAGCAGAGAGGTGGTCCCTCCAGCCTACGTCGATTCTTCTACTTCCGGGAATTCGCCTGCCCCCTTGAGCGTTACACACTCAGCTTTTTGACCGTTATGAGTGCACCATCCGGGAACTTGCAGCGCCTTCGTGTCGTTGGAATTGTCAGTGTGAACACCCTCATGCACTCAAATTAGGTATTGTAAGTGCAGAAGTACGCGATTTGAGACAGGCTCAGTGAGTCGAGCGAGGTAGGCTACACTTGGGTGAAGAGGAATTAGTGACTAAAAGGAAAAGCACGTCTGTTATATGGGAATATTTTGGTTTTATGAAGGATGCCGTGTTACAAACACAGCGCAAATGCGTCCTTCTCCACCGTGTTAAAATAAACAATTTCTTTCGTTATCGTTATATCAGAAGATATCTGTCTTTCACTGTCTGTAAGGCTTGTATTTCATGATTTGCATTTAGCAAAAGCCTCAGACAGCAGCACAGAGGTAATCAGGATTCGTTATTTGTAAAAGTTGTTTAACCTACTTCTTAGCCTGGACTGTGCGATTGCAGCCCAATTACTTTCACTTTCCGCTGCCCTCGTAGTCGGCATGCCGGTAGCCTAATAACGTGGGATGCACAGCCTATGAGGTTACAGACTGAGATGACTGCCGCGATATAGCAAGTAGCTTCTTTGCTAGGCCCATCGAAGGCTGGCAATGTGGAATATTCCGCTGGTTGGTGCACAAGTGTTCAGATTGGCTGTCCATATGTCTTTTATGAGGATTAGGAGCAGATCTTCCACACAACTTCGATAGCCTATCAGGTCTCTTAGCTGTCCATCAGGCCATATATAGCCTAGGCTACATGATATTTTATATTGTTTATGTAGAAAATTATACATTTATTTCTGTAATTATACATTTACCCCCCCCCCCCCCCCCCAAGCAGAATGGGGGGAAAAAACATTAAATATACTGCTCAAAAAAATTAAGGGAACACTTCAATTATACACTGGATCAGTACTCTGACACTGTTTGGTTCTGAGCACAGGTAAAACTTTTGAGGCGAGTGTTTTATTTTGCAAGAACTGTCAGACATTCTGTGAATGTAGGTTGAGAATGGGGAAAAGGGTGGAAGGTTTCAAAAATGTGTGGAAAACCTTTTTTGAGCAGTATATTTAAATATCGCAAATTATATCGTTATCGCAGTACTCAATAATGTTATCGCATATCGCATGTTTTCCTAATATCGTGCAGCCCTAATACTGATGATGGTTTTGCAAATGCAAAGGACCCAATACATGTGTCTGCACTGAAAAACTCCTCTTAAATTTTCAGAGCAAGGCCTCTATTATTTTAACCCATCAGCTCATAAGCTTATCCATTTATGTCCAAGATGTAAACAGATAAACACTGGGCAAGTCCACTGAATCTGGTGTTTTAAATTGCTGTCTGGGCTACATTACCCCAGGACTGATTATTATGGGCTTGCACTAGACAGTGGTTTTGCTGACACTTCAAAGCTTTTGCTTGACATGCATTACAAGCAGCAAGCCATCAGGACCTGTGTTGTTGCCCTGTCATGTCTGCATGAGATTACCAGAGTTGGGATGACGTTACATCACCTCACACCCTTGGGGGGTTGACTGCAGACCCTCCAGCATATTTGGTGCAAGCAACTCCGTGCTACTTTTAACTTCTCCTTTAAGCCTCCTTGTATTTTTCAAAAACACCAGGAAGTGATGGTAGCAAGGTCAAAGATCAGGTAAAAAAAACCAACTACACCTGGCGTTTCCCCTTATGTTGAACTTCATCAGCCCATTTTGATCCATCAGCTCTTTTTATGTCTTGTCTTGTCTTGACACTGACATAGATCTCTGTGTCTGTTCTCCCATGAAGTTCACAAGAAATGGTATGAGGGTGCCTTAAAACCCCCTGAATCACAGCAAATTTGTTGTTTCTTGTCTGCTGCCTCACCCAGTTGTCCGTGTGTCCTGCAGGATCCTGTTCAGGAGTGGGGTGAGGAGTTTGAGGATGGTGCCGTGTATGGGGTCACCCTGCGCAGGGAGCCCGTCCAGCCAGTGGCGGACGCCAGCGTGGCCGTGCCCTCCAACAGTTTTGTCCACTACAGGACGTGTAAAGTGCGCAGGCTGAAGGCGGCTACGCTGGAGCGGCTGGTATCCCAGCTGGTGGACCCACTGGACTCCCAGGAGCAGGACTTCGCACGCATATTCCTGTCCACTTACCGCGCCTTCACCAGCACCAGCAGGCTCATCGAGCTCATCTTCAACAGGTGCTGACCAAATAATGGACAGAAAATCATTCATTGTGTCAGTGTGTGTGTCTGTGGTGGGGGGGGGGGGGCAATTCTCGTTTAAGTGTAAAAGCCCTTCAAATTGCAATGGCCTCACCTGTCTCTCTGTAATGGTAGACATGAAAGCCGCTTGAAGTGTTTTGTTGTTTTACTTCTTCAAACTGCTCCTTTTAGTTAGGCTGGTGTTTTGACTCAGAGGATCTATTTGTTTTTGATGTGTCCTCACTTAAGGGACAACAACTTTGCTGTGACACATAATAAGCATTCTACAAGGGCTATTAAAGACTCTGCAAAGGCTTGCACAACTCCGGGGGAATCCACCCACAACAATGTGGCCACTGTTTTGCTGGGCTTCTTCTCACATTATAGACTATTTTTGTTTCTGTCCAACAGAGAGGGCCTCAACTCTGAAGCTGACCTCAAGCAGTGTCAAAAGAGGTAAGACTCATTTGATCCTCTCATTTTTCACTGGCTTATTCAAGACCACAATATATTTGGAAGAATGCATTCTGTTATTTCCACCAGTCCTCTGGAGGCTTTGGTGCAGACATGGTTGGAGGAGTTCAGTGAGGACCTTTGGGACCCTCCCCAGCACCCGTCTCTGCGGTTTCTCTCCCTCCACCTGAGGCAACACTCCTCCCTGCGCTCTCTGGCTCAGCGCTCTGAAGCACTCCTCAAGAAGTTCCAGAGTCAAGGTACTGTGAAACTAATACTCATCATACTCATAGACGAGCCTACCAATTCTACTGTTCAAGACTCAATAACTTTCTCATAGTTCTTATTGTCTTTTTTTATAAACCTGGTGGGTGTATTAGTCCTTTCATGTTTATTTTCTCTCATTTCCCTCCCTCTCAGCAAACATAAACAATGGGCAAGCTAGTCCAGAAGAGTCCGATGTAGATGAAGATGAGAGAGAACCAGACACACCATTGGACCATCGGGGATTTTTGGAGTTCTCTGTGCAGGGGATTGCTGAGCAACTTACTCGGCTGGACTCTGTGAGTACCACGTCCACCATAAACAATATGGGTGGAGCAGTTGCCAAGTTAGCATCCCTCTAATCTATCCTTTTTTACCCTGTTACCCAAACAGGAGCTGTTTGTGAAGGTGGTTCCATTCCAGTGTTTAGGCTGCATCTGGTCTCAGCGCGACAAAGAGAACCTCTCCCCCACCGTCCGTGCCACCATCGCTCAGTTCAATGCTGTCACTAACCAGGTCATTTCCTCCATCCTCTGCCAAGCAGCCAGCTCCAGCCCGTCCTCCACACGCTGCCCCAGCCAACCCCACGTCCAGAGGGCAAAGGTCATTGAGAAATGGATAAAGGTGGCACAGGTGAGGACACCTGCACCCCAGCATATTAAAGCTCTGAATCGTGGTCACTGTCCATGTTCTATGTGAAGTTAGTTATGCCACAACTCATACAAATGTATACAGTGTAAACACAAATGTTTATCTGGGGGTCTACATGTCTTTACAGGAGTGTAGGCAGCTGAAGAATTTCTCCTCCTTAAAAGCCATTCTGTCGGCCCTACAATCAAATCCCATCTATAGGCTAAGAAAGACCTGGTCTACTGTTAGTAGGTGAGCATCACATGAATGGATACGGACAAATCTAAAGAGCATCCTTTTGACTATCTTCAAGTTTTGCCATTTTATTGTTCCAAATATGTAAATGTCTGCATGAGAACATGTCTACACGTATTGGTACCACTTTCATGCTGTAGAATTTCCGGGCAATTGACCATAGGTGACCACAGGTGACTGTGTGAGAGGTTGAGAGAATGAATAATTGATGTTGACAGCAATGTGTTTCTCTCTTGGGTCTCCACAGAGAGAGCATGGCCACATTTGAGAGCCTGTGTGAGACGCTACCAGATGAGAACTGTGTGTTGACCAGCAGGGAGATCTTCACAGAGGTGAGGAAGAAATGGCACCCACACCCACTAACATACACAGATAGACTGACAGTAAAAAGCAGAAAAAGCTGGATTGGAACGAGCATGAACCTTGTCCATAGAAAATGTCTCTCAATCTTCCACTTTGTAACCATGACAACTAGTATAGCTTTATTGGCATTATAGGTTACATAATGTATTTAACTTATGGGTTGTGCTTCCCCTATGCCTACATTTTTGTTATTTGTCAGAGTTAATGTTTTGTGAACTACTTCAGAGTTGTGTGTTCATTAACCTGAGCTTTTGCCTAGTCTTTGCCTTAAGAACTCAACTTAAACTGATCAGAATAATTGGTAACTGCTTTTCTGTGCCTGGATATCTACTCTGCTGCATTTTTGTAATTCTTACTTGACACCACTAACTCTAATGTAGTAATTTTGGGATGTCTAAAAATAAAGGCACGTGTGGGTCTCAGGTTGTAGTTGTATCCTGGGGGCCTAGAGGTGGGGATTGGGTGTGGTAAAAATCGATATCTGTTGTTGTCCCACATGAAGGTGTTTTGTTCTCCAGGATCCACAGCGACTTTAACCCACATGATTAGGGAATGAGTTTCAGGTGCTCCCAGTCCCAAGGACTTATTTTGTCAACAGTACTTTGCATGCAAGTGCTGTTTTAGCTCAATGTTCTCGCTGTGTTTCCTTGCATGAAAGTACCATTGTTCACTCTGCTTTTAGAATATCAAGAGGTTAGGAGTCCCTGAATGCCTCTGCTTGACAACACTGGGCTTTTAGTAATTAAGGACTCAAGAAAACTTGCTATGAGACAGAATTTCTTATATGGAAAAAAAAGAAAAACTTAACAGTAGAAAACACAACCACAGTAAAGGAACCTACAATAAATATTTCTAGCTAGAGAAAAGGGAAAACAACCTTTATTTTTAATGTTAATGTAATATTCTTTGTTTTGGTTTAGGATGGAAGTCAACCAGCCATAGAGACCATTTCTCCTAAGACACTGAAAAGATACAGCATCTCAAGACAAATAGTAAGAACTCAGAGGAAATAGTTTTCTTTCTTTGCAATAAATGGGCTCTTCAGAGAAATATGGAGCAAAATTATAACTGATATCAAACTGATCATTTCTGAGTTCAGTGCAGTAAAAGAAAATAGATTAGTTTTAAGCTCTTAAGTTGAACTTAACTTGGACTTGGGCTGAGACAATTAGAATTGGAGTTATTTTTTAGGAGTTGAAATAAAGATAATATAGTCCAAATCTTATCTATGAGAAATATAGGCTAGACAAAGGAGAGATGTTATGTTATTTTGTTATATTCCTTTCTTCTGTTAAATTCCGCTTTAGGCATTACTTCCTATTTCTTTAGCACTGACTATAAGAAAAAAGAAACGTATACACTAGCTCTGAAAATGCTGACTTGAGGAGTACACAAAGGGAACATGTGGGCTGTGTTTTTTTTTTTATTCTGTAGCTTTTGGTTAGCGTTTTTATCTTCTGGGAAATCATGTGTAGAAACTAACTTTTCAGCTGAGAAAGGCAGGTTTTTGTTGTGATTGTTGCTTTATATGACATGTCTTTGAAAGTCACTACAGAGTTTAGTCAAATTGTGTTGCTTTCAAGGTGAAACATCAGCCAACATTTAACCTTCAATAAGTCAGTCCTTTCTTGTCATTTAGACATGTCCTTGTCTTTTTGTAGAGTGTCACAAACGGAGTGGTTCCATACCTCGGCACATATCTCACTGTTCTCACAATGCTGGACACGGCCTTGACAGACACTGTGGAGGTGAGACTCCTGCGTTATAGCTGACAAGAATGATGTCCTAGCGTAGTGCTCTACATTAAAGTGTAGATTAACCTAAAAGGAGCATCAGATTTGTAAATGTTTTTTGGGTGTTGGGTGTCTACATTGAATAAGTGTCATTATTGACAACCATTTACCAATTAAAAGCACTTTATACATTATATTAATACGTTCATATTATATCAGTATATTTCGTTGAAAAGACAGATGCCGTAAAACGGGCATGTATTACATGGTCCATAGCTACCTCAAAGAGGTTTCATTTAACTTGTCATTCTCTATTCCTGCCTTTTGGTGTGTGTCATCAGGGGGGTCTTATAAACTTCGAGAAGAAGAGACGGGTGAGTTCCTGCTTTCTTTCCAACAGTGCATATTTCACTCTATTTTAGATGCTGACATTTAAGAATAAAAGAAATCAATCCAAATAAATAAATCTTTTTCAAATGTGTATTTTGCATATCTCATGTATATCTCACAAAATATTGATATAATTGAGTGTAGTGGCTTGTCTTGTTTGTCCTTTGGAGATATGCCTGTCTTGTTTGTCCTTTGGAGATATGCCTGACTGTGCTTGTCACACTCCATCTTTGCAGGAATACGAGATTCTCTCTCAGATCCGCCAGATGCAGTTCTCCTGCTCACAGTACACTTTGCCTCATCATCCCCAAATTGCTGCCTGGCTCCAAGGTCAGAGGCTACTCGCAGACCAGGAAAGGTGGGTGTTTATCTAAGAAAAAGTTAGGTCAATTGTCAACAAGTTTGGTTGTCGTCATCACAAGCTGCATGTGAAATAAATGTGAATGCATTGTGTATAAACATTATTAGTATCAAAAAACATATCGACCATTACATGAATGTTATGGTTATGGTTATGATTTAGCAGACGCTTTAGTCC
Organism: Alosa pseudoharengus; assembly: GCF_046254945.1. NCBI lineage: Eukaryota > Metazoa > Chordata > Actinopteri > Clupeiformes > Clupeidae > Alosa > Alosa pseudoharengus. The sequence continues at coordinate 22,255,205 of NW_027468774.1, read as the reverse complement.
AAATCGACATACAAATAACAACAATACAATAGTTAAATTTAACAGTAAACTATATTTAAAAAGTTGGTAAGACTACATTAAAGTGTAACTCTGGCGAAAATTGATCCCCTTTTTCTGCAGTATTTTTCGTTGATCAACCACTACAAAGCTTGCCCTGGTACACGCTATAGTCCCAAATCGCAAACAGTGGATTAGCTAAGGGCGGTGAGCCAAACACTTCCCAAATAGCACTTTTTAACCAGTAATTTTGTTCAAAACAGCACCAGACCTCATCAGTAGCTTGCTCAGGGTCCCTACACATAAAACGAAGCATCAACAACGTAGTTAGCGAACCTGAGTTTATTACAGAAGACTGTTAAGAACACAACTGTCCCCCTACCAGCTCCTCCAACCCCAGCGCGAATAATAGATTAACCAAACATGACAGTACAACGAAGCCTTGCGATACTGGGCAACCAGTGGGCCGCTGACAGGCCTTTAATAGCTTATATCCTAAATTATAATTACATCGCCGATTCGGCCCAAAAGTGCGTCAGCCCACCTGGACAATGCCCGGTATGCCAAATGGCCAGTCTAGCCCTGCTATAGCGTATTTGATGTTTTTTAATGCAGAAAGACCCTGGGGTCAATTTTCGCCGGAGTTACACTTTAATAATTAAGGAGCATAGCAATAATAAACAACGTCAATTCAATCAATAGTGATGAAATATTATAATATACAAACCATAACGCATAAGAAATGCTTTATAATGTGGCAAAAACCTTTACGTTGCTGGTCTCTGTTAATACTTTCTACTTTATTCATATGCATTCATGTGTTTCTTTTCAATCAGCTATGAGATTTCCCGTCAGTTGGAGCCTCCTGTGGATACTTGTCCCCAAACCTCCAGTTCCTGGAGTCATCGGACCCTCACCAAGAAACTGTCTTCGTAAGTGCTGGCCATTTTCCCTAAAAAAAGGCTCTTTTTATCAATTAATGGATGACAAATCATTTAAGTCTTTCCCATTCAAATGTTGAGGTTCTGGAACCAAAGAAGTGTTAAGAGGTTTCTCAAACAACTCTTTCTTGGGGATCCTTTTAGCCTTCTGATGGTGAGTGATGGGTCCAAAAAGATGTACGCAGACCAGATCAGTGTCTCCTCCTCTGGCTCCAGTGGCTCTGAAATGGAAGACCTTTCAAACTCCTCCCCACTTCGGCTAGAGGTACAACTTACTGGTTTCCTGTACACCTGCCTCACACCCCACCCCACTACTAGTGCAAACCAGTGAACCAGCAACATTTCCTCAGTTAGTATTCATTGCCAAGCAAACATCCAGGTCATTCCCAGAGTCCATCCCTACAGGGCAATACATTTACACAGCCAATAGACAAGTGGGGTAACTTATGATTAATTATCATAGTGCTCCCCCAAGCTTTAACTAATTCAACAATCTGTTGGGACCTCTGTCCTTGCTGTGCTGCACCAGGCAATGTTAACTAAACATGGCCTTGAGGTTTGCATTTGCATTTAGAGTTTTCAGCATCAACAGGACTGAAATTAATGTTCCTAGAGGCTGTACTAATTCCTCTCTGAGTGCAGCATATTATACAATGTTTGCTGAAGTTCTGTTAGTGCTGTGCAGGCTGAATATTAGTAATAAAAGAAAACAAGTTTAAGTTCTGTGTTTTACACAGAAAGAAGAATGAAGAAAAGAAAGGCATTGTGTTATAGCTGAAGAAATTGTGCAAAATCAATGTATAAACCTCGGTTCAACCAGAATGAACCACACAAAGCCATTCTTATAAATGGATTTATTTTCCACTAAAGTCATAACAAACAACCACCCTCTTCTCCGCCTCTGTCTGTAGTCACTCTCTAGTTCCTGCCACAACATGGCTGACTCCTTCCCATCCTCTGCATCCTCGGACACCAGCAGTGCCTGTGGTTCCTTGACCTCCAGCTCACAGCCAGACCTCTCGGGTCCCCCTCCCTCTCCACTCTCTCTAGCTCCACCCAAGAGCGCTTTGTCCTCCACACACAAGCGGTCTGTGTCGATGACCTCGCTGCCCGTGTACAACCGGCAGGTGGCTGACTCCTGCATAATCCGTGTCAGCATGATGGGTTGCGAGAGCAGCAATGGAAACATGTACAAAAGTATTCTGGTAAGACCTACTAAAATGTTCACATTCTTGAAATGGCTAAGCCAGGGGGAGGGGGATGCTATGATCTATGACTATGAGAACACATACAATGACCTGTGGTTTGGGTCATCATACATACCTGACCATGACCTAGATGAGGAAATGTTGGTTAGAATTACATCTAATTTCATCAATCATAACTTTAAATCTGTAGTTCATGAAATGTCTTAAGGCGTATTCACACCAAGAACGATAACAATAACTATAACCATAACGATAAAAGCGTTCACACTGAACAACGATAAACAAAGTCTCTCCTTGTGTTAATGAATGTGACGGTTAAAATTCGATGGGTTCTGACTGGCTATTAGCCTTTTATCGTTCTGAAAATCGCTCTGAAAGTGATCCCCAACGATATCGTTCTTCATGTCATTATCGTTATAGTTTATGTGTGAACGTCGTCATTCATATTAACGAGAACAATATTTATTTATAGTTATAGTTATCGTTCTTGGTGTGAATGGGCCTTTAGATGTGGCTAACGTTTTACAATCATGAAGGCCATTCACATCTATACAGAGTACTGGTGATGTTAACTTACTTTGCCCTCCACAATTATTGGAACCCCTGATAAAGTTATATAAAAAGTCTTAATCTTAATCTTTTGGCAGTTTATCTTGGTGTCGCAATGAAAACAATGAGGAAAAATCAAATCTTGAAGGGATTCTGAGAAAAAAGAATATCATAAAGAAATAATCTTCTCAACAAAAACATATGTGCCACGACTATTGGCTGGGATGCCTGTTATAGTAGTTGAGGGCTCAAGGCATGAAATAACTATGTCCTTTACCAGGAGTTGGGTAGAATATTGAGTATATGGCCTGATTTGTTTATATTGAATAGTGCGGTATGACTGGGTGATCGAGGCAACATGGTCACCTTGGTAAGAGCCAGAGATGTCAATTTTGATAGTTTGTTTGGCTGGGAGGACCAGTAGTTCAGTCTTTGAGAGTTTCAGCAGAAGGTGATGTCCCTTTATCCATGAGGAAATTGTTGTCAGGGAATATGTAGAGTGTGCAGAGTGTATCATCTGCATAGCAGTGATATGAGAAGCCTAGCGAGCTTCTTATCGACGAAGAGAATGGGCCCCAGCACCGAGCCTTGGGGGTACGTCTGTAGTGAACTAGTGGGATGTGGGATGTGGATTGCTTTTCTAGCCAAGATACATTGAACAAGCGCCCCATGAAGTAGGATTCAAACCAGGACAGTGTTGTGCCTGTCATGTCCATGTTTGAGAAAATGGAAAGAAGGATGCAGTGGTTAACCCTGTTGAAGGCAGCCAATAAGTCGAGTAGGATGAGTACCGAGGACTGAGTTGTTGTTCCGGTTTCTTTTAAAGGCTTCCGTCACAGACAACAGAACCACCATGACTGTTTTGTTTTTTCCCTCCTCAGCTCACCAGTCAGGACAAGACAGTGCAGGTGATTCAAAAAGCCTTAGAAAAACACCACCTTGAGAACATGAACAGCCACGACTTCACCCTGAGTCAGGTTCTATCAGAAGGCAAAGGTAAACTTTCCATTGACGAAGTTATTAGTGCCTCAAGCATCCTTTTACATAACACACACTTTTGTTGATGGGACCAGTATTTTATGTGTAAAAGAGTTCATACACATGACTTAAATGCAAATGCAGATTAAACTTGGCCTACATTGCCATGATTCAAAATGAAAGTCCCTGTCATAGTGTCATCTAAATGTCCTCAATAATCTTTTCTCCTTTTACAGAGCTTCTCATCCCAGACAAAGCCAATGTGTTCTACGCCATGTCCACATCTGCTAATTATGACTTTGTTCTACGCCACTGCCCAAAAGGATACTGCAGGCCCCCACTGAGTGCGTCTGGTCTAGGCACACTAACTAGAAGACAGAAGTAACAGTGCCATCTCCAGGCCAGATTTCAAGCAACGCCGAAGAGGATGAAGTCAAACTTTTGCATTGTTTGTGAACTTTTAGCCATATTTTTATATTGTACATTTTGTGTAAAAAAAGAAAAAACTTCACTTCAAAGCACTTTGAGATGGATCATTGGATTTACGGTGAGACTTAAGCTAACACATGTCAAGAGGCAAGGCATTTCCTATTGTTGTCTTGTTGGCAGCATGAGTATGACTGTTACTGAAAGGACAGCTTATTTATTAATGAAGCAAATGAACCATGAACTGTATCCTGTCATCCCCATCCCCTTACAAACACACACACACAGAGAGAAAAAGAGAGAGAATGTGGCTGTTTTAAGTCCAAATAAACTTGGTGTGATTTGTTATTACTGTCTTTATCTTGTTACTGGTAATAATGGATTGAATTTAGCAAATTTGACCTGGATCAGATATAGGCTAGGCCTACTTATTTCTATAAGAACTATAAGAATCTTGTACTTTGAGATGCAATATTATAGTAATCTATATATAAGAATACTATAGATAATATAGCTGCAGGCAGCAATGAGGGGGCCAAGCAGTCAGGAGTTGCCATGGCAACAACAGACACATGGCTGTAAGCTGTCACAACAAGTTTCATGTCTAGCAGCAACCAAAGATTGGCTGAGATATAGTCACTTCCTGTTTGGCGGCTTCGCTGCCGATTTCGATTGGCTTTGGCGGCTCGGCGGCTTCAGCTCGTGACCTGGAGATTGTTCAAAGCTTGACGTCATTGAGGATGTCTCATTTGTCTACCAGAGAAGGTGAGAAGGAAGGGACGATGCGTGAGGAAACACAACAGCATCCTACGTGGAAACGTTTTCTGTCAGAAAACAACAGCATCCTCCGTCAAGGGTTTTCGCTGCTTCTTCGCCGGCTCTGCCATTATACACACGTTTGCAACAATCACTAGCCAGGTTTTGTTAGCCTGCCTCTGTGCTGGGGATGCAGGATGTAAACTGACCCTGCTTCTCGCGATGTCTGAGACTTTGTGAGACTGAAGGTCGCGGGTAGGATACACCGAACTTGCAAGCGGGATATTCTTCCTACAGGCAGTAGGGGCGGGCGAGAGTCTTCTAATGTCTAAAGTCTTCTAATGATTAATTAACACGAAAACGTTGCCTGGTGTCCCTTTAAGTTGATGCCTGTTTTCTTCATGTGTTGTATTTAAGTAAGTATTCATTCATTCATTCTCAAAAACCAAACCAAATTTTTTTGTGCAGCCTCAGGATGGGGTCCCGACTTCATGTACCAAGTTTGTTTTCGATAGGGAAAAGTGTTGCTGAGATATGAGCCTACTTCCTGTGATTACAGCACCCCCATAGTGGTCAAATGTCACCAAATGTATTGACCCTTCTCCTAATTGGTTCTTGAGTCCTTGTACCGAGTTTGATTTTGATACATGAAAGCCTTGCTGAGATATGAGTTCACTTCCTGTTTGGCGGCTTCGAAAGGTCACCAAATTTCTTGAGCCTCTTCCTGGGTCCTTAGTCCATGTACCAAGTTTAATTTTAATACATGAAAGAGTTCCTGAGATATGACTGATTTTGATTGGCTGTCACAGGCGAATGCTTTCGACAATCGCTCCAGAAAGTAATGCGGTGGTAGGCATGGTCTGAAGATGGTCCACGCAGCTTTGTTGCTTGGCCCCCAATTAGGGGAATCTTATAATATCTTGGGATATACTTTAAGTTCTATAACAGGTACACTATAGAGTGCAAGGATAATAGGGTAGGCTATTACAGAATGTAATAGAAGTATTATACACTCCTAAAGAAATCTTACAGTATTTTGCAAGGGTTAGACCAATAAGACCATGTGGAATGCATGTATCCCATCTTTGGATGGATCCCTGTAAACCTGTTGGGCCCATAGCCCATATTGGATTGGATTGTTTTTATACATAGGCTATTATATATATATATATATGAATGTATGTACATAATAGGCCTATGTAGGGCTGGGTTGCCCTAATGTGGGACATTTTTTTGATTTCGGACTTCTGTAGTATCCCATCTCCCTTGTCATCCCCCCAACACACACACCAAGACCCCTGGCAGTTGGGTTAGCCCCTTGAGCCGTGGATCTGGCCAAGGTTTCTTCCTTAGTAAGGGAGTTCCCCCCCCCCCCCCCATAAATGCACAAATAGGCTGATACCAGACATAATTAGGGCAGCAGTGGCCCTCTGGTTAGCACTCTGGACCGGAGGGTTGCCGGTTCAAGCCCCGACCAGTGGGCTGCGGCTGAAGTGCCCTTGAGCAAGGCACCTAACCCCTCACTGCTCCCCGAGCGCCGCCGTGTGCGGTTTGTGTTTCACTAATTCACCGATTGGGTTAAATGCAGAGACCAAATTTCCCTCACGGGATCAAAAAAGTATATATACTTATATATACTATACTTATATATAATTTCACTGCATTTCTTACATCCAGTAACTATATGCATGTGACAATAAACTTCCTTGTATCCTTGTAGTAGGCTATATTAGGCTACAATGTGATGGCAACACATTAAAACCACATCAATTTTGATCACAGGACCCACAGCTTTGGCTTTCCCATAGTTGGCGACATTCATTAGTTTGGGGAAGAGCCACACCCACTGGAGCTTATGGTGTCCCTGTCCCACGTTAGGCAGTGTCCCCCACATTAGGACAATTTAGCATAGTAGGCCTATGTATGTGTATAGGCTAAGGTACTATCAAACATTTAAGGGGGGTTATAGTGTCATTCCCTAGAGAGAGGCCAACCAGAGAATCCGTAGACGGGCTCTGGGCCAACTGACACCCTTTAATTAGGCCCTATACTTTAGGGGACCTGTCTTGCTCCTGAGTGGACTACTAGTAAAAAAAAAATAGTCTAGAAAATCGTCTTGTCTTTCGGCAGCCGTCGGGAAACAGACATGTTCCAACTAAATTTCCTGTTAAGTCACATACCACTGCTTCCTTTTACATTCCTCCCATTTCACTCTGAACACGCCCAACAGTCAGACGAACACGCCCTAGTGAACAACAAGGCTTTGGCTAAAGTTCGATCCACAGGATTCATGATCCACAACCGGGAATTTTTCAGGGGTGGTGGCTGTCGGTGGACAAAACTTGCGACCGACTTCCATAATTGTATGGTTAACCGTGAGAATTTTGAGAAATTGTTCCAGTTTGTGTTCGGCAGTTTTTTTTACTTGGATCTTAAATATATAAATATTTTAGATCAACATATAGTAACCGAAGCAAAGGTTGAAATTTAAGCTAGCTGTCTGTTTTCTAGTTTTTGCTAGCCAAGGACTGAGCTACGTCTAGCTAGTTGGCTAACAAATTAGCTGTTTAGCTTGATAGTTTGTAACAGCACGGTCAAGTCAAACGTTTAAGATATTGCGGATCAATGCAGGCCATAAAGTGTGTAGTTGTTGGAGACGGGTGAGTACAACCACAAAACGAGACGGACATTAATTTGCATTTATATTTTTTTCTAATGAGCAGAATTACATCACATTGTCTATTGTTTGCTACTTAACTTTGTGAACTTTAGCATCTCTTCAAATTGCAGCAACTTCTTTAGCTAAGTTACCTAGCCAGCACACTGAGGTTAGCACGAGGCTAACGTTGGTTGTGGTTGTAACGTTAATGTAACTTGGCTAGTTTTAAGCGATGAAGCGCGTGTAAAGTAAAGCGCACGTACCTCAGCCTTGATATCATCTTTTCCTTTTATTTGTGGTGTTTGCTGTATTTACTTTAAGTTATTGACATTGTCGACTCTGGACGTTGCATTAATTTTGTAAACGTTTACGTTTATTAGCTGGTTAGCATACTAGATTCGGCCACCGTGTTGCCTCAATCTGTGCTTTCCTCTTCTCTAGCTAGGGCTGTTAGCGTCCTAACATTGCTTCCTTGGTTAGTAAGGCCATGGGAATGAACGTTATGGATTTGCACCAGGACATTTTTTAAATGACATACGGCATTGTTTCATTATTCATTAACATTACAAAATCGACTAAAAGCACGGCAGCAACAGTGTAAATACAACATGTTGGTGAACTAACTCATAAGGGTTTGTGTGTTGCAAAAGTCGTAGGGCATGAATATTTGAAACTTTGCATTTTGTGACTGAAAGCCTTCTATGTAAATAATGACATTTCTCCATACATTGGAATTTTCTTGTATGTTTTTTATCACCATGTCTCAATGAAATTGAGGTCAACAATAACACATGGACATTGTAAACACAGCGAGATTCTGTTCTCTTGGTTCAGCCTGTAGCCAAGTTAGGTTTGGTTGTAATGCGTTTAAGAAGTTATTAGTTTAAGTTATAAGTTTAGTTTGTGTCTGCTTTGCAATGTTTACTAACATAACATCATGGATTAAAACAACTCAACGTTGCATCCCTTAAAGGAACCGTATGTAAGAAATGTATTTCAATTAATCATAAAATGGCCCTGATATGTCATTAGACATTAAGAAATCATGTTCATTTTAAATACTTATATCACTGACAACAGTAGTCCGGCCAGGATATTGTCATTTAAAAAGTGAAGTTGCAGCCCTCAAGTGATGTTGATGTTGTCATGTTGTGTTTTGGCCTGATGCGCCACCTCCACCTATCTACTAATCACAAAGTCAGTAGTGTTTCGGCATCTGGGTTGCCAGCTCTGCCAATCAGGGTGGAGGGGGAGGGGATACACTGCTCTACAGTAATTTGAAAGTGATTGCAGTACCAGTTTGGCCACAATCTTACATACGGTTCCTTTAAGTTAGTATTTTAATAGTATGTGCTATTTACGTAAGCAATAACTGTTCAACTATTTAAAGTGTTAATTGTCGTTTTGCCGTTTTTCCTTGAAATGACTAATTTCTTCACTAGTTTGAGCGCCTCCGCTAACTTGAACTCAAAAATCATGGCTGTTGATAGAAGCGGCGGAGCAAACGGCTTCTGTTACAGGAATATATCATATTCGGTCCAAGGGCTGTTAACACAACTGTATTGAGCATTCGTTAACAATATATTAGGAACATAAGATGTAGAGTTCATGTCAGAAGTGTCTAATGTCACCTTATTTTTTTACCTCATTAGGGCTGTGGGAAAAACATGTCTCCTGATCAGCTATACTACAAATGCCTTCCCTGGGGAGTATATCCCCACAGTGTAAGTAATCAATCATTGAGTTCAAAGTAAATGTTTCATTAATGACAGCCTGCTTTCAAAGCTGTGTGCAGTGGACCAAATCTTTGTTTCCATCAAAAAGTCAGTGTACAGGACTTGTGATGGCTTATACTGTTGCTATGTAAGCAAGTGTTCATCGCAAGAAATGTAGTCTTTTGGGAGAAGTCTAATGAATGAGGGCACAATGTTGCTGTTTCTCAGAAAATGCAATGCTGTATTCCTTGATTAAAAATAATATGTATTATTTTGGTAGGTTCGATAACTACTCTGCAAATGTGATGGTGGATGGTAAGCCGGTCAACCTTGGCTTGTGGGATACTGCAGGACAGGAAGATTATGACCGACTACGCCCTCTTTCCTATCCCCAGACAGTATGCTCTTTTTGACATTGACTAGCATGAAAATGAAAGTTTTAAACATGTGCTATGAATGCTGCTGGAACTGATTGAATGAACAAAAGCCAGTGGCATCATAATTAATTACTATGTAACTAATATTTTTCACATATTCAAATCAATATTGCCTTTACTCATTTGAGTAAAGTCTGTTGGATTGTGTGTGTGTGTGTGTGTGTGCACTACATTCATATTGAATATCCCATCTGTAGGATGTGTTCCTGATCTGTTTCTCCCTTGTGAGTCCTGCATCTTTTGAAAATGTTCGAGCAAAGGTAAAGGGATATCTTGACATTTGAATTTCCTCTTGAATTTGCAAAAACTCAAGTGGTAATTTGAGGACATTGCATTTACATATGGATGACTTTATTGACAGTGGTACCCAGAGGTCAGACACCACTGTCCCAACACTCCCATCATCCTCGTGGGCACCAAACTTGACCTTAGAGATGACAAGGACACAATCGAGAAGTTGAAAGAAAAGAAACTCACTCCCATCACATACCCACAGGGCCTGGCCATGGCAAAAGAGATCGGTAAGTGTTGTGTTTCTTTTTTTTAACCAAGCAGCTGCATTTACTTTGTCATCGGTGATTTTGGAAAGTGATTTATGTGGTGAAAAAATTTAGTTTTTTAAAAGTTTAATTCAGGAAGCTATGGTCCTGTAGGTTGTTTTCTGAATGACCGGCAATTTAGCATCACTCACAGGTCTTCACAGGAAAATGTCACTATTCTGGTGATTGTTTTTCAATATCAATGACCCCACAATAAATTGATTCTGCCTGCATCTTACATCTTTGATCTCTCCTTTGGTTGCCTTTGACCTGAATATGCTGTGCTTCCTTTCTCAGGAGCTGTGAAGTACCTTGAGTGCTCCGCCCTGACGCAGCGTGGCCTGAAGACTGTGTTCGATGAAGCCATCAGGGCTGTCCTGTGCCCTCCCCCAGTCAAGAGGAGGAAGAGGAAGTGCTCTTTGCTCTAGATCTGCTCATCACTAAGAGGGAGAAAGAAGGAGCACAATAGCATATGGGAAGTCTGTGTTCAGAGTTTTATCCCTGCTTATTGTAACTACCACTACAAATGTGTATCATGAGGAAGCAGATTTTTTTGGTTAGTTGTGTGAATGCAAACTACAAATCAACTCCAAGTCCCACTTTTTGCAAGACACGACAAGCATTTGAAATTCCTGCAGCCTTCTTGAGCTTCAATTTTAAATATTCCCAAAAGGGTTTTTTCTGTTGTGTAATTATGTACTTTTTTTTTTATTTAGAAGTTTGTTTACAGTATTTTTGTACAATATGAAGAGTTTGCCATCAGGGCAGTGTCATGCCCAGCTCATACAAACACCACTTTCTCCTTGCTTGTGAAGTTACCAGAGAAGGGAGGGTATTTAATGAATCACTGGAAAACAGGTAGAAAGAACGTGTTTGCAAAACACTGTTGTCCTGATAAATGTGTCTTTTGTTGATGACTGGGTACCATCTACAGGCAAGAAATAGGTGAATTATAAGAGGTCTGATTGGAGGTCCAATAGAGGATCTTGCAGTATTGCTTATGACTCTGATCACCGCAAATGTTAGCTTTTTTACATTATACCTACAGAAAGGGCAAATAGCCAAACCCTGATTAAAACGCCTCAGAGGTCAGACCATTTGTGAACATGCCACACAGCCACTTATTTCCATATGCACAAGGAGAACACTGATGCCAAAGTAGCCAACTTCATTCTACTGCTGGTGTACAAGCAAGTGTAAAAAACAATGATAAAGGAAAATACATTATTAAAAGGTAGGTAGACATTTCACTCCGTACTTGATCTTGACTTGTACCACAAATAACCTTTTATTATCATTGTAGTACTAAACTGTTAAATGTTTTTTTCATGCAACAGGTTTTGGCATTAGACATAATGAAATGTGCAATACATAGGCTGCTGATACCTAAACATATTATACATTCTTTGAACCAGTGACTATGGAAAAGAATCGAAAATATGTTAGGGAAAAAGATTCAAGCCAGCAGTGTAACCCAGTTATTATGGGTAATTGTAAGAAATCAACTTTTTTAAGTGAAAATCAAATAAAATGTAACACTATTATGTTGTGTTTCTATTTATTTAAAAGTATTACCTATTTGCAATTACAACTCATACCATTAACAGTCTGTACACAAAGTACAACAAAATATTTTATTTTACAATGTGAAATGGCAGTTCTCCAACTCCAATTTATCACAATCTCTTCTCAACATAAGGCAATAAATTAAATCCATTCAATGGCAATCTCTGAATGTGCAACTGCACTTTGGAGTTCATGTGTCCACGTAACGAAGCAGTGTTCCTGATGTTGTTGGTATGCTGAAGGAGAAAAATACAATGAGAAAAAGCTTGCTCGACACTAAACTGAATTTGTAGTATGTATAGTAGATGTATATTGTAGCATCAGCCACATAAAGGTGATTAATGTGGAAATTAAAATTATTGCAACACATGTAATACTACTAAAACAGTTAACTTTCCAGTAACCTCCATATAATTTAAGACCCAGGCGGAATTACATACGTCGGGAATATACTGAGCGCTTGTTAAATATGCCTTTTTGGTGGAATATACACATGCACTTCAGGATCAAATGGACTTCTGACATGGGTGAGATCGGTTGTTTTGCTTATTTTTTGCCTTGCGTGAGTTTTTTAAAGAGACTGATTTACATTTGCCATGGATTGCTGATTGCGCACAGGAGTAACGTGTTATTTTGTTACGCTGCAGCTCGCTCGACTCAGCCTTCAAGGCTATCCTTTTCTTACTATCCTTCATTATTCCCTCATCACCTAGTCACACAAATAATTATACACATTAGAATTCAATCCATGAATGTGTGTTCTTATGAACCGTAAACAAGATATTGGCAAGCTCAGTTTGTCACAGATAAAGAATATAGGCCTATAGTAGTTTTGTAGAGTTTTACCTTTCCACCAGCTCTGCGCCCATGAGGTCATAGATGTGGTATTTAATGGGAAACTTCACTTGGGAGGTGGTGCGCCTCTCCTCCAGCTCATTCTTCAAGACCTCCCCATATCTGGCTTTTTTGACCATATTCATTACAGCTTTCCGTCCTAAGAAAGACAAATGTTACTCAACTCTAATTCACGATTCAGGGTTGAGGATCTAAGTTTTAGATTCTAAAATATGCACACTACAAGCATCACTGTTCACTACCAACTTGGGACACATTAACCATTACAAAACAAGTGAAGGAAATCCGCCACACCAATAACTCCCAATAGTATTTTTTACTTGTAACGATTCGGGCGTGAGCCCTTCTTCAGACATATCTGATGAACTTTAGAAATTGGTAGTGCGTGATTTATTTTGTATTCTTACAGACACATTAACCAGCACCTCTTAGTGATAGAGAAAATTGCTAATAACACTAAACTCATTAGTTAAATTATCAAGGGGGATATACAATCTATATATAATCAGACTTACTTTGAATTTGACAAAAATGCCTGCTAAAATGAAAATGTACCTTGAATCAAGTACTTGGTGAATTTGCCAGAGTTGGGAACTGAAAGCCACCAGCTGCCAGCATCTCTGACTGTCAATACTCCACATTTTACCAGCAGCCTAAATGAAAAGAGCAGATTCAAATAATTCAGCCCTCTATATCAGTGACAGTTCTAAAAAGTAATTTAAAGCTTATTTAATTTTCTCCCCTACGTGATCTCTGAATCCGTGAACAAGAACTCCTTCAGCATTTTGTCTTTGTTGAAGCTGAGTTCAGTGCAGGATGGCACCACTTTATTCAGAAACCTCTCTACTGTTCCTTGGCTCTCTGTACCAGCAATCCCTGCCAGGACCTTGTCCTTATAGTCTGCTGTGAACACCAGCCCAAAGGTGTCTGAATCAAAACCCAGCTGGAACATCATCACCTCTCCCTGCTCCCTGAGCAGATTCTGTTAATGATATTGAAATAATGTCGCAATCATTATAGTCAAGTTCAAATGCAATTACAGACAAATATCTTATATCAGTGTATTTGGGTTGCATAGGACCAGTGCCATGCACCAAACAACCAGACCACTCACCAGTTGCCTGTCCACAAAGGTCTTGCAACTGTGTATGCTGTACAGTTGATGCTTCATTACTATTGGTGGCAGAGAGTCGTTGAAAACTTTGCGAGGAAAGAGAGTCATGAGGTACTCCAAACTGGATTTCATGTCCAGAGGGCCATCTAGGTCGTAAGGAAAGTAAAGAAATTGCTTAAGTATAGAGGCATTTTGTTAAAATAAGTTATTTGCAACAAGGACGTTAATAACAACAATGTTTACCTTGGTCTGCCTCTCCACATCGTGGTTTACCAAACGTGTTCTCTGTAAAACGTCGTTTTGTAACTTTGAACGTGTCCGAAATCAGTGTCCTTTTCCTGTTCATCCCTGCGATGAGTGATGACATATTACATATTATTATTAGCTTTTAAGACAGGACGAATCTGGCTAACTTCTCTAACTTTTTCTGATTACTAACGTTATCAATACGTATGTGTCTTTTGAACATGACTTACCGGAAAATTGATATCATGCCTAGTACTTTGCCAGTGAAATATCACACGAAAAGCTGTGAAATCCCGCACAATGGATACAAAATAGCTTTCTTTATTTGGCTATATCTGGACTGGCTGCTGGCTTTAGACATAGACGGTCTCTGCGGTTCTGCTTAGCCTTTTAAAGCTCCGTTTCAAAACACAACCAGAGCCCGTCTCCTTATAATACTTTCTCAGACACAACTTTCTATAACTCTTTCCGGGTCATTAATACTGGGACTTAATCAAAATACAAGCCTATCAAATAACATATTGTAGGCTAGTCTAAAGAACAGTTAACCCACGTAACAGCATCTTTTTCAGACGGGAAAATTCAGACTGTATAAATAATAAAATAATTAGTTTGCGTGGAATAGGCTATGGGAAGAGGTCGCTCCCACGTGTCTTTTAATATGGCAATATAAAACCCGGAAGTAGTACGAGCTGTTATTATAAGCTCATTCGACTCCATGCAGCGCTGCGCAAATCTGACTGAACGCGATGCATGCTGGACATCACACAATGCTATTTGTATTGTACAAAAGTCCAGCATGCATCACTTGCAGCCCAATCTGCGCAATTCTGCATAAAGTGTAATGAACCTCGTGGCTATGCTACGGTTGTCCATGTAGCGCGATTTGGATGTAGCAGAGTCAAGTTGATGTTGCCCAGTGTTGTTATGCAAGAATGAGAAGTTTGCATGTAAATCTCGCCGGTGATGAACCTGGAAATGCATCGGTGTAACATCCACTATCAACTCTGAAATCAGCTTGAATGTCAGACCTGTGCTATGTTTACTTCCTAACATGATTAGCTTGATTATCATAACTAACAACGTCTAAAGTAGCCGAATCTGGTCGGTGGTATTACAATTAACCGTTGATAGCTAGCGTAATTTGTGAATATGGACCGTCACTACAACAGAGGCCACTTCAGCTCTGAAGGCCAGCAAAATCGTTTTAAGCAGGAGAGGTCATCCTTAAAAAGAGGTCGTGAACATGACCGGGGAAATGAAATTAATGCCAGACGTGCGAGACCTAATGAGTGCGTTTCTTCCTTACAAACCATGAGCGTTTTGCGTCAGCTTTATGACAGAGACTTTCCTGTTTATAAACAGCCTGTGGAAATCGGATATTTTTCTTTAGATTCCAAGCGTACGTTTTGGAATGACGCAAGGCAACTTCGTTATTACGTTGAGCCTGAAAAATGTCCCAACTTCAACCTGAGGGATGGTTATCGTGATCGTTTCGTGAAGAGGGATGACAGCATTAAAGAGAAACTTGACCACATTCTGCGATGGATTTTGGCAAATAGGCACAAAGTGCAGTCTAAAAATGTCACCTGGTAAGTCACCTATTTTCAGTCCTAACGGTGCCCACCTGTTTGGATAGTTGGCAGATTTAAACAAGTAATATTGTGAACCATTCTCATTCCCAGTCCGGTAGGTGTAGACTTTGTTACTTGGCGTGGCCACCTAACCAAGCTGTTAACCACTCCATATGAGACACAGGAGGGCTGGTTGCTTGCTGTGTCCAAACTGGCTGGGACTCTTTACATTAGTGAAGTGGAAACCGAGTATGCCTGCAGAAACCGAGAGAACCGGACGGAAAGACATGAGGAGATGATGTATTGGGGCTACAAATTTGAACAGTACACCTGTGCAGGTACATTTCTGCCAAATATAACATTTTTCATAGTATATTTTTCATCAGCATATTTTCATGTTCTCTTTACGAATGAAAAATGTTTCCCCATCAGATGAAGCACAGGGTTGTCCTGACTCTGGAGGGGTGGTGAACACCAATGAAGCATTCTGCACAGTTGTCCAGACACGACTTGCTGAACACAAGCTGCTCTTCTCAGGGGAAGTGGACTGCCGTGAAGCCAATCTTCAAGCACCCCAAGCTCCTGCTTGCTACATTGAGCTGAAGACCTCTGCTGAGATACATACCCCCAAACAACGCAGCAACTTCCATAGGTCTGAACAATGTCATCCTGGTCATAGCTTTGAAAACAATTATAGTTCCAAAGGAAAATGTTCTCTATTATACTTATCTGTCCACTGTGTTTTCAGGTACAAGCTTCTTAAATGGTGGGCACAGTCTTTTCTTCCCGGAGTTCCCAAGATTGTGGCTGGGTTTCGAGACAATGATGGACAAGTGGTTGATGTGGAGACATTTAAAACATCCCAAATATCCCAGCTAATCAAGGTTTGTCTCCATGAGTCATTTTTAAGATGTCTTTGAATCAGTCAGCATAAACCCAGGGGTGTATGACATATGACATTGTGTGAACTTATGGTGTTTCTTTCCTCAGACATGTTCCATATACAAATGTGTAACAATGATTTCTCTCACTTGATGCAGACTGAATACAACTGTTGGAAACCAACAGTTTGCATGAACTTCTGCAGTGACTTTCTGTCCTTTGTAAGAGAGACTGTCAGAGAGGATGATCCAAGGTGAGGATGTCTACAATTTGCCAACATGCATGCTGTGTTGTTCATAACATGTAATAAACAAGTAATTTCTCTCCCCCAGGACGGTGTACTTGTTCTCGTGGGACCCACACAAAGACGTCACATTCACAATCCACCGAGACTCTGAGTATTCCTTCCTGCCTGACTGGTTTGTGAAAGAAATGACAAGGCCTCTTTGTGAGACCCCCGCTCCACCACGTACCTGTAATTAAACTAAACATTAACAGACTTTAGATGCATGTCAGTCAAGGTGAATTATTTTAAGCTTGAATGACAAAAGCAGTGTCTGAATGTGCATTTCAAAGGCATTTACTTGTGAACGTGTAAGACATATACATGGACAGACATCTTATTACATTTTTCAAATTCCATTCTTTCAGATTTATTTCCTTTGTCTTGATTTTTATACTGTAAATAGTTTGAAGAAATTAAACTGTTTTTTTAATGTGTAATACTGCCATGTGAGGTGTTGAGGCTAACAAGACATGAATACTGTAGCTGCTTGAAATTCTTCCGAAATCTGGTGAAATGTGAGTTGCTCAGCGATCGTGATAGTGGTTTATCAGTGCATCATACTCTATACGTCAATGTCAGAAACCGGTTTTGAATCTGTTAAAGCTCAAGCTTCCAGTATGAGTAAATAGGTAAGCATGTGTTGAATATGCTGTATGTCCACAGATCACTGACAAATGCATACAGATATTTACTCTGACAATAACTCTCAATCGTCGGCGGAAAGACAAGCTTCAATGTAATGGCCAGTTGACACCCAGACACTCTTGTTTACATGAACTCTTGTCTGGCAGACATGCAAACAAATGTCAAGGTACTTAAAACAGATAAAAACATGTTTCCCTATGGTCAAACAGCTACACATATGAAGATGTCAAAAATCTTTCAAGGATGCTGTTGTGTGATAAAGCTATCAATTTAACAAGGGAATCTTCTTAAATTAAAATGTAGACATTTCAGTAATCATTGTAAAAGGGACATACCGTAAAACTCCAAATAATAGCCCAGGCTTTTATTTTCCCAAATCGCCAAACTGCACGGGCTAGTATTAGAGACAGGCGTCTATATGAGACAGGCCTTTAATTCCCTTTACACAAAACTTTTCCTCTGCAAAGATGGAAAATATTATCGAATTAATTATTTCAAACACACTGAATGTCTACCTATATAACTAGGCTAGCCTATCTGATGACAATTACGGATCATCATTCATTTAGTGTTGAGATGTTGTTCATTGAGATCCGCAGGGATAGCCAGATAAAACAGATGCAGAAAACCGAACAGATAAAACACGTTTTAATTACGTAATTTAAAAAGAGATCGTATCACACTGAAAGCTCATATTTTGTCACTAGCAAATAGCATATTGGTCCTTTGTCAAATACAGTTGCATTATCAGCCCTGACCAAAACCGTTCAGGAATTATTTATGCAAAAGTGGAACGTGCTTAATGTTTAATTCTCCCTCCTTTTCGGCACGAATGAAACAGCATGAGACAGCATGAACCATGTTGTTTCTCCCGTTTTGTATTTGCCAAATTTGACAACAGTCTACATTCAAATTGTAGCCTACTTCCAGGCGCGCGGGAACATATTTTTGACCAGGGGTGCTGAATAACAAAATAATCATGGATGTCCGACGATTTCTCCCCCAGTATATGATTCGAATTTAGACAGCTAAATACGCCATTTCACCGCCGTGTATGAGTAGGTCTAAGAGTGAGAAGTTTTATAATGCCCTGGGCAGCCACATTCCACTGCAACTACGCGCAGCATTTGCCACTCCGACTCATCAATAAAAACTGTGCGTGCACACACCAGTCCCATAGAAGCGCACTTGACTTACATCATTAACCCATTTCAGTATATAGCCAGAGAATGTCCGTAGACGGGCTCTGATATAGCCTAGTCTAAGGTAAATTCCTTTTCTGACTTTTTTATCTGTATCGCCATGGCATTTAGAATAAAGAATAACGTTCGCGAACCGTTCTGGTTTTGACACAAGGGATGAATTGAACGATGACAAAGTCGGACATATAGGCATAGTTCATATTGAAAAAAAAGCTATACAATTTGGAACTCTAGCTTTTCACCGCAGTCTTTTAATGCCATAATCATAACGTGCGCAGTCTGCGCCATAGGCCTACTTAAGCCCAAATCACACCCAAGATTCGCGACGAGATGAGCAGCAACTTGATGCAACATTCTAAAACCTTGCGACTGTGACCAGACAAGGTGAATGCTTTGCGACGGCTTGCAACGACGTGCAACATCTAATTCACACTGCTGTAACTGCTGTAACCTCCACACTGTAACCTCCTTTCGTGTCATTGCGAATCTTTAAACAGACGATCTGACGGGTTTTAGAAGATTAAATACAACCCGAAACTAAAAAACAGACCAGGCCTCTACTGGAGACCGGCCTTTAACCCAAACCTGTAGCCACGCCAGGCGTTTAAAAGAGACAGGCGTCTCTTAGGGACTCGGCGATTATTTGAAGTTTTACGGTATTTTATTCTGTTGCTTTTATAATGTTAGTACTGTACTTTCAAAACTCAGCCATGATGGCAGTCATGATAAACACAAAGATATTACTCCAGTTATGTGTTTTACTATTATTTATTGCCCATATTGGGAAGGTGTCAATATACAGGGCAGTTCAAAAGCATTACATTTCATAAATACTTACAAATCAAAGACAAAAGTGTTTAAGAATAAAGATAATCAAAGCAGGGGCCGAAAACAGAAGTGCCTTAGAATTTCTCCATGAGGATGTAAACAGTACTGTAAACAATCATAAATTATACAAATGTTACAAATTACAAAAGGTTACAGAATGACCCAGACCGTTATGCTTACAACAAAATCGTTTGACAGAGTGTCAAAACATCAGTAGTGACACACGAGAGGAGCAGTCAGAAACACACAATGGAAGACCAAAGAGAGAATCATTTAAATTAACAGATATTAAGCTTTGTTGTTTGTTATTTTCATTGGCAAAAAAGTACAACACATTCAGACAAAGATGCCGCCCTCTTAAGTAGAATGACAAGATGTATATGTTACAGTTCTGATGTGTCCGTACATGTACAACAATGACACCCTGAGCCTACCTTTGGTCATCCCTCTATAGTAACACAAGACACATGCATTTCTTATCCAACTACTCACCCTCTGGATAAATACCCCTGTATGCTGTATCAACACTGGCAAAGATAACACTTTCTTAAATGTACTCACATTGAGAATAAGACAGGTTAAAATGACCAACAATTCCAGTGATCAAGTTACACTAAAAACAAACATTAATTTGGGTACATGGGCCACCCCAGTGCGAACACAGTGCTCTTCCCTGGTCATCACCTGGTATTGAGGCACTTGCATTTTAAGGAAGCATAAATCTAAATGATTCTGAAGAGTATAATATGGCTTCTTAAGTCACCCATCATGATCACAGTAAGTATTGCATATTTGCTATTGTGTCTGTAAAATGGACTAATTCTATAATGCTGCATAGAGTGGAACTGTTATTGAGTCCTGATCCTGCACAGAGCTTATGAATCTCACCACCTACTATTTCAAACCCTTTCGGCAAAATCTTGTTCCTTTCTTGTTCTGTCAGTACATTAACAGACATAGCTGTTTTCAGTCACATTTGCCCAATATTATGTCAAATGAGTTGAACTACCATTTTAATGCGTAATGAAATTGCACATTCAGTTGCTTTAACCACTGTCTTATTTAATCTCCACCTGCCAAACTATTACTTCAATCAGTTTAGACAGTTTAGAGGCCAGTCTACTATTATACAAGAACATAACTGCAATCCAGTTAACATTAACTCTTTCTAGCATTTTCTTCAGACCAGAGTTCGACTAGCTAATTGTTTTTTTTTATATAATTCCAATGGAATCTTGATGAAACATGATCATCCTTCATCTTGATGAAACATGATTATCCATCACATTTACTGTGATTGCTATAAAATGGAGAGGAAAAACAGCATTGGTTTCTGGGGTTGACCGCAAAATTCAACCTTTATTCTGTCCTTTGCAGAAGAACAGACAAGAAAACCTGTCCACAAGAGTTTCGTAAAACTCTAAGGGTTGGCAGTCCCAGCAGTATAAACTGAAACTAAGTCCTAGTTTGCATCATCTCGATCTAGATGGATTCAGAGGAACTGCACCATTGTAGTACAATATTAACTGCACAAACAGTTGCAATCATCCTAACAACTGTGTGAAGAAAGGCTGTGCTTATAGGGACGCAACTTTGTTTTTTTTTAGTTGGAATGGAACTCATATTGTCCTCTTTCTATTAATTATCACCATAAATGGTTGATTAGCTGTAGACAAGAAAGACAAAGCTCTGTATGATCACTTGTTAATTATTAGACTATCCCTAGATCAGATCATCAATGAGGAAGTGATTCAGTGAGGAAATGATAACGGTCACTGTGTGGTTGTAAGATAGCAATATCTTTAAAATTGTAGCTGATAGGCTGTATAGACCTAAGTTAAGACACAAAGCAATGTTATGGCCAAGTTAGTACCGTTGGAAAAAAATCTCTGACCCTTCACACACTTCCTATAAACTCCCTATTCTTTGTTTAAGCCCTGTGCCAACAACACAACAAACAGCCCCCACCAACCCGGCTTAGCTCCATGCTGACCTAATTCAAATTACCCCCCACACAATAATTTGCCTTTTAGTAAACTATGCTGTTACGGTCATCAGATTAGGATTATTTCGTAAGAGGCACCAATTACTAAATTCTCACTGGCACTTAGTCAGATAGAGCATCTTTTAAATATTATAAATCAAATATGACAGGTGTTAATAATGTTATGCCCATTACGGAATAACATTCAAGAACGCATCTCACTCACCCTGGTCAACAGTGAATTGCGTGACTACGGTCACCAATGAGGATGAAGCAATGACTAGTCCCGAGGTGAAGTGAGATCTTACAGAAAGGAAGAGGTAGTGGAGAGAAAACAGCCTGCCAGTGGTTAGTTTTTAAGAGAGCACATGGGTGAGAGATCATCATTGCTTCAGTTTCTTGTTAAGGCCCATAACCTTGAAGGTTGCTGTCATGATTTTCTCGTACACAACGAACATGAGGGCAGCAGTTAGCACTGTCTGAAGCAGCTTCGCTTCCAGACCTTTGTAGAGACCCCAGACTCCATGTCTCCTGCCAGGTAAAAAAGGTGCCCAAGAGAGGAGAGAGGTGGCAGTATAAGACATAGAAAACTATTTCATGGCATTTACACTGTACAGTGAAGGGCATAATTGCATCATAGGGAGGAGCACAGCTGTACTGCTGGGGTGGATAGTAGGCCTTCATTGTATGAATGCACTTACTTGATTCTGTCCATCAGCAGATGCATCACATTATGAAGACTTCCAAGCAAGCCTCCTTTGCCCTCTGCTTTGTACTGGCCAAACTGAAACAGCAGGTAATTAAAAAGAATTATGTTGACTTACATGTATGTTGTTGGTGTTTATAGTATTTAAAGTTATATCCAAAAGACACCATTCTACTTGTTTTTTCTCATTGAAAAACTGAAGAGAATAAAAGCAAAAACAGCTCATCACATGTCAAACTCTAACTGTTAACTGAGGAAATGAGTGGGAAAAACTGTTACCCTTAGGATGGCCTGGACAGTCTGAAGTGGATAGGTTGCTGATGTTGCAATTGCCTTAGCAATGGCTCCAATGAGAAATATCTCCATGGAAGAAATCTGTAAGTAAATAGAAAATAAATTCACAATCACATTAAAGACAGATGGTTAAATGCCTCTTAAATGAAGACAGCAGGTAAAGAAACAATAAAGAAACAGACCCTTCTGCCCCCTTGTCCTGCCCTCCTTTTCATGGCCTCGTAGAACATGAACTGGACTGCAGGGTTAAGGACCAGCACCAGGGAGGGCAGTGTCCCGTTCCACAGAGTGCCCACTCCCTCATTAGCAATGATCTGGGAGAAGGCATCTATATGAGAGACACAACACAGAAGCAATGACTAGACAACACAGATTTTAGCACTCTGTGGCTATCTGGCTAGAGTTTACACGCTATGCCACACCTTCCATGAAATCTTGAGAAATATTATTTTCTGTACACCATAGTTATGAGAGTGAAAGGCTATCTATGGGCTATCTCTGGCATATACCACTTACCGAAAATGCCCCTGTAGTGGGTCTGCTGCAGTTCCTCATTCCTGAATTTGGCTCCTTGGAGTTTAAGGCGAGTGTTCACCACCCACATGGGTGTGGTCAGGAGCACATTCACTGCCCCTGTGGAAGTGTAAAAAATCATACTCATTCCATCATTCAATAAATTCATTATTTCATCATACTGACTCCTTATAAAAGTCACACAATATAAATACTTTACCTCAGGACAACGGTTTCAAACTAATTCTATTGCCACACTGACTTACAATACACAGAGGAGTCTCTGACATTGGCGATGCGCTCTCACTCAGAGCACCTGATATTGCACTAAGTAACAGTGTGGTCGCAGGTAGGAGCAGAACTCTTTTCATCGGCTTTGGACTAATTGGATCTCCCATCAACAAATGGGTATCCAGTATGTTGAAAGTTTTCTGCACGAGTATCAGATCGTTGTTTGATGATGTACGCCTTTACTACACCAACTGATGAGTAAACAAAGCATATAGTTTATTGTGTACTGCTGTAATCTACTGCTGTCTTTCTTGAAATATCCTCTCCTTTCATGTCAGTCTTTCTCTTTGTCACCAGCATAGAGAGTATATGGCTACACCAACATAATGTAATGTCGGTGCAGCAAACCACATTTACCTTTTCTGCATTTTCCTTCCTGGGGATGGTTTGTCGTGCTAGGTTTAATTGATTTATTATATCATATCATTAGCGATGTTGCTTATTACACATAGTCGATGACAACTGCATGCGAATATCTTTTTTTCATACCCAAAACATCTAGGGTCGTATGAAACCTACTGATGAGCCAGTGGCGATTGCTGCTCTTTGGAACAGGGGAAGCTCTGATAAAAAATGGTAAATTATTAAATTAATATTATTAAGGTGCTATATTGTTCTTTGAGGGCAAAAAGTATCCCAAACAGTAGGCTTTAGAGTTGGCATGGCAGACATGGCATGTAGCCTACACACGCTACCTAATTTAGCCTAAATACACAACTGGAACAAAAGCAAGTCACAAACTCTGTAACTCCACATTACGGTTTTATTTACAGTATGCTATTTAAGACAAATAGAAACCGACTGTATTGCTCCCAAATTATGAGAATTTGAGCTGTAACTTGCCTTGTCTCTCGGCTTCACCTGCCAACACTAACGTTAACGCATCCCTGCCTTGAACTTGAACCACTTCCTGTCAGATCGCGACATATGCTGTCAATCAAAAAGAGTCCAGCCTCTATAACGGTTCCTCCAATCATCATACAGAAGCTCGGCGTCCGGGCCATCCCACTGTCCCATTCACTCCCAGAGACGCCGGGCTTCCCTGGAAATGACGATTTTGTGGCGCTTGTCCAATAAACGTGTAGCTTTTCTGCACTGAGATCAGCCCACTCTGTAGTGCCATTGAAAGCCAGTGAAGCCGAGCGTCTATGGGGTTTTTGCATAGTTTTTTGATAGATCGTGTTGTTACAGCAATGTATTACGGGTGCGAAATCACGATAAATGACCGGCAAAACCTTATTGCTGAACAAACTAGCCATGAAGTTGAACATTTTTTCAGCATGTTCTAGTTGGAATAGTGGGCTAGAAGCTAATGTAATAGTGTTATTTGATGCGATTTTCCGTGATATTTTAGAGGAGGCTGAGCTTCCCCTGTAGTCTTAGAGCAATCGCCTCTGTGATGAGTCCATCTGGCCCCCTGGCCGTATCTTTGACACACCTGCTTTAAAGTTACCACACTGGTATAACCTGCATCTTTCAGATATCCCGCATATTTGTGGCATTCACATTTATTCACAATCCCATTCTAAGATGTGCTAACAGTTAACATATTGGTGCTTGACCTCATGACTATGAGTATCAACATACTGAATGGAGTGCATTGACTGATTTGCCCACTCACCAGAGATAATGCCCATGAGCAAGTCCTTGCCAGGCCATGATCTGCCCTTCACCAATGCTCTCTTTAGGGTGTTGAACGTATAAAAGTACACAAAGTTGGAGCAGCAAAGGCTAGAGATGACAGGAAACCATCCACGATACAGTGACAGTCTGGAAGACAAGATAACAAGACCACCAATAATAAATGTGACAGGCAGAGAAAGTGAACAAATTGACAGAAAAAAAGGTCAGCTGGCCTCAGCCATTTCATTTTAGAAGTTCAATATCATGATTTTTCTGGGATTACTTGAACACAAAATCTTACGAACTGACAAAGTGCATTGTGTAGGCTACAAGCCATCTTGGAGGTTATGTAATGTATAAAATGGTTCAGTGTGCACAGCTGTTCTGTAGTAATCACAGCTTGCAATGTACTGTAGCTCTTCAAAAGATACTTACACGCCCTCCTCCTTTGCTATCTCTGCCAGGATTAAGGGTGTTGATTTTGATTTTCGATTTTCATCCACTAAAACAGTTTACATGACATGTCAATTTCAGAACATCACCAGATAGGCAATTGCCCACTCACTTCTTTAACAATTGTGTAAGTATGTGTGAGTATAGTATTACCCCTATTTATGGCCCCTTGTTCCCGTTCAAAGTCTTTCGAAGTAGCCTAATCTACAATCGACGCCCCCTCCCGTTGCTCACCTTGCAGTCTGATCCTGGCTGTATCCAAGGGAAAGAACACGCTCATTGCAGTCATGCTACCCTGCGAAATAAAGAGAGTGGGGTTTGTAAAGGTCCATGGCTGACAATTTCTGAATGGTTCAGAAACAGGTCTATGCCAAATAAACTAAGTAAGCCTATGACAGACAAGAATCTGATGTGAAAATGTAACGTTAGTCCCACTCACCACTGCACCTGCCACTGCATGGACGAGGGTCTCGTAAGACAGAAGGCCATCAGCCACACCGCCATTGTCTGACATGTTGTATTTTAAACGGATGACTTTACATGTACTTATTAGTGCAAACAGTGCCGCACAGCTGTCAAACGGCCTCTCCTGTCTTGCGTTAGGTTACTTGATAACTTTCGCTGACATCAGACCATAATGAATAGACTTCCTACCGGGTTCATGTAAGCAAACAGCCCTTCCTCCCTAAATGTCTTACTCTACCTAGAGCTAAACCATTGGACTTCAATGTACATATTGACTGCCCCCTACAGTAGTGGAGTTTAAATGTGGAATAATGAAGATGATTTGCCTAAAACGAGTTTGGCACTTATGATACTAGCTGTGTCATTCTTAGCAAGTGCTATTTGTGTTGTGATATAATCAAGTATAAGTTGTCTAAAAATGGGGTTGATACTTATTTTTTCAAGCTTGCTTACTAAATGAAGCCCTTCTCCACTATGTGAAACATGGTTTATTTATGCCCACATGGTTTATTAACTCTAAAATAGGCTCTGACTGTGGTGCAAGCACTCAAAAATGCCATTTCCCCAGTCATTTTTAAAAAGATTTTACTTCAGTTGCAAATATAAAGTACCGGTAAGTCAAGTCAAGTCAAGTCAACTTTATTTCTATAGCACATTTAAAAACAACTGAGTTGAACCAAAGTGCTTACAAACAAACATAAAACAATGACATACAACAACAATAATAACATAACATGGGGGGAAAATAAATACATAATTGAAATAATAAACAAATTGGTCAAAAATAAAATAAAGAATAAAGAGTGTGTGTGTGTGTGGGGGGGGGGGGTATTAAGGTAGATTAAAAGCTTGGGAGAAAATTAAAGTATTTAAGTTAGACTTAAAGCAGTCAATGGTTGGAGAGGACTTAATATGTACAGGTAGACTATTCCAGAGTTGGGGGGCAACAACAGAGAAGGCTCTATCACCCTTAGTTTTAAGGCGTGTTTTGGGGATATAGAGAAGATTCTGAGATGAAGACCTAAGTGATCTTGGAGTGCTGTAAGGAATTAGTAGGTCACCTATGTAACTAGGTGCCAAACCACTGAGGGCTTTGAAGACAAAAAGTAAAATTTTAAACTTAACTCTGTACTCCACAGGTAACCAGTGCAGTATAGCCAACACAGGAGTTATATGCTCACGTTTCTTAGAGCCACTTAATAATCTAGCTGCTGCATTTTGAACTAGCTGAAGTCTGTTGAGAGTGGAGTGGGTCAGGCCTGCATATAGTGAATTACAATAATCTAGTCTAGATGTTATGAAAGCATGTATAAGAGTTTCAAGATCGGAGAAGGACAAAAAGGGCTTCAGTTTTGCAATGGTTCTTAACTGGAAAAAGCTGCCTTTGACCACACTATTTACTTGCTTATTAAAATTTAAAGAGGAGTCAAAGAAAACCCCAAGATTCTTTACTTCACTGTGGCAGTTTGCAGAGAGAGGTCCTAGTGCATTTTTCAAGATAGAAACATCACTTGGAGGGCCAAAAATAATTATATCAGTTTTACTTTCGTTCAGTTGAAGAAAATTTCTTGCCATCCAGCATTTGATGTCACTGAGACAGTTAAAAATATTCTCCAAGGAACAAATGCCATTAGTGTTAACAGGCAGGTAAAACTGAGTGTCATCTGCATAGCAGTGATACTGAATGTTATACTTTTTACCAAGGGGTAGCATATAAAGAGAGAATAAAAGAGGGCCCAAAATGGAACCCTGAGGAACACCACACTTTATAAGGGCAGAGGAAAGGAGAAATTGCCTAAACTAACTGAAAATGATTTATCACTAAGATAAGAAGAGAACCATTGCAAAACAGAACCCTGGAGACCAACTTCATCCTCCAAGCGTTTTAATAGGATGTTATGGTCAATGGTGTCAAATGCTGCACTCAGATCAAGAAGCACCAAGAGGGCGCAAGATCCAGAATCAACTGCTAAGAGAATGTCGTTTTGGACTTTAAGAAAGGCCGATTCAGTGCTGTGCAGAGATCTAAAACCTGATTGGAATTTATCACATATATTGAACTCATTCAGATAAGAAGAAACCTGAGAGAGGACAACCTTTTCTAGTATCTTTGACAGAAAAGGTAATTTAGAAATAGGCCTATAATTCTTCAGGTCACTGGGCTCAAGGTTAGGTTTCTTAGTAAAGGTTGCACAATTGCACGTTTAAAACCTGAGGGGACCACTCCATTGGTTAGTGAGTGATTAATTATGGCCAATACAAGAGGGCAGATGATGGTAAAAACTTCTTTAAAAAGGCGTGCAGGTAAAACATCTAAGTGGCAGGATGTAGATTTCATATGGGAGACCACCTTAGAAAGCTGGGAGGAAGATATAGCCTGAAACTGTTGGAGGCAGCTAGGTGAAAGTTCTATCACTGAGGGATCCGAATCTGGAGGTGAGATTTGAGTTTTTATTTTGTCAATTTTATCGATGAAGAAGTTGAGGAACTTCTCACAGATTTCTGTTGAAGGGGCAAGAGTAGATGACGCAGAGGCAGGATTAATGGTATTAAATAAGTAAGTATATAAGTAATAAAAATCTAATATTTATGTTTTAACTTGCAAAGAACTATTTCTAATGCATCTCACCACATGCTATTTGTTAAATTAAAAATATATATATTAAATATCTTGAAATATGGTCTGTCCCTGAGTTCACTGTCCCCCTCTGATGAAAATCCTTCTGGACACGCCCTTTGGCCCTTTGTATCTCTAGTCACTTGACTCTCAGGAAGTAGGAGCTGAGTTAATACAAAGTCCTTTTAGGCAAGTCCCTCCACTCGGCGGCCATTTGACAACGCTTTTTGGGCACTCGTAGGGCATCCATTTCGGCAGAAATGCGCGTGCGCAAGGCTTCAAGACACCAATCTTGCTCCAGCGGCGAGATTACAACACATGATTGGCACGATGTCTTCACAACACACCATATGATTGGCTCAATGTATTCACATCACACCACATGACTGGCTCAATGTATTCACATGTCGACGTTTTGCCGAGGAAGGGGTGGGATATGTGTAGACAACGGCCATATTGGCGTGACAAACTAGCCCCATGCATTTCTATGGAGTATTTTTTGAGTGCTGTGTCTCCACATTAGAAAGTCTCTGGTTAATATCTCTCTTTAATCAACACTGTTTTTTAATTATTATTTTTTAGAGTGGCTTACTGATGTGGTAAAGCATATCATGTTCCCTGACCCTTATTTATAGTGGAAACAAATGTTTGTTTTTTTTTGTGTGTGTGTGTGTGATTTTGAAGATATGATTAATTCATATGTTACAGTCTGACATAGCCTACTGTTACATTGCCCAAAACTAACGCACCCGCACGGCCTTGAGTAGTTGGCGCGAGACCCTACCTGTCTAACTTGAACTAATTCATATTGTGCAGTCATATCCTGTTGTTCATCACATGAGTAATAATAGCCGACATAGCCTATTTGCCACCCCGCATTTTGTTTTGCGAGGTTACCACCTTCATATGACCATTTGCCAAGAATGACAGCTATGTCAGTGTCTATGTTCACTTTTATATACTAACATTTTGTTTGTTTCATTATTAGCAGCATATTTCACATGTTGTATAGGCCTACCATAATTTGCATAGCCTGCACCCCATGAGGCGCTCCCAGTCCACAGCGAACTGAACTTTGCTTTTGCTTTATGACTTGTGGTCATGTCCCTCCCTGACAATTCACTAGGCTTCTTTTTTCAGCCTGACACCAGAGCAGCACTACCAAATATGCCCAGCTAAGACGGGCCTTTTAACTCATTTTTGTTTTTGTATTTTCTGTCTGAGAAAGGTTTTGACAAAATGTCAAGATATCATAAGGCAGCCATTGATAATTATCTTGAACTTCTGAAAGAAGCTACCACACAAGATCTCAACACTCCAGACGAAGATGGAATGACACCAACTTTATGGGCTGCCTACCATGGAAATTTAGAGGCTTTACAACTAATTTGCAGTAGGAGGTGAGTGAAGATGAATTATAGATTTGAAAAGGCTAAAGCAGGAAGTAGGCTAAATATAACCAAATTACAATGGAGTTGGGTTAATTTCCATTCTTAACCGTGGAACTGTAACCCTTTCTCTAAGATTGTAATTTTCAGTATTTTTATTAAAACAAAAATTATTAAAAAACGAAAATCATGAAAAAAAAAAGTTATTCTATGCAGAGTTACACCAGTTTACCATAGGTCTACTGTAAACACACATTTTCTCAGACAAGGTTATTGGCTGCTGTTATTCAAGTCATTTTTGGTTTAGTCAGAATCAGAAATTCAGAGATGTCAAAATGAGGTTTCAGAATTTCAGCCTTTAGGATTAGGGTACTACGGGCATCTCATATTATCTGGGGTACAAGACATGGGCAGATTTGGAATTTGCTGTTTGTTAAGATGTTCATATAGATCAAAGGTTAGGTTTATGATGCTTTCTCTGATTAAGCAAGATTCTGAGCGACATTCCAGTTGATCTATAAAACCACTATCATGCAAGGCTTTCTGGAAAGCCCTCGCCCCATACAAAACTCCAGATTCTGTCTCATGTCTCATGTCTGCCATTTGAGTTTGGTTTGTATGCATTCTATTGGTAAATATTATTACATTTTGTCAATGTGAGCAGTCTGCTTTAGTGTTCCCATGAGGAAATGCCCAAATCTGGCCAAAATAATTAGACCACAGTATTATGTAAAGGATCACCCTTCATTTCCTAGCAGTCTTCTGACTGTGTTGCCTATAAAACTCACAGCTGTTACACCATAAATATGCTATAACAGTTTTTTTTTGTTTATATAGTCATTTGTAATTATCATGCATATATATATATATCATTAACTTTTATCGAGTTTGGTGTTGACCCTAGCAACAGAGGAATAACGTCAGCAGCACGTATTGGAAACTGAGATAAGCTGTGACACAGATAGAGCAATCAAGAGTTTTATAGATCCCGGGTGTGTGCATATGCAAGGACTAGTTTTTAATGGTTCATCTATTAACCAGCCACCAGATGGCTCATCACCTGTCACTGAATACAGTCAGGTGTTGACCAAAACAATATGCTCCTATGTCTGGTCTAATCCACATCCATACTCAAACCAGTCGTATGGCTTCTATATATTTCCATATTCATTTCAATACATAATGAGTATAACATTGGGATTCATTTGTCATTTTGTTCATTTAAGGTTATTGCAGTATAAAATCATGAATGACTAAATGATTGTACAGTATCTAACAGTGGTGTTTATTTTTTATCAAATATTCTTAGAGGGGATCCTGACAGAAGCGACATCTGGGGTAACACTCCACTTCACCATGCCGCCACCAATGGTCACCTGGCAATCATCAGCTTCCTGGTGACCTTCGGTGCCAACATCTTCGCCCTAGACAATGAATTTCACACAGCTATGGATGTGGCCGCCTCACGAGACCACATGCAGTGTGTGAGCTTTCTGGACGGCGCCGCCTCCCAGCAAACCAACAAGAATGCCAAAAAGGTGGAGACCCTGAAGAAGCGTGCCACCAAGGAGGCTCAAGAGCGTGTGAAAAGATGCGAGAAAGTAAAGAAGAAGCACCAGTCCAAGATGGACAAGAGGTACCGTGGCAGTATAGCGCCAGAGCCCAGCACGGCATCCTCAAACAACATGGGTTCCATCAGTGGCGTCAACGATCAATTCTCCAAGCTCATCGCCTCAGACAAGTCTGGCTCTCTCACAGCAAGAATGAAAGGAACCCTACAGCGAAAGCTTGGAAAGAAAGACACGGGAATGGTGGAGAGGCAGGGGGACAGCAATGTGATCTTCATGAAACAGAACGGCTCCACAGAGAAGCCTGAATTTGCTGACATGTTCAATGAGCAGGATGAAGATGAGGGCGAGACCGGAATTGGTGATCCCAATGAGGATGAGGACGATGGAGTACATGAGTCCATCTTCCAGAGGCCAGGCCTGGGCAAAATGGTGTTCCGCAAGAACTTCTCCATGGAGATGGGAGTGGAGCCCGAGGACCTTCCCAGTGGAGACTGGGAAGGTCCCATGGGGGATGACCTGGCAACTCTGATCCACAAGGAGGTGTTTGAGACAGAGGAAGATGACGGTGGTGGTTTCGCAGCAGAGGGAAGTGTCCCTTGGAACCAGGAGGAGATCGGATTGGATGACCTTGACGAGGAGACGACTCCGCTGGATGCATTCCTGTCCTCCATCAGCCTTATGGACTTTGCGCCCATATTTGTCCGTGAGAAGCTTGACCTGGATGCCCTCATGCTGTGTGCAGATGAGGATCTTAGGGGCATTCGCATCCAGCTGGGCCCCCGCAAGAAGATTCTGGAGGCGGCAGCAAGACACAAGGCAGTTTTGGACCACCCTGGAATTCTGAAAGACACGTTCCTGTGAAGTAGCATGAAGAGGAGAAAAGAAAACATTGAACTGAATAGCAACATCATACTTCAGTAGGAGAAGCACACATTCACAACCTGTTATAAAACAAACTAAATTGAATTAAAGCTTTATTCATGTTTTCTGGTGTTGAATTTGTAAGTAGTTGCATTAGGGTGATTAAGGGACCACGAAGAATTGAGTGACTTGGGCGACTGCTTTTATGACAACACGTATAAAACCAAAATGATGATAAATCATGAAGAAATTATAAATGCATATTCATAAAGGATGATCACCAAATATAAATGTCTATATTAAATCCATCTCTCTCTGCTGTATCATTAGAATATGTAAAAGGTTCTTGTGAGTGATGTCTTTTTCATCTATTATTAACCTTGCAAATAAAGGAATTGTATGACTTTTTTGTCTTGCACGTGTACCTGAGGAGTATGGTTATCACCAAAGGCAGACGATGAATCTGGTGGTGGTTTATTTGCCTGGTGACAGGCGAGTTCTATAAAACTCCAACAGGGGGCGGTCACATGTCATTTTTCGTAGATGATGTCTTAGAGAAATTCAGAGAAGAAGACATGGCGTCACGACTCC
This sequence comes from Alosa pseudoharengus, assembly GCF_046254945.1. Classification (NCBI taxonomy): domain Eukaryota; kingdom Metazoa; phylum Chordata; class Actinopteri; order Clupeiformes; family Clupeidae; genus Alosa; species Alosa pseudoharengus. Next base: position 22,222,445 of record NW_027468774.1, on the reverse strand, counting down.
GCATAAACAATCTGAGGTCGACACTGACAGAAATTAGAAGATTTGACTGCTGAAAAATGTTCAACAGGTGGTTTTGCCATCAGGTTCTTTACCACGATGCCTTTGTGATTTGCTTGTCTAGATTTATGGGTTTAAGGTGTCCGCTGCATTGACGAAAACACTGGATCTGGAAGAACATGAACCATCTGTAAGAGGTAATGTCCACCCCTTATCAAAAACATTTTCAAAGGTGTAAGGTTCATCATTGTTGATTCATCGACATCAGTAACGGGGTCTTTATTTCACCTCAAACACACAGTGGTAAGATTATTCTTTTTCACCATGGAAATAGTATGGAGGCGAAATGATAGTCAATAGTGATATTTGATACCCATCATGTTTCCCAGCGATTCCCAGTCGTCTGGCTGTCACAGTCGATGTCGGTGATACTGTCACTACTACATAGGCTACACATGCAATACGCTCGTTGTATTCATTGTTTTTGCTTCGCTTAAATCCCTTACGAGTAATTTGTATATATTTATTGTTTAACATCACTGTGTTGCAGCCTACTGTGTAAAGATGTTTTTGATTAGGTGAATAATTCTATTATCCCTATTACTTAACCAGTGACAGAACAGTGATCAGAAAAATGGAAATAATGGTTGTGAACGTATCGCCCACTTCCCCTGCTACGGCAACTCTTCCTCCATCTCCTGTTCTGGAGGAATCCGGTTTTCCCCTCGCCTCCTTGGACAGTGAGGAATACGTGTTTGTAGAGGCACGCCATCCCAACAAGGTGCTGGAGGGCCTCAACAGTCTGCGCCTGAATAATGCCTTTTGTGATGTGACACTGTGCTGCGGAGGACAGGAGTTTCCCTGCCATCGCATCGTGCTTGCCTCTTTTAGCTCCTATTTTCAGGTAAGGCGCTCCAGTGAGGACAAAACAACATCTTGACTATTGAGACGTGAGCATTTAGTGTCTTTGCTAATGTGAAATCAACCCCCACCCCTCTTGATCAGCAAAGCATAGCTCTACCATTGCCTAATGAGATATTAGTGCTTCATGAATCATTCAAAGATGATATCCTACATATTTGAGATAGATTGGAGATTTTGGTAGCTATCTGTAGGAGAATAACCCATTTTGAAGGCTTCATCATGTCAGATTGGTAATATTTTAGTTAGTTCAGTTTAATCAGTTTTTTGTCATCATTTTTGCCATATTATGAAAGGCATTTCATCTAAGCACAGTAATGATCACAACTAAAAAACATCAAAATACTAGAAGTCTTTTCCAAGTCTTGTGTCCTATATATTATAGTGCCACAGTCACCTTTTAAGAATAAACAACCATCATGAAGTCCATGCAGTGATGCTATGGCAACTATCCCTGGCAGGCCATGTTTTCCACTGATCTGATGGAGTCGCGTCAGGAGCGTGTGGCCATCAACGGTGTGGAGCCGCAGATGATTGGCATGCTGGTGAGCTACGCCTACACGGCCGAGGTGGTCATTTCCAAAGCCAACGTACAGGCCCTCCTGGCCGCCGCCAACCTCCTGGACGTGATGGCAGTGCGTGAGGCCTGCTGCCGCTTCATGGAGCGCCAGATGGACGAGATCAACTGTGTGGGCATCCACTGTTTCGCCGAGGCGCACTCCTGTCACGAGCTGGAGCGCCGCAGCATGGAGTACATCCAGCAGCACTTCAGCACCGTCTGCCAGCAGGTGGGATCGAGGAGGCCTACACAGTTTAACTGATTTTTTTCTGTTTGTTTGTTTCCTCATTTGGAGCTGCTGTGTGTTTACGTTACATAAATCTGCCCATGCCAACAGGAGGAGTTCCTGTCTCTGTGCGCTGACAAACTGACCGAGATTATCTCCAGCGACCACCTGAACGTGCCAAAAGAGGAAACGGTGTTTGAGGCAGCAATGCTCTGGCTAAACAAGAGCACGTCTCGGAGACAGAGCTTTGAAAAAGTGAGTGACTGACACAAACTCAGAATTTGGTCTGAGTTTCAATTTATTTGTCAAAGTGAGAAAACAGTATTGTTAATGTAATACAATGACCCTTTTGAAATAGTATTAGTTGTGAGTCCTGTTGGCCTTAAGCCTACAGAAGAGCCTGGCCTGGTTTACTCTGTATCGGCACGAGGTGCCTCGAAATGTCGGGGATTCAGATGCTAAGCTCTGAAATCCATCTAGATCAGTTGAGAGGGTGGGTCCTCTCAGAAGGGGGCACAGCTGTCCAGACTGCCCAGGCAAAGTTATTGTTGTTGTACATGACATGGGCATTGTTCTCTGCTATGAATATGGATCATGTTTCAGCATGGTTATTAGTACTGCATGATTGGTTGGTTGATTGAATAAGGCCCATCTGTTTACCCTGAATCTAACTAATTGATTCTCCTTACAGAATCCGTTTGAATATGTTTTTGGTTACTGTTATTATTGTCAATTTAGACTCAAAGTCGTTAAAAACTGTGAATTTGGGAAATACATAAATTTTAAAGGTTTGTTGTTATGCGAATTAAATGGATCACTGTCAACAGCAAATATTCAACAATCCTTTGAAGCCCTACAAAGATGATGCAGAGGAGTTTGTTGTTTTATGTAAATACACACATTAAAGGTGCTCTAAGCGGTGTCAGACGTTTTGTAGGCTAAAACATTTTTTGTCACTTACAGCAAACATCACCTCACCATCCGCTAGCTGCCTGTGTTCTGAATACTCTGTAAAAAAATGTTTAAAAAATGATAAAAACATAACAAACTGTTCCAGCAAATCACCGACAAGATGCGCGTTTAGGAGAGTTTCAATTGCACAGGAAGGAGGGGGAGGAAGTAGTCCTGATCTCGTGAGCTTCAGATTTTCACTCGCAGATCAGTCTGGCATCTCTCCGATAGAGAAAATTTGGAGCAGTTCGCCAAACGAACGTCCAATCATCGTTGGTTTTGAGTCGGGTTTAGGTGTGACGCAACGAGAAGCTACTGTTCAATCTAAACAACATGGCGACTTCCACGGATGAGATGAGCATAGCTGTCTCTGAAGTTTTATCCGAATATTCAAGTATTCCTGGGGAAGCTAGGAGTCTCTGCAATGTAGCTGGGAGTAATGAAGGACACAGATATCCTCCACGGCCAATTCCAGTTAGTATTTGGTAGCCCTGAATCTTAGTTACTTAACGAGAAGGAATAAGCTTTCTTCAGAAGTGTAGCCTACCATAAAAACTTGGTGGGGATTGTCGTTGATGAGGTTCATGTCACATACAAATCGTAAGTTTAAAAACGTTAACGTTAGCTACTTACCTAACTTGTATGTTAAAAGATGCCATTCGAAGAACGCTTCGTTGATCTGATTGGTTGATTTGGCCCGTCTATCACCAACATAGGTGGTGATAGACAGATGGTTTATCCAATCAGCTAACCAATATTTTCGCCCCTTCCCAAATTCTCCAACGGAAAGTTCCCAGATGGATATGCGGAGCAAATGCGAAGCAATCCATCTGGCGGAGTCAGGTTAATGTTACCCAGCATTGCTTAGAGCACCTTTAATATTCAATTATGTGTATACAATTACATTTGCTTTTGTATACAACAGGTGCTTGAACACATCCGCATGCCCCTCATAAGCCCGTACTACATCCATGACGTCATTGAGTCCCTGGATGTGGTCAAGGAGTCCCTCAAGTGCCAGAGGCTCATCTCCGAGGCCAAGGATTACATGCTGCTGCAGGACCGCAGAGGGGAGCTCTACGGCCCCAGGGCTCGGCCTCGCCGCTCCACAGGTACCACCCCGCACCTTCTGTTTCCAGACGGTCAGCAAATATCTCTGGTGTTTGTATTGGCAACTATTTAATTAGATGTAACATTACACTACTCACAATCACATTTGACGGTTTTGTACATTTTCAAAGTTTGCACTTTTTAAACTTTCATATGGTTATACGTGTTATAAAAAATGCTTAATGATTATATCAACTTGATGCCTCCTTTTATTCTTTCCATATGGCTATAAGGAGAATACAGCAGGCAATACTTCCCATACTATCATCCAGATTAATATCTTTGAAATATACGGTGGATTGATCTTGTCTCTCATCATACGCAACTGTACCTGACAGGCACAGCTGAAGTCATTGTGACAGTTGGTGGGGAGGACGACAAGGTGGTTCTACGAAGTGTGGAGAGCTTTGACCCCCTGACCAACCAGTGGAAGAGCCTTGCTTGTCTTCCATTTGCTGTCAGCAAACACGGTTTAGTTGTTTCAGGTGAGACACTCCGAACAGCTCCAAACGTGATGCTATCAGGTTTTATCTAACCCACTTGTTTTAGTGTTGGGCCATTGATAGACGCTATTACAATGGTGATGGGGTAGTAGGTCTTGTCGACGGAGCAGAAAATGTTGGAAATGTTATTGTAGGGAGAGGATTTATAACATGACCTAATAATTTTATCTATTGGTATTTGCTTCTCTCCACAGGCTCCATGTTATATCTAGCAGGAGGGGAGTTCCCAGATGGCTCAGCCAGCCGTGAGATGTGGCGCTATGACCCCTGCTTTGACTCATGGCAGGAGATGGCCCCAATGAATGTAGCACGCTCAGAACTGGGTGAGAATATTACATGAGAGCACAATTATTTGTCTCTGCCCCCCCTGCAGAACTTGTTCTGCAATGTGCACAGAATAACCAACACTGTGAGCAAAATGATGCAAAGATAGTAGAATAACAGTATATGTGGTCATCGACACTGCTTTCAAAATGAGTTTTGCTGAATCAGTAACAGTGAAAGTTATATTTTTAAAGATCCAACAGTTTGTTATATAGAGCAAGTTTATCCCATAAAGACACTTTACAGCCACTGTCATGCATGCAGGTGGAAAAGGATTTGAGTTGGATAGTTTAGGTAATCTTCATTAAATAATTAGTTCTTATAGAGTACATGATTTGGTGATGATTTCCTTTTCTTGAGCAAGATGTCCCCTTCTCTCTCCCACAGGTCTAGTCATGCTGGATGGATATGTGTTTGCTGTGGGGGGCTGGGAGGGCCGCTCTCGCCTAGACACAGTGGAGTGCTACAATCCCCACACCAACAGCTGGCAGTTCATGGAATCAGTCAAGATGGCAGTCACCAGCCCTGCTGTGGTAGCATTAGATGGTCTTCTTTATGTCACAGGTCATTGCATTGCTTGCTAATCTGCTTAGAGTAACTCCTAACTCACAGTTCTTGAAAAAATTAAGAGACCACTGCACATTTTTCTGATGTCATCCTATGGTTGCTGAGTGACATTCGAATGATTTGAAGGTCGTATTCACAATGAAGAGAACAGTGCAAATTTGAATATGATTGTCAACTCATTCAAATGTCACTCAGCAACTGTATGATGGCATTTCAATGGATCAGAAAAATGTGCAGGGGTCTCTTAATATTTCCAGAGCTGTATTTACTGTGATATAGTCTGATCTGATACATACATACGATCTGATACTGATACATAAGCACTTTTAATTTTGATGATTTTTGCCTTCCTGTATTTTTTTTTATCCAACAAAAAAAAGAAAACACTGACCCATTGAACTAAATAACTTTTTTATTCTTTCCCATAACTAGGTGGAGCTGTTCTTGAGGATGGAGATGGCACAGATCTTGCACAGGCGTACAACCCAAAAACTTGTGCGTGGACAGAGGTAGCCCCCATGCAGATCGCTCGCTCAGGGTCGGCTGCCTGCACCCTGAAGGGCAAGATCTATGTTATAGGTGAGTTGGATAATTGTCACATCTTTCACTAACTTCCAGTTATCAGTACTTGACTTGTACTAATATTTTTTTTGGACCACATTAGAAAAATATCATACATTCCTGTAACTTTACACGACTCTCTGCTCAAATCAGTTTAACTTGTATTCAGATTTGTTAGCTTATTTCTCCCAGAAAGAATAATAAATAAATAGACAGATTTATGAGTTAACCAGATCATTAGACTTTGTGGAGTTGATCCAAATACTACTGAATGTGAAAAGTAATTCTGTATCTATATTTTAGGATTTATTTCCGGTGAGGTTGTGTAAATACTTTTTCTTCTCCTCTATGTTATGTTTGTCCACAATCACGTCAGATTGTTTCGCGGCCTGTTTTTGCTCATTCTGTGGCACTTTTTCACTGCCCTTTGCACACAGGGGGTTGGCATGCTTCCACAGAGAACACAGACAAGGTGGAGTGCTACGATCCCAAGACCAATCAGTGGACCATGTGTGCCCCAATGAAGGAGCGGCGGTACCGACCTGGTGTGGCTGTAGTGGACGGGAAGATTTATGTTCTAGGGGGAGAGGAGGGTTGGGATAGGTAGGTAACACATTTTCAACACTCCAATGTATATTTCAGTTTAATGAAAAATAATAGACATCCAGGTTTCTGTAGTTTAAGTGCATATATTTGAATCCAAAGCTGCTTTCAGTTTAGAAAACATGGTTGCATGTTGGCAGAAAATTAAGTAAGTAAGTAGTAGTAAGTATATACTCTTTTGATCCCGTGAGGGAAATTTGGTCTCTGCATTTATCCCAATCCGTGAATTAGTGAAACACACTCAGCACACAGTGAGGTGAAGCACACACTAATCCCGGCGCAGTGAGCTGCCTGCAACAACAGCGGCGCTCGGGGAGCAGTGAGGGGTTAGGTGCCTTGCCGGCAACCCTCCGGTTACAAGTCTGAAGCGCTAACCAGTAGGCCACGGCTGCCCAAAGTCATTAGTTAAAACTAAATGTGGAGGTATACTGATACATGTAATAATAATAATAATAGAGAGAAACAGCCCCTTTTGCTGGCATTCATCTCCATTTCTGAACTGCATGAGAAGCTACATATTGCTTACGTCATAGAGTTCATCTGTCTGTTTGGCAGGTACCACGATACAATCGAGCGGTACTCTGAGGAAACAGACAGCTGGGAGATTGTAGGGGAGATGCCCACCAGCCGGAGCTGGCTAAGCTGCGTGTCGATGCAGCTGAGGAAGGACACTCGGGGCGGCAGTTGTCCTGGGACTGCTGCTGAGACAGAGTTCCCAGACGTTGACTGAACACTTCAAATTTGCGGTCACATGCAGGGGCAAATTCTGCCAGCACTTCGCTCGCTGTGGTCAGAGCAAGACGACGATTGGTGTTGCACCCGTGAATTTGTGTGTCGGTAAGAGGCACCAACTCCTTACACACGGGTGGTTGCTAAAACATACCCTTGTGGAAGGGTCCATGCACATATGCCTTTTCCGGTGGATTCATTCCATTATCCAAAGGTGGGAGTCGAAGAAACACTCGCCCATGTGTGCAGTGTGTTTTTTGTGATTGTAGACTGTGTCGTCCCATTCTGCTCTTGAGTATAACATGTGATGTGATCATGTGCCCTTAGGGCTTTGTTTTGTAGCGTCCATTTGTGTATTATTGTAACTTAATCTGTAGTCTTTTGTGTAGTATTTTTGTACAGTATTTTCTATTGTGATGTTAATTTTGTATTTATTATTTACTTCAATTAGTACATGCATACAATAAGTTTTGCCTAATGGGCACACCTGATATTTATCAGTATAAAGGAGATGCCATTTACATGTATTGTTAGCATCACTGGAATATTAGTGCTTTAAGACAATCAGGTAATTACCCTTGAGTGAAGGGTGTGTGTATATGAATCTGTTTTGTTTAATGTTCAAACCTCAAGACATCTACCTGGAATATGTGTGTTAATATATTAAATACTGAACCATGTTTTAAGATGTCATGAGCTGTTCTGTCTTCAAATAAAATCAATTTTGCAAGCACATAACCAGTACATTGTAAGAATCACACTGAAAGTACTACCATGAACAAAATGTTTATCTTAACTCTTTACAAAAAAAGTTCACAGGCTTAACAATGTGGTATGAGCATGATCAAAGCTTAAGAAAAACTACACTAAAACGTGAAAGTTAAATAAAAAAAAGTTGCAGATAAACCAGAGAGGATAGTAAAATAACTTGCCTTTTAGAGCAAAAAAAAAAAAAGGGTTCCTCTGCCATGCAAAGGACACACATTGAACTCATCATAGCTATTTCACGCTGTATGTCCACATCATGCTTTCATCATGACTTCTGATTCAGACCAGCAGCCTCTCAATGGCCATTTGCACGGACTGAATCTGGGGTTTGAGCTGTGAACCCTCCTTAATGGTAACAGATGTGGCGATGACTGGTCGGGAGACTCCACAGGCTCGTCCCAGAGCCTGTTTCGAGCGCACGAATACATACGGGACGTTCTTATCCTCACACAATAGTGGCAGGTGAAGAATTATCTCCAGTGGTTCAGCATCTGCAGCCATCACAATGAACTCCGAAATACCTCGGTTCAAGGTTTTGGTGGCTGTGTGGACAATGTATAAAGATTAGGATAACTTGGAGATTGCGGTTAGTGTTACAACCAAAGCTGTGTTGTATTGGTGGAATGTAACGAAGTACAAATACTTCGTTACTGTAGGCCTACTTAAGTAAATTTTCCACATATTTGTACTTTACTTAAGTAAAATTTATAGTGCATGCTTTTGATTTTTACTTCGTTACATTTTACAGCAATTATCTGTACTTTTACTCCGCTACATTTCTACAACACCATCGTTCCTTTTTATGATACATTTTATGATCAGTTTTTTTTTTCTCTCTGACAAACACGTTTGTTTTACCAGGGGGCGGGGTTGCTACCAAAGATTCTGGAGCGCTACGTGCATTCTTAGAAACATAAGCTTCTAGTCTAGACCAGGCAAAGCGTGAGCTTGTAGCCATCTGCATTCGGTAGGCTATATTCACCAGACCCATGGCTACACTGTACATGCAACTGTGTTCTGTGCCTTTCTCTGTTATCTGCAGCGTTAGGGCCTCCTCTCCGATGAGATTGCTATCCGCGGATCAGCGAAGTTACAGGCTATGCCCATGCTTCTGTCACACGTCTGATCATTTGCGGCACAAATGAATGGTAGACTATTAATGAACCGGAACGTAACATTTTCCAGATTAGGAAATATTCCATAATTGTGTGATCAAATAAAGATGCATAGCCTACAATTGGGGGGTAGTAATGTGAGCGCTCATTCAATGTCTATGCGTCTGCGCAAGTGAAACTGAACCTAATCATAAAGACACCTTTCTCAGCAACTTTTCTGTTCAATCAGCATAATTGGCATTACGATCCACCCGACGTTTCCCTTGTCTACCCCGTTAAACTTCAGGCTCTCGTGTTTTGCTGAATGATATTACTCAGCAGATCACCCTAGTTAGATAACCAGAATTACAGTCTCTAGAATTGTAGGTCAGAATGTAAACTGGCCCACAGATGGTAAGCACAATTGCATTAGCTTAAAACTATCTAGTCGAGTATAACCTAAAACTAGCTTAATTAAAATGCCACAGCCCATACTGATTTTTCGTTTTAGAATATAGATATTAAGAGAATAAATCATTATGCAAATACTTTTACTTTTAATACTAAAAGTACATTTAAAAGCAGGTACTTTTTACTTTTACTTAAGTAGGGTTGTCATTGTGGTACTTTTACTTTTACTAAAGTAAATATTTCTCTGTGTATTTATACTTTTACTTAAGTACTGAGTTTCAGTACTTCCTCCACCACTGTGTATATGTGCCTCTACGCTGTAAAAAACATTAACAAAAGGTTACCTTCATTAGCCCCCTTCCGCAGTTGCTTATAATTGGAAGCTTGCTGTACAAGATCCAGTATTGTTTTACTCAGCGTTGCGTCAGCAAGCGGATAGGCTTTTGGATTCACCTCTGGTTCAGTCTGTAACGTTAACGGAAAGCATCTCAGTGAGTCGATCTGTACTTATAATACAGCTAGTAGTGAATAATAAACAGTACTGCATTCGTTTATATATACATATATATATATATATATACATACATATATATACATATATATATATATATATATATATATATATATATATATATATATATATATATATATATAGTAATCCTGTAAAATAAACTCATAACCATCAAATTGTACACAAAAGTGCTGACAGCACGTGGGTTACTTGCAGCCACAGGTCACAGCATAGGGTCACAGCAACAGTGCTAGCCTGTAACTGAAGGCTATGCCCGAGCTACCTAGCTAACTCACGGAGTTATCAACGATAGGCAACTATTTCTATTTTACTTCGTTTATTGATAAACGAACAAGAGCTTGTCGTATTTGGTACACACTTTCACAACATCAAACAGCAAACATCAGCTATAAGCATCTTTAGCTGGCTAGCCGTTAACTTAGCAAATGGTGCATGACTTACCATATTCACTAACTTCGTAGTAGGTAAAGTTAAAATGTATAAGTCTTATGCAGTCCTCTCGGCGTGTGCTTCACGGAGGACAGAATTTGTTCTTAACGTTGATTTGTAAAAAAAAAAAAAAAAAAAAAAATTAATATAAGGAGGGAAATGCCACTTTGCTGCTGTTGCGAGCACACATGCACACTGCAGTCCCCGGTTATGGTTCAGAACGATTCAGAATCGTCAGTTGAGGGGCGTGTCCGAACACGGTGTGTCATAATCCTGCGCCAATTGATTAACATGTCAAATGAAAAGTCCTTCTTTATTATTGATATTATTTCATAACTTTGCAAATTTTTTTTTAAATATTCACTTGTTTTAATCGGGACATCTTCAAACTAAATAAAGCCAAAGGGCTCTTCACTTTCTCTGGATTAGGCTACCCAGATTTGCCACTTGGAATTTGATGATGTTCCCCATTTATCATAACCCCTCCGAGGGAGTGAGCATGGGGGTATTCCAAATACCTCAGTAAGTTAACTTGGTAAGTGGTTAACTCGGTAAGTGGTAAACCTCCTAGTAGAAGAGCTGTATTTGGCTTCATTCTCCAAATAAAAACAATACCGTATAGGGCTCGACTTGTAGAAGGTTTACCACTTACTCTGTGTTAACCTACCCAGGTTTGTCACTAAACCACGTAGACTACTTCTCATTTACATTTGTTTTTAAAATGCATGTGATCCGATCACAAGTGGTTAGCCCTAAATACAAGTGTAAACAATCACCAAGACGCATTACATAGATATCAGTAAAGGGTTCAACAATAAAAACAAAAACAATGCTTGAACATTCTATTTGGTTCCCAATCGACTTCCTCTGCATTAAGATAACATATGGAATGTTAAAACGGAAGCCTTGTGGGGCCAACTATGATGCTGATAATGGAACTCTCTTGAAAGGGTCTATGTCTATGGACGCAGTAGACCTATGATCCGATCACTCAAAGCACTTTCCAAGGTAGTCTGAGACACATTTTGACCTCATATTTTAATAGATAGATAGATAGATAGATAGATAGATAGATAGATAGATACTTTATTGATCCCCAGGGGAAATTCAAGCGGAGCTGCTGAGTAGGCTGCCACACCTGACGGCGCCGGAACCGGAATTTTGTTTCAATATGGGGCGTTGTAACAGATTTAAGTGTAAATAATGTTGACATATAATTAAAAATGTGCCCCTTTTTAAATTTGGGTTTAAATTTGGGTGCCCCGGATTAAGGGCTGCCCACTGCTCCGGATATCCTAGTGTGTATGGGCTCCCAGCTCATTGCTCCAAGTGTGTGTGTGTGTGTGTGTGTGTGTGTGTGTGTGTGTGTACATGTATGCACACTACACCCGGATTGGTAAAATGAGAACAAATTTCCAACCTCCTTTTAAATGAGGGGCAATTAGTTACTCTCTCTGACATAGCCTATATATTGTGGACATATTATTCTTAAGTGTATTCACCATTAAAACAATATCATACTAGTAATTATGACCGCCGCGCAGCGAAGCGGCGGTCATATAGGTTTAGTCAGATTTATTTTCTTTTTTTTTCTTTTTCGCATGTCCAAATTTCCGTCAAGGATTCCCGGGACACTGACAGACCGGGGTAGACGAAACTTGGTGGGCATGTTACCCCACATGGATAGCATGGAACCATCGTTTTTCGTTTTGATCTGTAGCCCCCCCACTGTACTGGACCCCCCGAAAGGAGGGTAGGGCAGACACAGCTTTCTGTGAATATCTTGAGAACCGTAGGGCCTAGGATGACCAATTTTTTCCATATGTTTGCCTCCAGGGGTCATGTTAACCCATTCCATGTGCACACATGTGCATAAACAGATACACACGCACACACATACATTCACAGTAATCATACGTATGACACATACTCACACAGTAGACATATGTACGCATGCATGCACATGCACTAACACACATACGCAGGCAAACACACAAGCACGCACACACACACACACCCACACACATAAACATAAACGTGTACACGCACACATGCACACAATTCAAGAATTTCTCAGAATTATAAACAGGCAAGATGGGGGTGGGGTTGTATAAAATGAATTTTACATGTGAAATCTATGAACTAATCATGTTTTGGTACTTGTTGTCTAGCAGATACCAGTGAGAATTGAGTGTGGATAATGCAATTTAGTGAGACAGTTCGAATCATATAGGCCTTTCAGCGTGATTTGTTTTTCTGGAAAAAATGTGCTGGACTGGGCGGCGGTCATATTTTGTACCGCTCTGCGGTACATCTAGTTGATGAAGAACCCAGCTTTCTAAGAACACTTTTCTGAGGTAACTTGTGACCATCTTTGGCTCGGCCAGTAGGGTTGCTTTTTACTACCGTGGAGTCTGGGTAGTACTTGGGGTAGGACCTATGGGTAGGACGCCAAGTCAGCCATATCTGCCTTTTTCCCCCATCGAGAAACAGTCATGAAAGGAGTTCGACCTCTGAATCATCTCTCTGTAAGTTTTCATACTCTTGATAATATTTCATTTAAATCTCTCTGTTCTTTCTGTGTATGTGATAGCTTTTTGTCAACTGTTAATCTCTAAAATATTAAGACGCTGATATAGTAGCTAGCTAACAAAAGTGAATCGGTTGTTAACGCAAGGCCTCCCACTTACAGTCAGATTAGATTTTGCAATAACGTGTTTCAGGTATGGCTGTGTGACTAAAGTTTTACATCTATTTTCAGTTCTGCTGTGTGCTTACATTTTGTGAAATAGGGCTTGCTTACTCCCAAAGTCCTGATATGATGTTGACATTTAGCAAACGTGCTAGCAAAGTTTGATTGAGGTGTTCATAGACATAGCAAGCAACAACGTTAGCATAGCCAGCTAACGTTTTAGTGGTAGCCTACTGAAGGTCATTGTATTGATATGGATAGATCTTTCATCATACAAATAAACTTCACTATAATCTCCTACTTTTCTCTGAGAGTCGATCTATCGGTGTAGGTCTTGAGAGATACAACCACAAGGTAACCGTAGAAAGCCGAACAGAAAATACGTCCTCTGGCTAATGCTGTTATTAGCGCTGTTTTGGCAGCACTCGCGTTAGCCTAGTTGGTGCAAGCACTGGACTTCCAGAGTCGACTTTTCTCTACCACTCTGAAGACCCAGGTTAACGTTATCTTGGTACTTGTAAAGTTAACCTGTAATCTCACCGAGACATAGATCAGTGTTCGTTACTGTTCAGATGTTATGTAACGTTACCCTCATGAAGGGATGCTTTGACATAAGGGCATGTGATTTTTATTCCCTGCTGTGCCGTCGGTTTAGCTTGACCGCTGGAAAGAATTTCAGATTTGGGTTAGGCTATAGAATGACCAGGGAGTTACCAGTTCAGAGAGGTAAAATAACGTGCATTTCTTATCCTTATGTCTGTGTTTAATTCTCTCCCCCTGCCATTTCCTCTCTCTCTCTGACAGTCAACACAAGGTACTGTATTGGGTCATGTTAGGTCGTATGCCGACCCGTTCGGGTCACTATCCCAGGTCGTATGAATTCACACTACTGAAGCTATAGATAGCCACTCTATCTGGTGTCCCGTTCCACTTAGTTTTGTCCCTGTGCCTAAACCTTGAGTACTGTATTCACCCACCCCTGAGACCTCCTTCGGAGTTTAAGGATTCCCTCTGGATTTTTGAGTTTAGCTTTTTGTTCCTCCATCCTCACAGAGACGATGTTATGCAGCTGCCAGAAGGAGCTCGCTGGCCGAACCTTTACCTGTGGACCGCCGCAATGCCCCTGTCAAGCCAGTCTTCCAGCCACAGGATATCCAGGTTGGCTCCTGCACACCTTAATTCCTTTTCCAATTTAAGGCTTTACTTAGACCTATAACTACGATGGTTCCATTGGCTTTCCTATTGAATATGGTTTGGCATAGAACTATTTCAGACTGTGCTGAGCAAAATTCCATGGTTGTCTTTGCATTCTGTTTCCTCAGGTATCCAAACTGCCCAGTGGCCTGCTGATTGCTTCCTTAGAAAACTATTCTCCCATTTCCAAAATCGGTGTGTTTGTGAAAGCTGGCAGCCGCTATGAGACACCAGACAATGTTGGGCTTACACATGTGCTGCGATTAGCAGGAAACCTGGTAAGATCACAGCATAGCATATGATTCCATATTCCAATGCACTGATTACATACAGAAGCACTGATTGACGGTTGTTCGTGGTTTACAGACCACAAAAGGCGCATCTGCTTTTAAGATCTGTCGGAGTATAGAGGCCGTGGGAGGCTCTCTCAGGTCAGTTTGCTATCAACTATACTCATATGACCTTTTGCCACAGGGCCTCTGCTGACTTTTGAGCTAGTCCCATTCTTAAGACAACTCTATTTATTATTTATATCTCACAGTGTGACATCATCCAGGGAACACATGGCTTACTCTGCAGAATGTCTGAGAGATGACTTGTAAGTCTGTCAATTCTTTTCTATTTTCTGGTGTATGTAAATAGTAGGGAACAAATTTCACAGGCTGTGTTTTAAAGCAGTCCTGGAAAGATGTTTTGATAATGCGTAGCAATCGTTGCCATGTTTTTTTGTGAAAAACATCCACTTAAATCAGTGAGTGCACAAGGTAATAATGTACCAGCATTATAATTGTTTGCAAAACAAAACTGTGACCATTTTCTCTCATCTGTTGCCCTGATATTTCTGACAGTGACACAGTCATGGAGTACTTGATCAGCGTGATCACTGCCCCTGAGTTTAGACCATGGGAATTGTCAGACCTCATCCCAAGAATCAAGGTTGACAAGGCCATGGCTAAAGAGTGTCCACAAATCGGTAAGTCTGTCAACATTTCAAACCAGTGACATGGTTGTACTTTTCCCCCCTTGATGTTGGGAGTTCATACATGCTCAGAATCTCAACATCTTCCCCCCCTAAACACTTATAAGACATCATGTCTTGTTCAATATGTTGTAGGTGTTGTGGAGAAGTTGCATGAAGCTGCATACAAAAATGGCCTTTCCAACTCGTTGTATTGCCCAGACTTCAATGTGGGCAAAATCAGGTCTGACCAGGTAAAGGACATGTTTCACCAAAAAGTTGAGAGCAGGTTTGCACTGCACAAATACAGTACTGGTAAATATTAGACACTGGGTTTTTCAGAACACAGTACAGACACACTGATATATGTTACAGGCTCTGATCTAAGTTCTAGTGCCCATTTCTAAATGTATTTTAACTGAAATATTTGTGTTAATTTTCTAATTAGCTGCAATCTTTTGTGGAGAATAATTACACCAGTGCAAGAATGACCGTTGTTGGACTTGGTGAGTAACAGTTGAGTTTGTAATATGTTGTACTTGTAGGTAGTAGGTTAGCCATGTCATTGTTGTGCCCTGGCTTGATTATTGTTAATGTGCTTTTGTCACAGGTGTAAAGCATTCCGTGCTGAAGCAGATGGGAGAGCAGTACCTGAACGTCCATCCTGGAGCTGGAGTACCTAGGGCCAAAGCTGTGTACCGTGGAGGTAGGAGAATTGGGAACACCTGAACAAATGCAAGGAGTGCTGTTTTTTTCACTTGCTGCTGCTTCAAGGTGCCATCCCTGATAATCCTATTACACCATCACAAAGTGAAACTTTCCTGACATTCCTCTGGCTCTCTGGCCAGTGTGTCCAATTAAAAATATATTGTTTGTGCACAATCCAGGATCTGTAAATGGAAAACAATCAAAGTGACTATTCCAATGATTTTAACTCATTGATTCAGGAACAGGGAAGTGAGGGCTGTAATTCAATTGGCTGTTGAGAAGGGCAGCACGGTTTGGGGAAAATATCTAATTGTGTTTTTTCTGACAGATATTGCAATTGCGATTTGAGATATGATTTTTGAATGTCAATTAATTGATTCAGCTCAATACTATTCCAAATGTCTCTTTGATTTGTGCCACCCCTGATTGGTGAGTGCACCCGGTGCACAAGAAGCACAGTACCCATGACCAACTGTGAAGCTCACCAATCAGAATTGCTGTGCCCCTCACACACTATGCTCACCCACTAACCAGAAGCGGCATAGTCAGTGAGGATGAAATTAATATAAAAGTCAGAAATGTGACAAAATTAACATGAGCATGATTGTGCATGATTATTTGTAGATTTTGCGATTGGGTAATTGTGTTGGTTTATATTGCGATAATTGTGCAGCCCTGCTGTTGAGCTCAGGTTTCAACAGCCTTTGGCCAGAATTGAGACCATTATTACTGTAGTCTCACTCATGAGGCTTAGAGTGCTCTCTTTAAGACACACATTTTTACAGGTATTTTGACTCTTGGATTAGAATCCAAGAGCCCCAATTTCACGCTAATATGCAGAGTTGAGCCATGGCTGGGCCAGAACAGGGCTGTTGCTATAGAGTGATTGTGGTGCAATATATACTTTTGCATAAGTTGTCTTGGCAACACATTTTATACACCATATGGATAAAACTATTGGGACACTTAAACTACTTAATCACTGTATTAATGTGTTTCATTCAGACCCATTACCACAAAGAATCAAGCACCTACCAGTAGTTGTGTAGTCTGCGATAACAAACATTTGTGAAAGAAGATCCCATTGTATTCAAGCATGGTACTGTCATAGGGTGCACCATACAAGATCCATAAAGACATGGTTGGCTGAGTTGAGTGGGAAAGAACTTCATGGGCCCACACAGGCCTGACTTCGACCCCATTGAACACCTTTGGGATGAACTCAATGAATGAATCAATTCTGCAAAACATACTCCAAAACCTTTCTAGGAGTTTGAAAGCTGTTGTAGTTTTCTAGTGCCTAAAGATGAAGAATGGAACATCATAAATGTTCCTGTAGGTGTAAGGGCCAGGTGTCCCAATACTTTTGTCCAGTAGGTAAGAACGAAATATTTTGTAGGTTACAAAACATATAAAGCATATTTTAGTATATTTATTTTGTTAATATCGATTTAGTTTATTTGGCTTATTCCCATCCGCATATTTTGATATTTTCATCTGCCAGACAACTATCCGTGCCATGGCTAAAAGCCGGCATATTGCCAGTTGATGTAAACCCTAAGATAAATATGGTGTATATGGATGGTATGGCTGTGTAAGCTGACTGGCGACTCTTCCCTGGCAGGTGAGATGCGGCTACAGAGTGCTGATGGGCTGGTGCATGCTCTGGTGGCCAGTGAGTCAGCAGTGACTGGCTCTGTGGAGGCTAACGCCTTCAGTGTGCTGCAGAGGGCTTTGGGAGCTGGCCCTCATGTCAAGAGAGGAGCCAACATCTGCAGCAAACTCTGCCAGGGCATCGCCAAGGCCACCACACAACCATTTGATGTAAGTAGATGTGTAGGCATTCAGCTGCTATGATTTTTATTTACCAATGATTAAACATCTACACATATCGTTTATATTTTGAGATAGGAAATAACATTTAGAAAGATGATGTTGCGGTAGTGATGATGGATGATCTCTCTTGTAGGCCACAGCCTTCAGTGCCACATACTCAGACTCCGGACTCTTTGGGGTTTACACTGTCTCACAATATGATGCTGCTGGAGATGTGAGTACTGCTCAGTAACTGTGCAGAAGCTATTGCATGTGGTCAGTATGCTCATCCAGATATAGACAGTAGGCAGTCAGTACTTGAAAGACTGACATCAGCTGGCTTAGCCCAAGGGTGGAGCAACTCTAGAGGGGCTATTCCAATGCAGGAACTGGGGGGTTCTCCCATCTTTATGCGTGTGCCCACTGGCGGAACCGCCACAGTATGATCACTTTCAGGAACTTTAACAGGGTAAAGTAAGTCCCTGCTCTAGGGGGGACTGTTATTATATGAAACCATAAATATGTGGTTCCTGTACTGTTTTCTGTGACTGTTCTGTTTTTAGTCTTTTATTCTTTTTATGTCTTTTATTTTTTATTCTTATATGTTAAGTGAGTGTTGTACTTTGAGAGCTAAGATTAACCGGAGTAAAATTCCTCGTTTGTTTATGCAAACCTGGACGATTAAACTGATTCTAATTCTGATTCTGATATGGACACTAGGTTAGAAAACTCAGTAAAGATCAGAAACTAGTAAAGACACTTGCTCGTGCACAAAAAAGGGCACTATGTGTTTTACCCACTTATTCATCCAGAGCAACTTTACAGATTGGAGAACATAGCCATGTCCTCACATATCTCCCTTATGTGGCCCCTTCAGGTGATCAGAGCTGCTTTGGCTCAGGTGGCTGCTATTGCGGATGGAGGACTTTCCGCGGAGGACCTGGCCAGGGCAAAGTAAGACCACAGCTGAGCTCACCCACATAAACATGACTGTACATTTGTGTGGTGAGAACATCAGGCCTCATGTCAACACAGAATGCTAGTTGACATACTCAAGTTGAGATCTTCAGAGAAGGCAAGCGATATCTAACTTTGAGAATGGTTTATATGCGCCCCAGCTGTGGCGCAACTGGCACACGCAAAGTAAAAAGAAATCGCTTTTTCTATACCACTAACAAGGCTCAAAATATGTGACAATTCAGCTCACGTTGCACGACGCTGGACTGGAGCAACCATAGACCGTCTATGGGAGCAACGCTAGCTGAACTGTCACGTGACTGTTTTCTCAAGATGGCGCCCCCTTGTATACTGTGAACGGTACTGTTTCTAAACAATCTTTTTAATAAACTGTCTGTACACTTACAAACTTCTCAATGCTTCGGTTTACATGTAGGGCCCCTCATTATGTTACCGTGGAAGTGTGGTGCTATTTTGAGCCTTGTTAGTGGTATAGAAATAGCGATTTCTTTTTACTTTGCGTGTGCCCCGAAGACTAGCGTTTAACGCTAATTAGCGGTTTGTGGTAAAACTGGTCACGTTTGATTAGCATGAAAACATATCCCAGAGAACGGACGAACTCGGTACACATGTGTTATTAACCCCTACACTGTAGGTTCATTTTGCGCCGGAATTGTCCTTTAAACACATCTGCAACAAAAAGTACCAACATCCTCCTTAAAGCGGCACTAAAGAAGATTTGCTCTTGCAATAATAAACAAACTAAATCTTTTGCTACAAAGTATGAACATAATTCCATTTTGATTTCGGAGGAGGGGCGGCAGTGTTTGTTGCTAGGTCGGTAATCGCCTATAGAGGGCCACTAAGACAATGGCAGAAGTGGCGTTTGTCATGTTATGAGCCATCAAAATGATTTAGGAAATGGTATGTTATGGTAAAAAAAACTAAACTAAAGGGTGCCTTTAAGAATGTGTTCTCCCACAGCAGAGCCTCAGATTTGTTTTTGTTTTTTCTCTCCTACAGGAACCAGGTGAAGGCAGAGTACCTGATGTCCTTAGAGACCACAGAAGGCCTCCTGGAGGAGGTGGCAGCACAGGTATTTAGCAGTGGAGCCTATAGCAAACCTGAGGCAGTGCTCCAGGCTATCGACACGGTAACCTCCAGTGATGTTACAAACGTGAGTGTTCCCACCATACACACATTTATCATAGACAGGATTATTTGGATTTACCATGCCAACTTTGGTTGTGGACTGGAAGTTATGCCCCAATCAAGTCAGAGCCTGACTCTTGATAAATAAAACAGAATTGTTCATTTATGGGCTGCCTAGATCTGGAAACCTGGTTCAGTGAGATGAGAATGAGCCATTCAGAACTTCTTGGCCTTCATGATGTCAAGAAGGGAAGCTTGTTGAATAAAGTTAAAGTTAACATTGACTGATATTTAGCAGATGCTTTTGTCCGAAGCAACACAGATGAAGCGACACAGACCCAGTCAATCGATTCGTAGTCAGTGACGTTATCGTTGCTCCACCTGCTAAACCGCTAAATAAAACCACCTACATTTTGTCGTTCTGGACCAAGTCTCCACTAACACCTGAAGAATGAAAGAGCGAAAGTTAGCTTTTCATCCTGCAAACATGTCAAAGAAAAGCTATCGTGCAATATGCTCGTATTTGTAAAGGAACAGACACACAAACAAGGTGCTCTGAACAGAGTTCTTCAGACAGGGTTGATAACTTTGTGGTGATGCTTATTCCTTTTGGTATTTTGACCAAAGTTTGACACAGGTGTTTTAGTAAGACCTCAAGAAACCACATCAAATTGTGGGAAAACGGGTAAAATAATGTGACTTTTAACGTTGTTTGTGAAATTTCTATTATCACTCACTTTCCACTTAAAACACATTGATTGTGTAGATGAAATATTCAGTGAAACAAATATGCCCCATGTGTTTTCATTGAACAATGTTTAGTTACTGGTTTTATTGTACTTATTCCTGCAGGCTGCAAAGAAGTTTGTGTCCGGCAAGAAAACAATGGCCAGCAGTGGACATCTGGTGAACACACCATTTGTGGACGAGTTGTGAGGGGGAGAAGAGGAGGGGGGGTCACCTGTATTTAATTATTAAACGAAGGCAGTTGTTGCCTTGCTGCAGAAAGAAATGCAAGAGAAATGGTCCTAAAAAACATAACGACTACCAACTGCATTTGACAATGTTTGTCACCAGCTACTCCTAGTTTTTGTTCTACAGTTTCAGTGTGCACAAGCACCAAATAAAGGGACACGTGTCTATTTCACTGTATATCTGATGTAAATTCATTAAATGGTTTATGAAATCAATTCTCCCAGAATATGTTGTTGTCTCTAATATAATGCTGATAAATGGAAACATACAATAACTCAGATCTCTAGGAAGGGCAATGTAGAGTGATGACAATAGCACATTTTAAGGAAATGTCATGTGATTTCATGAAAATGCATCTGAATTTAATTCTGCTCCTTTGGAGAAATTATGAACGATGTGATCCTTTAGAAATAGTATGAAGTTCATGTCTAACAATAGGCTGCTTACAGATATAGGGATGTAAAGTACTTCCAAGCATGTCCATGTGGTATTTGGAAATCCAACGTTTTACTATCTAGCAGTTTAGCCATCTGACTGTTATGCTGGTTTTTCAAAACTATTTTGAATTGGATCACCCTGATCCAGGTACAAACTTTTCAGTATAACATCTGGATTATCAATGCCACTAAATTAGACTTCATATCACAATTTAGCCAAGTGGTCATGGAAGGTACAGTTAGAATAATCCATTGTGTTGCTTTACTTGTGTTATCTATTCTAAGACAGAAAACAGCACAATAAAACATAAACATCCCCTTCCTTTGTCAGTTTCTTATAAACAGTCAGACCCCTGTCTAATCCACAACAAATAAATAATATTTACTACTGTAACAGTTAACAAAAGTGCTTATACATGACTAATATATTATTTGACCAACGTTAATGTTTTTTGTGCCTGAAATCCACTTTGAATCAATCCTTCAGATAGGATCAGGATAAACCAGATTGTTTTTGATCAAAGTAATCCCAATTGACTGCACACTTTTAAAAAGTTGTGCTTTTTGTGTGTTGAGGGGGACAGGGTGGCACTGATGATTAATTAGGTATCCTCTCCTAATTAATCTGTTTTGTGAAAGAAAAAAAAAGTATACGATTTGTAAACACTGACTGCAATGGTCACATAAACTTGCAGACAAACTATTATTGGACGAAAGGAAAGAGTTATGCTACAGTTGGTTACTGTGACCCTAGTGGCAAAGCGCAAAATAACGGGATAGCCGTATGCAAGCAGAACTTCTCCGCGGAAAAGAAGAAAGGAAGATGAAGACACGTAGGCTACATGACCGAACATAAAGGTATGCCTTTATTTAATTTGTTTGTGTTGGTGAACACTATCACGACGACAAACCAAACTGTCGACAGACTTGTAGTCTCCATCACCCATGGAGGAGCAACTGAGAACAGATCGCCGTTTTGTTTCACCTGCTCATGAAATAGCCTATTTAGGGCCTTTTCATCATTTCTGTCTAGGCCAAGAGCGAATAAGACGTGAATCAAATTGAATTTACCATATATTTTGGACAAACGCGTCTGCTTAATACCATACCCATATTAGAAAGCTAGATGACGGCATCAAATAGTATAGAAGTAGTCCTAACTTATACTCTGATCGCATTGGGCTCCAGAACGAGCGCCGCCATGGTGGTGGCAACAATGGAGAAACATGTGACTGACTCTGACTGGAAATCATATATAGGTGTCTTTGATTGCCGGTGTTCTGGCAAATGTTGCCCATAGACAGTAAGGTGTTTGCCCCCAGCAATAATACCGAAGTCCTTTTAGGCAAGTCCCTGTACTCTGCGGCAGAGATGGCAAAAGTACCGGTAGCCTAGTATACAAATAGTGTTAAAAAATACTCTGGTAAAAGTAGAAGTACTGATTTAACTTCTTTACTCAAGTAAAAGTAACAACAGGCTTGGAAATGTACTTAAAGTCTAAAAGTAAAAGTAGTCTTGTGAATGGTACCTTTTTATTAGCACATTAGCACATATGCATAACCCCCCCCCCCCCCCCCCCCCCCTCCATGCCACAGCAGAACTGTGGCCACACTTATACATTTTCTTAAATAGTTAAATATATAGATATATAGACTTTACTTTACTTTATTTCTGCATTGTTGCACTGTTGACTTACTCATTTGCACTATCACCATGACCACTATCACCATTGCACTACCACCATGACACTCATTCACACAGAGCACCTTAGAGCACCTTACCATACCTTACTATGCACAGAGAATCACAGGCTCAGTCCCTGCCTCAGTCATTGCAAGCGCCTCTGATTTATTAATCACCACTATGTGGATACTGTTTTTAGAATTGATTTAGATTAAGTGTTAGTATAATTTGTATTTTTGTAATTTGTATTTTAGTATATTTTTACATATTGTATTAAGTGTTAGTATAATTTGTATTTTAGTATATTTAGCATATTCTTTATCTTCTACTGTCCTTACTGCTTAGTTGTGTTTTTATATTATATACTTTAATTACTCTTTCTGCTGTTAAAGAATGTGTTTGTGTTGTATGTATGCTAGTGCTGCCACTAACGACTAATTTTCTAACGACTAATCTTTCGACTAATTTTTCGATTAGTCGACTAATCTAAACGACTTTTTTTTTTTTTTTTAAATCAAGTGTTTGTTATTTCGTTGTGTCCATTTTATTTTTAACTCAACTGAAGGGAAAACTTAAGTAAACTGTTCAAAAACGTGTAAAAAAAAGAAATCACCATCAAATGCTACCATCAGGTCTAATGTCAGACCTTTGATATACTTTATTTGTATGCCAGTGTTGCCATGGACATCAACAATGTTCAATGTTTGTCAAACTTCTTTGACCTGAGGGCCGGTCATGGCACCTACATGAACCCACCCCCCATCAAATTATCATTATCAATTATTATTGTTATGCTATATTGTTATACATGCACTTCAAAGCAGCCAATGTTTAAAGTGCTAACACTGTTCACAAAAAGTTTGTGAAAACATGCACATTAGAGGACTGCTTTACCAATGTAAAATATAATTAATTCATTGCTTTTGCATGGTTGCATGATAAATACTTCTCAAAACACCAGCAATTATATGGGTGGCATTGTTTTGGGATGTTTCCCTCATGCAAGCATCATACACTGGTAGGCAAATGGAAAGAATATTAACATGACATTTAATTATGCCACAATAGCTTTTGGCCACTTTATTCAAATTTGACTATACAATACAATGCTAGATAGTGTATTAGTCTGTGCTTTTATGGAAGTTGCACAAATCCACATCGTTCTATTAAATGTCGTTTCATAATTAAATAGCTTCAATAGGTTGAATCGGAGCTTTGCTACCAACGTTATCGAGTGGTTTCAGTTTCTCTCGCGCACACGCATCATTGAATGAACACTAATGGTATGCCTGGCTCGCCAGGCTAATGCCTCTATGTTTGATGACACTGATTGCAGAAACGTTTGTTTTCTTTTTCTGTCGGTCCGCGGTTCCTTGATCAATTGCGCAGCAAATTATCAGACGAAGCCCCGGGAATAATTTCACTCTGCGGCTCCGGGACCAGCAGTATCCACGTTGCGGCCGGTGCTCGTCCGCAGCCCATAGTTTCAGAAACGCTGGTCTAGCCAATTTTGAAAAGGCGTATGGAGTTGAGGATTTTGCAAATGAGCCTGACATCAGCATGTTCAAAACAAATAGGGTACAGGCACTTTGCGCGTCTTACCACATAGGTTACCTCACTTTATCAGTGGCTTGAACGCTAAGCGTTGTGACTTATTCAACATGGGAAATGACGCGCACCTTATTGTTGATATCACAGGGGCGGCATGTTTTTTACACACCGTTGCGTTGTCAACGTGAGCCACTCTCTTCACTTAATTTATTGCAATTTCCACAATACTAGTCAGAGTCTGGACTAGCGTAACTAGTTTAGCTTCCCCCACTTAGCTCTTCCTAATAATGAATTGCGCTCGCTGAAAGCAGGCAGGCACGCAGTTTTGCTGCTCGAGTTTACACTTGCGTGCATGGCAGGGTTTAAAACATGACTGCCAAAGTCTAAGTAGCCTGTTTGACAGTCGTACTTTTCAAGAGTTAATAACATTACAATGAGCCGTTTGAGACGGGAGACCAAAAATAAATAGGTGGTCAATAGTAAAACGACTCTTCGACTAAAAAAATTGCCGTCGACTAATTTTCATGGTCGATTAGGTCGACTAAGTCGACTAATCGCGGCAGCACTAATGTATGCTGCTGAGACCTTGAATTTCCCCTGGGGATCAATAAAGTATCTATCTATCTATCTATCTATCTATCTATCTACCTGGACCACACAAATGTTACCAGAGTGCAAGAGTGCCAGTCTCTCTTTTTAAATAATAGGTAAAAAATGAAAATGCAATATTATTCTGCTTTAATCGCCCCTATCTTCAGTTAAGATGTTCAGAACTGCACCAAATTGTATGTGTATGATTGACCTTGCATTCTCTGGGGGTATGCCAAGTTTCATAGAATTTCATCCATGGGGGGGTCCTAAAAAAATTAGGTTATGTGTACATTTAGTGACTGTACACTCATTGGCCTGTAGATGGCGGTGCACACATATACACATGCACACACACACAGGCACCCACATACTATCGGTATTAGAACGGCCGATACATAATTACAAATTCAGTAGGATTAAAAGAAAGCCAAAATAAATATTCATCATCATCATCATGGCTGCATTTCCAGTATTGGCGATAAATAGTCGTTTGTCCACTAGATGGCGCATCGTTGCAGTGAGACTTAATTTTGTTGGAAGTTAAAAGTGGGTTGGAAAAACAATTCCTACAAGGACTGTTTACCGCAGAGAACGTCTAATAAGGATTGGACAATGTTCACATGAAATGTAATTCCCATTTCTTCTTGAAGCCGAAATAAATCTGAGGATGTTTATGCTTGGTTTTTACTGCAGGTACGTTAATCTTATAATATCAATAAGGACCTAGGTAATGTTACCGTTAGCGTTGGTTGAGTGATGGAGGCCAATTTGATTGATTGCATTTGTAGAAAACTATAAATGCGGTTATACCAAGCAAATTGATAGCAGCACTGTAATTGTATCTTTCGACTGTCATTTGTTGCACGTGCTACAAAAATCATTCTGTGCAATGGAAGATTTAGCAACGTTACACCGGTCTGATACAGTTTTGCCTATACATGCGTGAGACTGAGACGCCTGTTTATTTTGTTTTAAGTGCGTGCAGGGTGTGAGAGGGGAATCGATGTGCTTTGATTCCAGCTTGGTAGTTGTAGTCTGTGAAATTAAAAAGCACGTGTGTGTGAAGTATCCAAACAATGACACCTTCATTTCATTATGGCTGCTTTAGCAACACACCTTAAGCTACTGTGTGGGTCCCATTTAGAAGTGGCTACTTCATTCGCGCTTTCCTTGACTCATGGAGCTGCATGAATTTTATTACAACTTTTCGCCACGATATGGCAGTTTAAGTCCGCTTGATACTGTAAGGCGTAAGCCATTGGTTTCCAAAGGAGATTTATTTGTGTCGCCAGCAGCCTATTGACAATTTATGTTGTAAATAGGCCTACCTTATAAGCCTACCTGTAGTTTAGGGAAGCTAACAGCTTTCTATTAGGATCTAGTTTGTTAGTTACAGTTTTGTCATAACTTCCTGATGCATTTTTGCATTTAGAATAGCCAGAGCGTGGATATCAGGAAAATTAAACAATATCGGGTGCCTATGGACTAGGCTGGGTGAACCCAGTCTGATCTGCCCGCTATTTATTTTTTGATTTCCTATATTTGCACGAACAATAACGGACAACAGCTCTTCAACTTTGGCCTGTTAAAATGTGTATGAACAGTCTAGCGACGCATTTCATCATGGCCCATTTGGACATGTCAGTTATTTGCACCACTGGTTAGATGTAAAACAGCATTTCGTTTCAGATTACTGTTACTTAATTTGTGCATTAACAATAAAGTTTCAGACTACTGTTACTTAATTTGTGCATTGACAATAAAGTATTACATGAACTAAAGATGACTAAAATCTTATGTAGAAGAAGAAACATTCACAAAAAATCCATCCATCCAAAAATGACCTTTGTTTTTGATAGCTGTTGAAAACGGCATGGAACTGACAGAGATGTTTTTGTTTATTTATAAATAAATAAATACAATTATGCTGATACCTTTTGCTTTTCCCAAATACAATGTAGCCTACAGGTGTAAGTGACCTTTCATCAATCCAGTTGCAATGGATGAACTGTGATGAACTGCCCTACTTGTGATTGTTTAGAGATTTTAAAGGTTTTATAACAATGCTACATCTTCTTTGGCTATTCTACAATCTATTCACCTTTTCAGCACCAGTAGGCTACTTTCTGTGTAGCCGCACACACACACTCAGGCATGCCAAACAAGCATACACAAAAGTTTCAAGAGTGGGGGATGGAGTAAAATATGGAGACAAATTGAAGTGTGATTTATTTTCGCGTAACAGATGTACAGGAATGAGCGGCGGTCATATTTTGTACCGCTATGCGGTACATCTAGTTTGCCAAGGTATGCTCATGCATTTTGTAATGCCCTATGGAAACTCCCCATATTTTTGGTTACCCAAAATGCATACTGACAATAAAAGTATGCATTTCTGAGGTTTCTTGTAGACTATTTGTATTGTAACTTATGTCAGGTTCTGATATAGAATGACTACACAAAATGGAATAATTACACCAATGTCTCTATTTTTGCATTTTCTTGGGTGTGTATAAGATGGGCGATACATATTATGCACAATATTGGATAAAACAACATGAATATTTAATTCCTGTGGATTCCTGTGAATATTTCAAGACCAGGAATGTAGTGGTAAAATCAGAGGTGGGTAAACTATGAATTCTGTGATCACGGTAAGGTGGATTTTTATAAAAAGGCATTCAGAACATGTTTGATGATGGTGAAGGTTATTGTCCAATGTTTATAACAAGTGGCATTAAGTGGTTCATAGAGTGTTGATGAGTGTACATAGGCCTATTGTTATTGTGGATAATATAGTGTGATTTTTAAATGTTGTAATTGGTGAATAAACTCTTTTGAGAGGTGGATAAACTCTAATAAGAGATGGAAAAACTATTTCTGAAATTTCAGAGGTGGAAACTGCGTTTACTTGCATTTAGCCTCCACTGCATCCCTGTTCAAGACGCAATGCTGCATCTACTTATTGCTAAGGATATAGGCTACACTGCAGCTAAGTTAGGGAAGCATCAAAGGCGAGGAGAGGAGGAGGGCATTTTTGACAAAATGTAATTGAGACATACTACTACGTGCTAACGTTAACGTTAATGCCATCAAGCTGTAATAGATAGATAGATAGATAGATAGATAGGGCATCTATTTCAGCAGAAATGCGCCTGTGCAAGGCTTCACGACACCAACCTTTCTCCAGCAGCAAGATCACAAAACATGATTGGCACAATGTATTCACAACACACCACATGATTGGCACAATGTACATGTCGAAAGGAAGGGGCGGATGTGTAGGATAATACTCTCTATCTCTGAGCATCTGTTATAACGTTAGACTATGCTAAGCAATTTTAACATTTAACAGCTAGACTGGATATGTGTTGCAGATATCTGTAATTCAGTTTTGCCTCAAAAAAATTTCAGATATCCGCAACTACATTCTTCCTATCCAATTGTCATTTCAGATATCCACAAAGACATTCTTCCTAGGACAAATGACGTCACTTTTGCCATTCATTTGTATGGGGTTTATCATTAGGGCCTACAGATATACAATTCAGTTGCAGATATATGTGAATTACTGATATCTGCCACCGAATTCGATATCTGTAATTTGATTCTGACTAGCCATAACTCCAGTTCAAGATATCTTTAATTCATCTCAATTCAAGAGATCTACATGTTCCTTTTCAGATATCTTAAGTTAGGCAAAAAGTATGGCAAGCCCTTTTAACTTTACAGATATCTTGAATGACAATTCCAACTATCCAAAATGTAATTGCGACTAGTCAGAAAGACGTTGTTGATATCTACAATGTTAATTCCAGATAGTCAAACTTAACGTTTTGACTAGGTGAAATGACGTTGCAGATATCTGTATGCAAATTAGGCACGCATCAAATCAACATATCAAACCAACAATCACATAGAACTTGTTATTAACACTGATTAGCACCATTATCCCTCATTTCATCATCCCCTACCACACACCCCATTACACCCCCCCTCCACACACACACAAACACACCATACCCCACCCCCCCCCCCCCCATTACACACACAATATATATTTTTAATTACTAATTACTACTTTTAATGTATTCTTTAAAGTTGAGCTGGCTTTTGAGCACAAGAATTCCATAATTCATTTTATGTGTACATGACAATAAACTACTTGAACTTGAACTTGAAAATCCATGTGTGCGCAACAATGGGGCAGAAAGCACAAAAGAACAGCATAAAGCAGTGCTCTCCACGAAAAGATTATAAGGAGTTTTTGTAAAGGAATGCATGTCTTTGCCAAAAAACTGTAGATGTTATGTTATACCAATAATGCAAATGAAAGACAAACTGAAATAAACTCTGGAATGAGATGTTATTATCATTGACAGCAAGGGTATAAAAAAATTGTGATTCTAGCTTACAGCAGCCGACTATTAGGTTTATAAGTTTATAACATTGTGGCCGGCCACAGAGCGTTTTCTTCCCCAAGGTTGTGTGTGTATTTAGTTTTGTTGGGATTTTGTTGAGATGCATTAAGAACTTAAAGCAAATCTTCCAACCTGCTCTGTGTTATTTATGGAACCTAGTACCTCCTACAGTTATGCAGAGGTAATTACAATTTTTATGAGACATCCATACCAAATTAAA
This sequence comes from Alosa pseudoharengus, assembly GCF_046254945.1. Lineage (NCBI taxonomy): Eukaryota > Metazoa > Chordata > Actinopteri > Clupeiformes > Clupeidae > Alosa > Alosa pseudoharengus. The sequence continues at coordinate 22,192,806 of NW_027468774.1, read as the reverse complement.
AGTAGCCTATTTAATGGCTGCTGTACTCTTTTGTGACCGTTGTAGTGGTACCTGCGTAGAAACTTTCACGCAAAAAAGAAAGGTAAGTTGTCATCCGTAGCTACTAAATATTTCGAATTCTGGGTATGTTCTCTGCTTGGACCCCTAAAGTCGCTGTTCAAACGCTATGTAATAAAGTAGTCGTGGCCGAGTGGTTAAGGCGATGGACTAGAAATCCATTGGGGTCTCCCCGCGCAGGTTCGAATCCTGCCGACTACGAAATGCTTTTTCTTTAGTATTTCTGGCGTTTTGATTTCATCACTTAATGGAGTCAAATGCAAAATTAGTAGAAAGTCGTGGAAATATCAGGATTAAGTGGAGACCTCGCCTATCAATATTGCCCAGAAGTATTCAGTCACATTTCAGTCCTGCAGATGGCGGTAATGCACTAACATTTCAAACTGTCAACTCAAAAGTAGCAGGAAAAGAAGAAGATCGCGGGATTTTTCAAGTACTCAAGCGAATGTTAAACCGAGGATTTGTTGTTGTGTTTGACGGTAAGTTATGACTTTAGGGCTGGATGTGCTAAAGGTACAACAATAGTTACACAATAGTGCACAAATGGAATAGGCTTACTGTAAATATGCTAAATTTGAACGATCGTAGATTATCGGAGAACATCAAATGTCTGTGTTTGCTCCACGGTTTATTAGCATTAGCTAACACGCTAGTCGTACGTTACCTAGTACCAGTACCAAACAGACAGCATAATAATGATAATTAAACTTAGCGTAACCTACAGTTGCTTGCTGTTAGCATGTTACGATGCAAGATTAGTGGTAAAGTTAACAAGTTATATGTTGTTGAGGCTAGAATCAGTGTGTTCAAATTTGACACGTCTTTTTACGTCTGTGCACACAGACGTCCATGGCCGATTAGTAGTTGCATTATTAATGAGCTACACATTCTTTTTTAGTTTCGCCAATGTTAAGACTTTTTTTTTTTTCAAGATTGGAAGACTTTCGAGACCTAAGAAATGGGGTCACAGTACGATCTTAACGACCTGGAAGAGTCTCTAGAGTCATGTGTTCAACTAATCGATAGCAGTAATGCGGAGGGAAACATGCAAGGTATACGAGATAAAGCACCACAGCTGTTTAATCACCACCTGGACACGAAGAAGACCTCGACCCAGCTCCTAAATGGTAAGTAAACGCTGAGCTTTTATTTTAAGTAGTACAATACAGCTCTGTTGGCAAATGCTTATTTTGTAACAATACATTTCATGTGTTGGCCATGTTAAGACCTTATCCAGTCCGAAGAAAGAGTGGGCCAAACACTTCTGGATTTGGAGAGTCGTACAAATAAAATGACTGAGGAACTAGAGACGCTTCAGCGGGAGATTCAAAAGAAGCAAACCCAAGGCATGAACCTGGAGTCAGAGTCACAGTAAGCTACACCCCTTATTCTTGACATCATTCTTGACTTCTGCTTTGGACAACTCTGAAAACAAATGCTTTGGACAACTCAAGTGAATGAAAAAATGAAACTGAATATTCAACCATTAATGCTATGTTTACACGTGGCCGGCTATTTTTATAAACAGACATTTCACCCTCTCCATTTTCAAAAATAACATTGTGCACACCTGCCATATATAGTATATAGACCTTCATATATAGTAGGTCATGGAAATTCAGTTTTTTTTGTCAGGGAAAAGTCATGGAATTTTACATTTCACTTAGAGTGGGAACCCTGGTTTTAGTATAGCCTAACACAGTGCTGTTACCAAGAAGTTCATATTCATGATGCCATGTGATGCTTCAAGCAGTGTGTTTGTTCTGATGGCATAGGCCTCTTCTCCCTCCCTTCCTCCCTTCTTTCCTTTCTCTGGTCCTAGCCCCTCCTCCTAATTAATGTTGTGAAGGAAACGAGGAAGGAATGATAGGATGATGGAGGAATGAAGGAGAGACCGATATGAGAGCTGAGATGTCCTCCTCACTCACGCACGCATCACTTTTAAGAGACGTCAATTACTGATTCGGCGCATCACCTCTTAGGCTAGAATAAACAGACACGCAAATTGCAGAGAATATGAGTTTATACCAAAGCCAAAAAATGTCATATGAACATGGACTCTCTTCCCACTTATTGACCCTAATAATGAGGTAATGTTTGATAGTTCTCGACATGAACAAATACTTATTATACAATGTGTGAACAAAACAGGCATGAACTTTTAAAAAAAAGTTTGCATGGTAGTTCATAATAATTCCAGCATATACAGGGTTCCCGCAGATCCTTAAAAAGTCTTAAAAAGTCTTAAATACAACTTTCAGGTTTTAAGGCCTAAAAAGTCTTAAATTGTCTGGGATGTCTTGCATTTTCGAAAGGGAGGTATTAAATTTACGTATGGGACCGCCAGCGAGTGCAAGAGAGCAAGTGAAATGTCTCCATCCCGTTTCGTGTATTTAAAACGCAATTGTAAGTGACAGGCTACGGGAGGAAGTGTAGTGGTTGCAGAGTGAAGATATTTTTCACGGGTGTGGTTAAAGATGTGAAAACGGTAATAATACAGTATGTACAAATATGCCTGACGTTTTCGTGGTGTAGCCGAGGCCTGAGATACGCAGGTAGCCTACGTGAGCGGGAGAAAGAGTTGGTAAGCCAGTTAACAATAAGTTGGCCATACGTTTAAATTTAGGCCAGACATATGGATTTTAAAAGCCCTGTCCGGCGTCCGGCGCAGCCTCAAGCCGGACGCGCATTTGTCCTCCTTTTTGGAGTTGCGCTGGGCATCTAATCTTTGCTTGGACGCAGAATTGTTTCACAAACTATGGACGCGAAGTCTGCTGGTCAAATTATGTGCAGTGCTTCTGTCACTTGTCTGATAATTTGCTGCGCAATTTATGAAGGAACCACGGACTGCCAGAAAAAGAAAACATGTACAGTATTTTCTCAATCAGGAGGAAATACTGTACATGTTAAGTTTGCATCTTTCCAGCGTGTGTTGCTGGCCTAGCCTAGGGAAGAAAATATCTGTCTAAGTTATAATACCTGTAATATCTGTCAGCAGCTTGCTTGCCAGCGTTTCCCAGTAGGCCTACTTCCCAAAAGTTGTGAATATAACTACATATTTTTTGAATGTCGGCGACTGGCTACATAAAAAAAAACATGCATTCATAATACGTGCGTTCTTGAGATGAAACCAGCAGTTTTCAGCAGGATCATGCGAGGAGGACCTGTCTCTTAATTAATTTAAATTAAAGTCAATGGTTTTTACGATGTTTCAGTCAAGCTTTGGTTGGTTTAGATACAACTGGTATGCAAAATGTAAAGTAGTGGATTAACTTTAATTTGCTGTGCTGCATGTGGGACAATAGATGCACATAATAAATTATATAAAGTAGGCCTATTAAAATATTTAAATAGCTTAGTCTAACTTTTCTAAAATATTGAAGGGAATCCAGTCCAGTGCACATGTCTTTGGCAAGTAGCCTAGGCTACTACAGACGCAGGTGAAGAACAGTCAGCCTCAGCCAGTAAGCACAACCAAATATGTACAGCCAGCTTCAAAAGCAAGCAGCCCAGACCCTAAAATTGGGCATTTATAGCTGTGAAGGTAATTCACACACAATTATTTTTCTTTCGTCAAAATATATTTGGTAACTTCTGTAGACATCCAAAATTGGGTGGGGGTTATAATTAGTAGGGAAAAAAAACTATTGCATGAAACCGTTTTAAGTTGTCGTATGTATATTTTTGCCGTGGTATAGTCTTATTTTTTTTCATTTAGATGTTTTGAAAAGGTCTTAAAAGTCTTTAAATTTGCACATTTGGAAAATGTGCAGATACCATGATATAAAGGTCTTTTTTCGGTCTATCTACTAGTTTATTGACGCAAATAAATCCTTACGAACTTGTTTGAAGGCGAAAGTTGGGAAAGTTCCCTCCCACAGACGTGGGAGAGAACTTTCTACCTTGGCAGCTTGCCTTGGACCAATGATCGCACAATTCCGACTGAAAACGCTTCCGCGTAGGATACTCTTGTGTTTCTCGTATCGGGACTTCCACCTCCCTCCTCTCTCCTCGGTCTTACCTCTGGTTGCAATTAAATGAATGAGATGTCCTCGATAACGTTAGGCTTTGAACAATTTCCGGGGCACAAACTGGAGGACCGAGGAGAGAGGCAAATAGAGGTTTGAGAAGAGGCCATATCAATGTGAAACATGCATTAACTTGCCTTGCTTTTTGGCAGGTTCCTGCAGAGGGAGCTAGAGCACTTGCGTGAATCAGAGCAGGAGATGCAAGCCCTGCAGCAGGAGGTGGATGAGGACACCACAGAGATTATCCCCTCTGCCATGTGAGGAACTTAAATATTCTCATATTGTCTTTGGCTGAATAGCAGTGTTTTCAACTCAAACATGGTCTGCAAAATTTAGATGGTAGCCAATATACAAGAAATTCCATCCTCTGTTCCAGATACTTTCATAGCTTGCTCAAAGTAAATGCTGCTTTTTGCACATCTGAATCATGACCCATCATCAGTTTGTTCATACATTGAATATGGAACTCTGTCCAAAGTAATCTAAAAAAAATAGCTGGTGTCCCATAATGGGGAGAAAGTCTTGTGTAGAGTTCTGTTGTCAGTTCTGTTCTTACCTTTTGTCTTGCAGATACCTGGCTCAGCTCTACTACAAAGTCACTAAGATCAAGCTGGAGATGGATGGGGATCCACAAATCTTGAAAGGAGGTAATATTGCTCACATAACACTTAGTATCATTGTGTCTACTAAGTATCAGTATCATTGGAATTTTTACTTTGGATATTTTAAACAAAAGTTTGGAGAATGGAATTTTCTGCCAGTTCTACTCCTCTACTCTTGCCTAAAATGAGAGAAGGAATGGAGTTGCCACTCTTATCCTGAAAACAAACTCAACAATGTACATTTTTCTAAATTTGGAGAAAGTGCATGTGTTTTTGTTAAATGTATGTTATAAAAAATTGAATGCAGGTAGTTTTTTTTTTTTTTTCACAAACTGTCAAACTGTTTTCCTTTTAGTTCACTATGGGAAAGACCTGGTTACCCCCATCAACATTGACACCTCCCAGCTCTCGCCATGTGCTGTCAGTGATAAACTCTGGAGTTTAGTCAGCACAGAATGGAACTAGTTTGTCTCTGAAATTGTTTTTTTATCTGCTCTATCTGTCTTGTCTATTGTGTCCTTATAGATGTTTTTAATGTGATATAATACCTTCACAAAGTCTACTCATATTCATACTATTTTATTTGTCCACTAGATGTCAGTGCACTCATTTTTCCCATTGCTTGATGGTGAGTTGGAGAAAGAATCTTGGATCATTTTTCAATCTTAAATTCTGCAGCATGCTGATGGTTGCCATCAGCCACCATGTTAATATAATAGGCATAGTTGACTGTTGCATATTTGTTTTCTCTGCATATTTAAAGGCTACAAAAAATAAAATGCCATGTACTAAATTTTTAAAGTTTTTCTAACTCTCTCAGTTGTTTTTGAATATTGAAGGTATGTTATCGGTTCAGTTGAGTAAAGATAAGCCGTAATAACTGATCAAAACCTTTTATTTTACATATATTACAAGATGATACATAACTTAAAAAGTAAACCTATTTTCATCATTCCGTCAAACTGTACACAACACATAGATATACATTATAAAATAGGCATTTCATCTCTAAACATTCTGTACATTACATTTAAATGCGGTTTATTCCATACATAGTATTGCTACCGTTGTGGTCAGTTAATTGAATACTACCGATAATTTGTATTGTTTGTATTCATACATTTTTATTGGAGTAAATGCGGGGGCAGGTTCAGGCCTCTGGAGTCTCTACGACAACATATTTCACAAAACCAGCAAGGCCCTGAAAAGCCACATGGATCTGTTTAGTCGTTTGTGCTTGCGCTTACCAGGCGCATGTTTTGGAGCAATCCAGAACCCCATGCTAAGGAGTGGAGATTGAGGCCACAAGAACCTGATTTCTGGCCAAACAGCCCAGAGACCATTGGCAAAGAAAGGAAAAACTTGGAAACCTGTTATTTTCCTATGTGTGCGTCTTTCTCTTTTTGGTTGTGTATACTGTTTCTGAGGGAAAACCAAGTGGTGCACACAGCCTTGTTGAAATAGTCTCAGCATCAACACAGTCTAGTTATTCGGCTCCTTCTGAACATGCATCTTCAGACATGACCTGATAATATATTTATGCTTGAAAGAGTTCTGGTTTACAATGCACTGAGTGCATTACGTTGCATGGTACTCTACCTTGAAGGTGTTAATTTTTCTCTCTCAGTATGATATCCCAACTTTGACAGTGCTAGAGACTTCATTCATAGGGATGATCAACCCTATGCATAAAATATTCAATGTGAAGTCATTAAAAGTCTCAGTCTTCAGAGGAAGTGTAGGGACTAGGCACTCAATGTAGTAGTGCCGTGAAGTGCATTTCAGAGTTCCATTCACCAGGCCAGAGTTCCAGCACCTCTACATGTTATGGATAGTCCTTTTAAGAGTTCCGATAATGTGCTCAGCTCTTGGACATCCTTGGGTAAATGGCTTTGATGGTAGAGGGGGTGAAGTTCCCCGAGGAGACGGTGTTCTCCACTCCCTCGAGCCGGTGGGAGGGTAACTCCGTCTTGCTGGTGCTGCACTCCAGGAAGGGCAGGCCGATTTTCTTGACCTGTCCATCTTTGGTGATGAGGCAGTGGCGGCAGAGCAGCCGGATGATGGCCCGCCGCATGTCCTTGCTGGTGAGCGTGTAGATGATGGGGTTGAGCAAGGAGTTGAACATGGCGATGCCCAGGAAGTAGTCCGCGCGGAACAGCACCTGACAGCTCCGCGCCGGGCAGCAGAAGTCCAGGATGAGGAGCACAAAGAGGGGCAGCCAGCATGCAATGAAAACCCCCAGCACGATGGTGACCGTCTTCAGCAGGGCCAGGTACTTCTGGGATTTGCGCGCCAAGCCCTTGCGCTGGGGGCCGCAGCCCAGGCGCTGAGTGTTGGACTTGACGATGCGGAAGATGCGCGCATACAGCACCACGATGGCCATCAGCACTGCGCTGAAGACTGTGACACAGAACAGGATGTAGCTCTTGTCGTACAGCGGCAGGACCGTGGAGCAGTGGTCCAGGCGGCCCATGCAGTTCCAGCCCATGATGGGGAGGACCCCCAGCAGCACCGAGACCACCCAGCTGGCTCCGATAAGGGCAAACATGCGTCCTCTCTTGGCCCCCTGGTAAGGCTTCATCCTCACCATGGTGACGTGTCGCTCAATGGCGATAGCCAGTAGGCTGATGACAGAGGCAGCCAAAGTGATGAAGACCCCACCTTCCCTCAGGAACCACTGCAGTGGTGTCATTTTCAGGGTGTTTGCTCCAGACGTGATGATGTTTACCATGTAGGTGAAGCCTGCCAACAGGTCGGAGAGTGTCAGGTTGCCCAGCAGGTAGTACATGGGCAGATGGAATTTTTTGTTCTTCCAGATAGCCACCAGCACCACAGTGTTCTCCAGCACTATGAGCAGACAGATGATGAGAAAGAGTATGGCCTCTGGTTTTAGTCCATCTCTGTACTTGTTCTCTTTCAGCTTTCCCGTATAGTTGTAATGTGTTACCAGAGCCGCATTGCTGTGGTATTCATGGAACATACTGAGGTAGCCAACGGCAGGAGCCACAGTTGGCAATGTGGCAGAATAGGCATATTGTGATGCTTCCTCCATCTTTAGTCCAAGTGATTTTACTTCACCAGAAAATAGTCCCCTTGAAAACTCCTGTCACCACTTAGTTCTTACGACTATCATAGCTTTTTTTCAGCTATGATAAACGTGAAAATACAATTTGAATTTGAAGATATCCTTTGATACAAAAAAATAGGTCCTTGGGTCGCTGGTTCAAACTGGGTGGATATGAAGTAAAAAAATAAAAAACAACACGGCTGTCTTCAGAAACTCCCTTTCAGCTCCAATCTCAGCTGTGCTATATCACCGACAGCCACAGGATGGTGTTCTGGAGGGAACAGAAAGGCTTTAGTGAACACCGTGCGCAAGAACGCCAACATCCTGCGATCCTGCAAACTTCATTTGAATCAAATCGGTGTATTACGGAATGGTAGGTGAATTAATTGATGACTATCTGTTACTTCAATGCCCATATGTAGGCTACGCTATGTGTCTCCTAGACTAGTGCCCATTATGTCTTCTTAAACATGTAGCCAAGTTGATGGGTTGTTTGGCTACCAGGCAATTAAAACGGTGTAATGTTCTCCAAAATTTCCGTAATTTATTATTCTAGTCACTGCGCGATGAAACACTATTTTTTACCACTTGGCTGAATAATAATTAAATTAAAATAAAACTACATTAGTAATATAAAAAATAGGCTACTTATTCTTCCTCCACAGTGACACATTTGGACTATCAGTGTTTTTCTTAATTTACGAGTTTAAGTTAGTAGCCTAGTCTGGAGTCTTAGGCTACTTCAGAACATTTTAGCTGTCTGTCTGGTTGACTTTATTTTACAGTAAAACAATGTAGCCTATAAAGGGTCTTCATATTCCCACCCCACGAAGTCATGCTGAAATTGACATTTTCCATACAGCCTAGGCAAAGAGGAGACAGCAGCTTACCTTCACGATTCAGAGTGACTGAGTTTAGTCTGAGGTAAACTGTCGGTGTATGCTGAGCTCTCGGTCCCAAAAGAGTGTAACGCAACTTCATCTGATACAAGGACATGAGTCGACGAGAAGTGGGCTGGTCTCTCCGACTTTCGTTGTTTGGCTGTTGAAGCTGTAGTGAAGAGTTGGGTCACTCCCACCGTGTGTGATCACCAGACGATATGACCTCCGTTTGTTATTATAGGCTGTATTAATCAAGATTTGGCCTAAAGTCTAAAGGATTATCCTGTTGTTTGTTTTCATTGGTCATTAACTAAAATTACTCATAAAATCCTAAGGGTTTCCCTGGGTACCTTCTCAGACTCTTAAGTGATATTCTTAACCTGACTGATAAGACTAACAAAACCGAATGGCTTTTGAAATTCATATAATGAAGCAAAAGTTGAAGGACTATATTTCCAGGGAGCTATGGGATTGGGAAAGTGCTAAATATGAAAATAAATGTTGTGTGTGTGTGTCCATTAACAAAAGACAGAATTCATACAGGCTACTTCCTGTTGTTGAAAACACTAGGTCAATAATGCTAATTTTAATAAAGACAGTAGTCAATATGTATTAATATACTGATTTCCTTTTTGAATCTGTTCCTTTTTTTAAATTTCATGTAGCCTATATAAAACATTCAAAAAGGAAAAAAAAAAACTAAAAACTAAAAGCTTGGTTTCAAACCACATCGCATCGTTCTTCCTGGTGATGCATTTGATATATCCTATACTTTTTCTACTACTATTTAAAATCTGCGCTGTCTACAAATTCTATTTTTTTGGTCCTTTTCCATACATAAGATGAAGACTCTTGATGGAGGTCCACTTTAAAACTGGAATTACGTAAATTTAAGTGAGCCGTGCATGGGTTGGCTGACTTTCTGTTTTCTTTAAACAGGAAGCTCTGTCATTGTGCCTTGAAGGGAGAGGGATATCCTTCAGAAACACCTATGAGGTCACTCTGGGTTGTGCTGGACGAGAGACGCAGTGTCCAGGCTCAACAGGGGTACACACTGTCCTCAGAGGCCTAGACACCACCACCACCACACCCTCGGAAAACATTATTCACACATGCATTTCTAAGAGGACATTTTCCCAGCAACTAAACAACAACAACAACAACAATGCAACACCCTAATGTAATGCCGTGTTTTATTTTTTATAGGGCCAGTGAGATGTTTTCATACTTGTCTTGTTTTTAGCTGTATGCTGTGGAGCTTCCTGAAAAGGTCAAGACACTGGTGGTTAAATTTGGCTCTGTCAAAGCACACCGGCATGCCAAAACTCTGTGAGGCCCCTCTACCTATGAAACACTTGTCCCTGTCCGGGGTCAGACTTGTCTGTTCCTTGATGTGTCAGTAGGTCCTCTCCAGTTGTCAGCAAAGTTGCACGTGGTAACCAGAGATTTGACCCCTTTCACCTGCCCCAGGGCCCACACACTGACTTACCTTAAGCGGACGTGCTACTTCTCGGGAAAGCCAGTTTAGCCAGGGGGGGTTGGTCCCCCCTCACACACACACACACACACACACAACCTCCCACTGTGGCTATTTGACATGGACTCAGCAAGTAACTCTGATTAACACACAAAGGCCCCCTGACCGCTAAACGGAGCATTAGCCTACAGAGGAAGATCAATTCTGTCAACTCACCTCCACCATTCTAGTTGTAGTGTTCAGTGCCTGTGAGTGAGCCTTTTCAGTGTGACCTTTTTGGAGCTTTACTTCTGTGACGCAAAAGCTTTCAAGCGCAGAAGGCTGAAACCTTCAGGCTTTGTACTGATTTATACTTTGAAATCATACTTGCATCACTGACAGAGGACAAATCAGCAAGCCCTTACAAACACTCTTGTTTATTTACAAAAGCACAAGTGGCACTTTTATTTGTACCAGCAATAAATCTCTGACAAGTTTATCGGGATTGAGTTTCAAACCTCTGAATCAAACAAACAATCAAGTTTTTTCATTCACTATAGCAGTATACCTGCATCTAAATAATCAACTAAAAAAGGACATTTAATCAACATGTGGTAATGGATAAAAACATGTTTATACATGTCTTATTGAAGAAGAAAAGTAAATCATTATTTTGACATCTATATATATGGCTAGATATCACATTGTGAATCTTGGTGCAAACAACAGGTGTGCAGAATGCAGTGTGAAAGTAGAAACTGAAAATGTCTCTCAATATAATTTCCTCCCCTTGTTTCTTTGGATAATGTTTCTGGATGTTTCTCAGACCTGTATTGTTCCCTTATCTCCATAGAGGGACTGGGATTGTACTTCTCTTTCATTTTTCATTGGATTTCTTTATATTGGAGGAATTCTTACTCTTTTTACTTTCTAGATGTCTCCTTGCCAAAAGTGGAAAATAATAACACCTTATTTTAAAAAGAAACTCTCCAAATACAAAGTGGTCCAAAGTGTTCAGAGCAGGAAACACACCTGCCTGCACTTCGTGGGATCATGAGATCATGGGGCAAAAGCTGCGACCCTTTCCCTCCTGGCCAAGTTCTCTAGTGACACCTGTCCACTCTGCCCGTAGTAAATCCTGTCCGCTCAGTACCTCATAACTTCTTCACATGGTGAAACCGCTCAGTGGTTATAGCTCTGAGTGAGTGTGTGTCGTTAACAAGACACATTATATGCCAAGTTTAGGTGGTGTAAGTGCTCAAAAAACACATTCTGTGGTGTTTGGCTGTAGCTAGTTGTAGTCTTTTTTGGAGTCTCTTGGTCTCATGTCCAAAGAATGAGCTAGAGCAAAAGAATGACTTCACATTAAATGGAAGGGGAAAATATGGAACTCTTGAATATGTTTTTCTTCCATTACTTACTTGTGGGGGTTTTGTGGTTTAATTTAAGTGAACTGGGTCCATCTCTTACTGCACAGACATGCCCCTTCATTGTTCTCTTTTCAGGCTACCTCAATACGGCAAACACTTGGTACACAGCTTCTGGCAAGAGTGCCTGTCAAACGCCACAGGGGAATCAGGACTATCACAAACTCTTTATGATGGACAGGCTGACTTGTTTGCCTGAATCTTTACATTCTCACATGTCAACCTTTTCTTCTGAAAGGTAAAATCCATATCCCTTCGGGACAGCAATTCCCCACAAAACATACATAATCCCTGTTTTGTGCAACATACATAATCCCTGTTTTGTTTTCTTTGGTTTCCACTTGAAGCAATCTTGTTCTCAAACATGACTGGAAGGTTTTTAAAAGAGTATTCTTTCATGCCCCTTTTCACAATGTTGAATGGCTCTCATGTAGCTGTGACCCAGACCACTTGTTTTTCCGTATTTTAGTTATGAGGAAACACACTCTTGAAGTTGCGTTTTGCACAAAGGCCAGACAATCTTTACTGGGAGAGGCTGAGCAATAAAAACGAGATTAAAGTAGAATGTATGTGTGGATTTCTCTGAGTGCAACAAATGTGGCCATTTTAATCTCTTTCATCAGAGTTTCCTCTTTGGGAGAAACAGAAAGAGCAGGAGGGAGCAGGAGCCAAGAATGGCCAATTGGATTGGGTGTTTTTTCAGTCAGTGGGGAATTCTGGGACAAATAAACACAGGAAGAAGCTGCCATTTGGGAACATTCTGATTACACATAAACTTTGTATATGTATATAGCTGTTTTTGTCTATAGTACAAACATCCTCAACTCACATAAACTTTACAACAAATTCTATCCCTCTCCTATCTCTCTCTCTCTCTTACTGTCTCACTTCAGTAGAAGCACAGTGGCATGACCCCTAGTTGCTGTTGAGTTGTGTCAACTCTGCAAACCCAAGAAGACAAGTGATCTTTATACTTTCTTTTCATTTTAGTTAGATGAACAAATGCACCACAACTAAAATGGCATAACTATCCTTTCCCTATGTAAATACTAAGAGGAAAGCCGTTCTCTTTGATGCTTTTCAGTGTGACCTTATTATAACCACTAGAGCACTGAAGATGCTAAGTAAACTCCTGCCAGTGAACCACAGTATAGACACACCACAAAGGAGGTGCTAATCTAACACAGATAACAGTAGACCTTTGCTTTTCTCTGTTTGTGGTGCTGGCTGAGATTTGTGCTCTTCAGCGTGGTGTTAGGTCCTCTCCACAGGGTGATAATTACCGCAGTTGCATTTCACTCGATAATCCTCACCAATCCTTCAATCTCTATCTCACACTTAACCATTTGCTATCACTCCTTTCCCCATCCTAGCACCTGCCACTTGTATGCATTCACACACAAACATACGCTCAAGCACTCTTTCTCTTTCTTTCTCTCTCTCTCTCTCTCTCTCTTTTTCTCTCTCTCTCTCACAGACACACAGACACACTGATGTTGGTGTGGAGAAGAGGGTCAGTTCAGATCGAGGGCCATTCCTTCCAAGATGTCTGAACTTCTTGTGGTCTGTGGTCTGCCCTGACCACAACCACACAGAGTCCTTCTTCCACTCTTGCGCCGTTTCGACCTTGGCTTATAACACTGCATAATCCTCCATGTCACTTCTGGATGACCTAAGACAGCTCGGTCAGGGTGGCTGGGCGGCGCAAAGTTTCCATCCACCACCCGCCCGTGCTGCGCCCGATGAACGTGAGGGCAGTGGATTTCTGAAAGGTTGTTTTGTTAACAGGGGCTTCACACAAGTGTTGTGTTTTAGGATGAGTTCATCTTGAAAAATGAGAAATGGAAGAAAAGCCTCCAACTCAAATTTTATTGTGAAAGTGGAAAAAGGCGTGAGTCATGTGAGAAACAAAGTAGTCGAGAGGAACAGTCCTAAAAGAGACAAATTCACACACTTCATAAATGATGTGATGCTAAGCAAGACCATCTGTGGGCGCTGCGTTGGGAGCAGAGTCCATCATAACCTTGTACCGAGGGGGGGGGTCTGGGGACTTTTGCGTAAGTTGAGTCATCCACATGGAGGGATACCAGACTCTGCCTCTTCATTTGCCTCGCCAGTGTGTCTTTTTCCCAGCTCGATTGAGACTGAAGGGCCAGAAAACCTTAAGTGATGATGCAGTTTGCTCCTCATGAATGGGGCTCTTTCATTTCTGTTTTTTACTGTCTCTGCTGGAGTGACATACAGATTCTGTTTGGTTAGAATGCCACAATACTTTTCCCCAACCCAGAGTTAGTGGCTTAGTGGCTTACAGTACAGTAAAATCAACAATGTTCAGTTAAGGGTTGATTCTAACACTATTCTGAGTCAAGTCCCACTTAATTAGTGTTAACACTTCTCTGACAGTTGTTAAATAGTTAGAGATGTTACTCTCTTCAGATCATAACTGGGCCATTTAACACTTACAGTGAAACTTCACTGTGTTCATGTCAGTACCAATCTATGACTATAGGTCAAAATCACTATAGCTTATCTGTACATTGGTTCTCAGAGGACACAAAGGCCAACTCCTATACTCCTCCAGACAGGCTCTTAGATGGTTATGTTTTCATTGTTCAAAGGTCTTGTTTACACGTTAACTAAGGGTTAGGGCAGGGGTAGGGAACCTATGGCTCGCGAGCCACATGTGGCTCTTTTGGGAACTGCATCTGGCTCTCGGACAAACCTGCCATTTGTTTACTCAATAAGTCATGAATAATTTTGGTACTGTATTAAATTAAAAATGGACCTACTGAAATCAAAATGTTAAAATAGTGTATAATATAATATATGTTCACGTAGTTTAATCCATCCCATGTCTGTTCTCTACCGCTGAAATTCACGGTTATGTCGATGTACTGTACAGATATGAAAAACGCGTTTTTTTATTGGACAATGCTGTGCCGAGATAACATTCCATCCACTGATGCTTTACTTAAAAATTCAGCTAGCTAACGGTTGTTTCCAAAACAAAGAAAATAGCTCTGTAACTTCTTACTTACCTGTTATCAATAAAAGTAATAACTTGACAGTACATTCTGAAATTGTTGGTCTTAATTGAAATACATGTATTTAATTGTATTCTGTGTTTTTAAAAATAGTATGGCTCTCACAAAAAATTATTTTTAAAAAATGGGCGTTTATGGCTCTCTCCACCAAAAAGGTTCCTGACCCCTGGGTTAGGGTGACATGACAATTAGGGAATAACAGATTCACCCATCCTTCAGGGTAAGCAGGGATCCAGTTTTAAGAGGAAATACTACTCCAGTGAAGGGTAGTATTCCTTCTTAAAACTGCATCCTGCTAAACATGCGTGATACATGGGCTTCAGCTTCACTGACCACAACCCAAAGCCTCAAATGACCAGGGTGCTTTTTGAGTGAGGTTACCCTGCACAAGGGCGAACAGCCTGGTTCAACTCTTTGGGATTTTACTATTTGCTCTAAAAAATCACGTGGGGAGGACTGTGCACGCTCAGCTGATTCTGCCCTCATCGCAAACCAAAACTATTGTTTTCCTTAGTCTGGCTCTCTGCAACCCATCTGTCTTGAAAGAGCTGGATTTCTAGCTCTGCGCCACATTGTGGATTCTGGGAAGGAGCTTGGTCTGGACCCGTCTAAACCAACTAGACTGCATGTTTTGCTTCCTTTTTGCTTTCTTGTTTTTCTGGTGGCCTGGTGTCTTGTGAGTCCACGTTTCAGATTGAATCACAATATTACTTACATTAGATTACAGTATTTGTATATCAAATAACAATAGCATGTTTATTACATTAAGTATTTGTATTAAGTATCTAGGAGACATTTTTCTCAAAAACAGTTTATCCAATACAGTGAGCAAATTCCCTTTCACTCGTGTACATCCACATCAATGCGCTGTGTAATAGCTGGTGCTTGTCATAGGCTTAAAAACGCTCAGAAGTGTAACCTGAAACCCCATGTAGTCAATCTGCCATGGCTGCCACCACCGCTGCCCCCTGGGGTCAGTGCAAGGGGAAGTGAATGAGTCTGACTCCCAGCGCGTCACTGTTGATACTGGCCGACACTGACATCCAGGTTTCATGGCACTAGGCTGCACAATGTTTTCAACACGAGGGAAAGAGAAAGAGAGAGCAAGAGAGTTAGAGGGGGGTGGAGGAGGTGAAGGGAGTGTCAGACGTTTGTTGCCAGATTTGCTCGTTGATATGCTAGTTGGAGTAAACATCTGCCAGCGGGCCTGGCATTTAGAAATGTTTTGAAAAACTCCAAATGCAGCCATGCCAATTGCCTCCAAGCTTTGGTTTGGCTTGGCACTGACTACCTCCATCATCAGCCCTGGCGGCCTGTTTGCTCTCAGTCATGTTTCATGTCAGCGTCCTCAGGTGCAGAACATGGACGCCCAGAGACGAACAGCTGAGTGCTCCAGCTGCCGCTTGCTAGGGAGCTGACTCTGTGGAGCTCCGAGCATCGTAACATTGACAGGCTCCAACACATGGACAGCATGGGGAACTCCTGCCTCCTACTGTGTGTGTGTGCACCACTGTTCTGTGTGCCGGAGCGGCCTAGGGAGCTATGTGAGGCATTTCACTGTAAATTCTAGCCATGACACTGGACAACATATTCTGACCACATGCCTGTCTAGCCTCCCCTGCTTTGAAATCGTATCCCTGGAAAAGAAACCAAGAAGCGCCTTCCTCATGCCCAAACTGAGGAGGAGTTGTCAGCCTCTTGGAGACATACAGCCAAATGTCAGATGCTCTCCAAATTCTACCACACACTGGCTCATGGCAATTCACAACCAGCAGTGTAAAATGGGTATTTGTTTAACAATCTTTGAAAACATTTTCCGCCGAGAGGAATGCAGATTTTGACCTCTGTTTCCAGTTCACTTCCTGTTCCCATGCCTGCCGTCATGCCGACCCATTCCAAGGGAATGTGTCATATTTCCAACATTTTTCTAAAGCCTGTTTGAATATCCTCTCATAAACATGCTATGTCGCGTATTATTAATATTTCCTCCCCACATAAAGGCGTCCGCTCAGCTTTTACCAGTCCTCACTGTCACAGCCTCCATGTTTTATGATGACAACACTTTACAAGTGGTTTTGTAGGGTTTCGTGGAAAATTCCGGCTTTAAAGGGTGGACGGGGCCCTCTGAATGCCCACACAAATGAACAAGCTGTGCCTCATAAACCATTAGGGGCTCTGATGTTGAGCCCACGGCAACTCCAGCTGACAACAGAATGCCCTTTACTGCCAACCTTTCTACTGGACTCAGAGGGCAGCATATGGTTCTTGGTTCTTCTCAATAACAGTGTGAGTTGCATAGATTTTTGTCGGTCTGCTTGTAACAGTATTTCAGTCGGTGCTCTACTTGCATGTGTGTGTATTTCTATACTTCACTTCACTTGAAAGTCATTAGCAAGATCAAGTACACCATCAGCAGCATCAAATAACCAACAGCAATTTGGACTGCAGTTACTGTATACATAGGCCTTCCAGTGAATGTTTACATGTGGTTGCAAGTCAGTGAATGAAAAGGTCTCAATAGTTAAGACAACATGAAATGCTTACTGAAATGCTTACTGAAAAAAGGTATAAGCTAAACCTCACTGGGGATTTTTCTGGTTTATAAAGATAACTCGTTGCATGTTTTTGGACATATATCAGCAGTTTACGTCTTGGCTTTTAACCATATGTATAAGAATTTTTATTTAAGAAGCAGCGAAATCTGTTGGGTGACCTTTTGCCAAATCATCAGCTTTTGCTCAGCAGTCTGTTTTTTTTTCTAGCGTTGATTTCTCTATATTTTTTGTCCAATGTCTGGCTCTAATGTCCAGGTTGGACTTGACCCAACAGGACTTCCTGAAACACATGGACATCACTCAAAAGAGTCCCCTATTTCACATGCACTCTGGGTTGAACTCCTTCTGACAAGAGCATCTTTCTTCTACTTCTCAGTGATCCTATAAATTGATGACCCATTTTTCAGTGTAATCGCACTCTGATCCTTCCTTTCCCCAAAAAGCTTGTCTTATTCATCAGTAATGTATGCAAGATACAATGTTTGAAAATACATCATTATTGTGCTTCCACTTATTCTATTGCATTGAAAAAGGGATGAACCAGAGGGTGACGAGCTTGTTAGTCAGAGTACTTGAAACAGTTCCTGGGAATCTTGGCGTGGGAGTCATAATTGTTTTCAGAGCCCCACTCACCACACAAGTTGGTATTCCATTGAAAAAGAGTGAAACCAAATGTGTTTGCATTTTCTCTAAGTTCAGGCATCCTATCTATGTGGGCTCCTCATTAAGTATTCCTGACACAAGTCAGACAGATAGTAGTCTCATTCACTTTGAGCATCGCTAGCGTGTGAGTGTGAGGAGCCGGCAAGCTAGAATGACACCCCTGTAAATTCTGCTGTGATGTTTGGTGGCTGGGTCATTTAATGGTGAAAGAGTAAGTTAGCAAGGCCCTTCTGCTTGTATTTTCACACCTTCTGTAAGACTCTTGCTTTTTGTTTCCCCCTTCTTATTCACATATCAGATGATTGACACCTCATTGCAAAACAAGGCTGCAGTTTATTCACAGCTGCCAGCAGACCTGCTGTTGTGTGTGACCCCAGTCTACTGCAGCTGTGGGCAGAGCATCAACATCTTTCATACATTTCCCCCTGTTGACCCTCAATGAAAAAATGGTCTCTGGTTAAGCCGCACTCTAATATCCTTCTATACATCTGTAAGAGATTGATAACAATGACAAATGTTGCTTGTATTCAGAATCTCATTAGTGGAAACTCTGACTCACTTTCTCTTCCTCCCCACACACATGCACACACACACACACACACACACACTATGCACAGTTACACGTCTCCTTCTACATGGCTGTGATGAGCCACATGGAATGGCGGTGAGTCACACAAGTGCAGAGAGTGGTCATCGAAATGGCAGAGTGATCCCGGACAATGTGGGCATGACTGCAGAGGGGAGAGTAATGGGACATGGCAGAGCACCTGTGAGCTGAAAAGGCCAAGCCGGCGTAGCGGGAATCAGCCGGGAACACACAGACAAAAGGGCCGTTGTTTTTAGAGCGGCGCGTGTCTTTGTGTCCGTTCTGAAAAGGGCCGGGTTGGGGGCCCACGCCGGAAAGGTGAAATATTTCAACCCCAGGCGTCCAGGCTGAGGCAGGCTGCCTCGTGTGGCTCTCGTCGTGGCTTTTCTGCCCGGCTTGCAGGCTGGAAGATTACCCCCTGAAATAAAGGGGATCAATCAGGAATAATGGAGCCTCTGTGTCACTGTGAGCTGCAGCTTTTCAACTGTCCCTCTGCTTTGGTCTGGAGCCCCCATTTCAGAGCTGCAACAGTCCCGCTGGCACAGGAATCTGTCCCCTCCACCGTCCCATGACAGTCTGGGTGGGGAATGTTTTGCTCCTGCCGCAGTTCTGACCACCAGTGCGAATCATGATGATGCAGGCATATGGAAGAAATTATGGTGATGAAGTTAGCTGAAAAGCTTCATCAAAAGTCATCATGAAAATATTTTAGAATGTTGGCTGCTAGAGTTCTAAGCTCTAGTCTCTGAGCTGGTAGCAGAACCATCCTCAGCCTTTTGTTCAGTTAAGTTCAACCTCAGAACTGGTCTTCAAAAAAATTGCAGCATAATCAAAACAACTAAAGGAAATGAATTGAATGAAGTCAAAATATTTCAATATTATGGTTGACAAATAAAATGTGATTTTATTTTATTTCTTTAACAACAATTACGACATATTATAGTATGATGGAGGATATGTAAACTATGTTATGAAATAAGTAGTTGTAAGAAATCAAACCTTGGATAGTTGCAATCCACAGTGGACCTCACTGGGCTTGACATTGGGAAAAACAAGGGGATCAAATTGGGTTGCCCTGAGGAAAGCCCTGTACTCAAGGAAGTTAATTGTGCATTGTTAGGAGAAAATGTTCTAGAAAATGTGTAAAATTATGTTAAATAAAAACAAACACACGTCTTGTGTGTCTCTCCTGTCATCCTCTCCTGCAGGATTGTCTGAGGTGCTGGAGCTTAACAGAAATCAAACTGATATGACAGAAAAAGGATCTGCACATCTACATTAAATTTGTGTATGCAAGCTTTCGGTCAGAGACCTTTTTGAAGGCATGGTTACTTGATCATATGGGTTGATTGTTACATCTAGTTCTTAAACATACCATGGAAAATGTGCATGTTATATTTTATTGTACACTTTATCATGCATATTTACATATGATATGACTTGTTAAGAATGTTTAAGAGATATGAGGCATGTGTTAGAGGCTAAATGTAGAGCACCATTAAACCATCCCAAGCGCTGCATTAGCTCTAAATATGCAAGAGTGCATCTTCGGCATTGGCCAATGTGGGTAGCAAAAAAAAGTGTTAACCCACAAAGAACACCAAACACAGGCCATGAATGGGTGGGGCAGCATTTTCTTCACACCTCTTGCACGAGAAGGGGCTGCTACAAAGCTTTGTAACCCTACAGCTGTCAGCGTTTAAATTCCATGTAAGCACCATAAAAAGGCAGTCTATATCATGGACAGAAAATAGGTCAGCGTTTCTTGTCACTCACTTTTGCATATTGCAAAATGTGTGACCTTTTATTTGCAAGACGATGTGTTGTTAGGTCTTTAAATAAGCATGCTGGGAAATGAAACAGAACAATGGCACGCAGTTGCCTCTTGATATGATAAGCAATTGGTGGCCTTATCATGGGAAGGGCTCCACATCGGCTTAATTAACAGTAGTAATTTCATTGTATCCTGTACAGTGACAATAAAGAATTCTATTCTATTTTATTCTAAAGAATTCTATTCTATTCTATTCTAGTTGTCATCAGAGGTGCAGGATGCTGGAGCAGAGCATCAGGTGATCATGCCCTGACCACAGTGCACAGGCCCCAGGGCCGCATTATGCTGACTGAGGCATCTCCCCTGATCAGCCTGGGCAAGTCTAGAGGTCCCAGATGCTATCTCCTCTGACCCCCAGATGCTAAAGCTAGGCATCACCATTGTTATCCAGTCTCTCCTTTCCTGCCTGCTATCTGATTTGTGTCCTTGTTTTTTATCTGAGTTTGATTGTGCGTCTCCGGGAGCGATCCCTCCCTCTCTGCTCATCTTGTTTGAGCTTCTTTACATGCAAGGCCATTTCCCTTAGCTCTCCACACGCCAGGGCTGCTTCCCTTATCCAGTCACAAGGAGAATGTGTGTTTTTTTTTTTATACTGTTTTTATAATTTATGTTCTAATTTCCCTTTTGGTAATGTATTGTTATTGTTAGGTTGAGTGCAAGATGGATAAACTCATTTAACATGTTGTTATAAAAGACTTGGTTTGTAAGATCGTCAAGCAACAGAGAGTGTTTTCTATAGACTTGAGTTTTCTCAGTTTACAGTCAGACATTTGAAAAGTTTCCTGTGTGGTAAACACATCTCATGCACCACTCACCATGGTATTAATAAAAATATTGGATCGGCAGAATTAGTCAGTGGTGGTGTTAGTGGGAATTCGCATGACATCGTTCATTAGATGACAGTATGAGCCGGGTGTGTCGACCCTGTTTCCATGATTTCATATGCCTGGACACTGACAGAACCATTTAAAGTCTTAATTTTTTTATTTGCCATGTTTACCAATGATTTATGCATTTTGTCAGATGCCAAAAATGGCATCATTATCTGATACTAAGAATACTAAGAATTTATATATATTTGTGTATTTGTTTTTTAAAAAGTTGCAGTCATTTAGTTGGTAGTCACAGTTTCAGAAAGTAGGCTATACACCTATCTATCTATCTATCTATCCATCTATCTCTCTCTCTCTCTCTCTCTCTCTATATATATATACATATATATACACAATAGTGTAAACATGCCCTAGAATTTTCTCAGAAGTGTGGTGTGCGGTTTTGTGGTGTTGTCAGCCATCAGGGTGGGTATGAGTTCAGTATGCTCACACACAAACACACACACAGAGCCAAACCTCGCATGGCTCACTGTGTGTCTCCTCTTACTTCTCTCTGTTTCTTCATGGCCATGGGAGCTGAAGAGTAGAGTCTGTCATTAAATGAGAAATGGGTCCTGGAAAAAAAATACGCACCACCCACACAGCGTGGCTAAAAGAGGGGAGTTTGATGTGTGAGTGTGTGTGTGTGTGTGTGTGTGTGTGTGTGTGTGTGTGTGTGTGTGTGTGTGTGTGTGTGTGTGTGTGTGTGTGTGTGTGTGTGTGTGTGTGTGTGTGTGTGTGTGTGTGTGTGTGTGTGTGTGTGTGTGTGTGTGTGTGTGTGTGTGTGTGTGTGCGCGCGCACGCACAAAACATGTTGCAAGAGCATGAAAGGAAATGGATGAATTCAACATCAGGCTTTTGCCTCACAGGAAACAATCATTTAACAGACTGGCCCACTCAGTCCCATGGAGAAAAGTGCTGGGGAGCGTTTATCTTCACAGCATTCCCACATCTAGCCTCAGAGTTGCTCCAGAGCAGCAGTGTGCTGGCGGGTGGTTCAGAGCGGAGCCTCAGTGCCCCCAGTGTCCTCTATTAGCCACGCAAGCATGGAATATGCGTGGGTTGTATTTGCTCACTCAGCCCCCTGCATTTAAAACACTTCACAATGATGATGCCATATAGATTGCCATAAAAATAAAGGAAATCCCCATCCCACAAACTTAGCAAACTTTCGACAGTTCTCACATAAGCCGATTTCTTTCCTACAGTGTATAGGCCAGCAGCAACTGGCTCACATCATTATTAAAAGAACCCATGATTTATCACTGTTTCCTTCAAGGCTGTAAACATAACATTGAGGGGGATATGACCGCCCAATATTCAACAATGCTCAAAATGTCCTCCCCAATATAGAGACACAATAGTATCATTCGCTGTTGTCCGAAATAATCACTTGTCCTCACAAACTGGAACATGGGAGTGCACAGGTGAGAGGATCTCAGTTCAAGTGAAAAAAACCTGATTACAGAGAATTTCAGAAAAAAACACTGGCTTGCCTTGCACAAAGCTTCACTTCAGCAAGGATATGTTTGAAACGGTAATATTAACATCCACAGGGATTTTATGCCTGAACTGTAATTGTGGAGTGGTTTTTGGTGAAAGTGTCATTAATGTTCATATGATTATAGTTATCGTTGTAATTTATTCATACTTCAATAGCATTAGGTAGAATGACAAACAAAAACGGGAAGAACAGTACTGTTAGACATTATTCATAAAAAGAAAACAAATAAATAAAAATATCATGTGTTCATAAAATGGCAAGAACTAATTTCAGCCAGCAGGCACATGTTGACTATTGTCCATGGCCTTGGTTTCCTTCTATGCAGATACAATTGAAATTAACATTCATATTCCATTTGTTACATATAAAATTATGTGTAGTACCTCCTTAAAATAGCAGTACATAGCATTATTTACGTAAAAGGCAGGATTTTGATATAAATGTCTTTAAAATATACAGGTTTTCCAGTACACATAAAGGTTTTCCCACAACTATTACTCTGTGACCATGGCATATTATGCATGACGCATACTGACCAATCAGCATCATCCAACTCATAGGTCCTCAGGTCATCTGTCACTGAGACAAATAGAATGTTAGTTTGGTTTCTTATTGTTTCAACAAAGGGGTATCACTTTGCTTGCAGGTCTAGACACTGAGATATGCTTATCTAAATGGGTAGATAATCCTCCACAGACAACAGAGCTAGTCCTCAGAGCCCATTGTTTCAAGAAGCTTGATAGGGGCATTGATGAGGCCTTCAGACTTCAAAAGCAGATAAATGCTGTGCCAGTTTCAATTAAATTCTGGAATTTTGCACAAGCCTGGTGTGTGTGTGTGTGTGTGTTGTGTTGTGTTGTGTAGAGAGAGAGAGAGAGAGAGAGAGAGAGAGAGAGTGGGCGAGTGGGAGAGTATGCATAGCTACCTTGGGAAACTTGTGACCACCAACACTTGACGCCTTTGATTGTTACACATTCGGCATGAGGGGCAAGACTTTAGATAACTCTTTTCCTGTTTGCATACAATAGTAAAGGCATAATAGAAAGTCTCCTCTTCCTTGAGGTGAGTCACTGAATTCAACTTGCGGCTATAAAAAGCTGTTTACATAATTGGCAGAGAGATGTTGAATGCGCTAGCCCTGGACAATGTGTCATTAGACTAATGCATCATTAAAAGCTTGTAAACAGCTAGATTTTACAGCTGTCACCTCTGATACAGAAGGCAAACCACAAAGATGACGACAGTCTTGAGAATTGTGCATTGTTACAGCTATCCTACAGCTTGAAAGACAAGAACGGCTCTGAGAATAACTTCTGTCAACCTCAAGGACCCCTCACCATATAGTATAACAGACAAAGGAGAGAGACAGAGAGAGACTACGCATTTAAGGGACCGAAAAAGAATTAAAAAATAGAAACAGGGACTTCTGGCCTCGTACCCTTGATGCCCCCTCCCACCCCTCCCCTGGCCGGTCCTCTTATCATGGCTTGTCATCAAACACTCATATCCTCACATTGTCCCCAAGGAAAACCAGCCTCCCAGCTGCAGAGAGAGACCAGCTCCTGCATCCATCCTTTCTTTTCGCTTTCCTCTCAGGGAAAGGGGGGTGGAGGAGGGGAGAGCATGATCAGAAGAGAGAGCTATTTCTCCTACTTGAGTTTGTGATTTTCCTTCCTTCTGCTGCAAAGCTCTCTCTCTCTCTCTTTCTCTCTGTATGCGTGTTTGCTTGATGTGTCCTTGATGAGCCTTGGAGAGAACTGGAAGTCCCAGTGCATTGCTCCTGCCATTTCCCGTGCTCTCTGTGTGTGGCATGTGTGTGTGTGTGTGTGTGTGTGTGTGTGTGTGTGTGTGTGTGTGTGTGTGTGTGTGTGTGTGTGTGTGTGTGTGTGTATCACAGCCTACGCCTACTCTTTCCTCAGTTTTGCAGCTGCAGTAGATTACACATGACGTATCCCAGTATACCGGAAACAGTCACAGGTTACAGGCTGAGTAGAGTGCTGGAGGGGGTAGCTGTTAGTCCCGGCGGGGTGCTAGGGCAAGAGAATGTGCTGCACCGCAGTGGGGGACTCAGGGTTTAAGGGCGCGGACGGCTGGGGGAGGCAATGTGTGATTCAGAGCTGTAAGAGGGACCTTTCACCAGTGAGCCAGAGCCGCTACACCCCCTCTCTGCACCTCCTCCTGGAGCCTGGCTGGAGAGGTGTGACTCCTTCGTGGGAAATGCAAAAAGCCTGTGGAATTTTATGGGGGAAGTGACTGATTCCAACTCCTTTCACTTTCATGTCGTGGACAGCAGTAAAGTTTATATGTATATTTGAGTAATGGGGCAGCATATTTCCCATGGCCATTGGGCAACCACACTGGTCTGTATCGTAAATCACAGTCTGCTGTCATTACTCAAAGTAACATAGCAATACACCAACCTTTCTTTATTAGATGGATTTTTATTTCATGTTCATGGTTGTCCATGTTCTTGTTATGTGGGTAGGCTGAACCAGAAATAAGCCATAGAAATCCCCCGATCACAGGTTAAGGTCACCGACCAGGCGTTAGTGTGACCTACAGGGGCAGGACAGGACACGGATGACTGTGGGGAGAGATACATTCCTGAGGAGTGAGTTATGAGATAGGCATCCTGTCCATCTCTTCCTACCAGCAGTGAGGACAGACAGAGATGCTGCCCCCCACCAGACCAGAACCCGACAGTGTCACTGTATGAAAACACATATGCGCTATTGTATCACTCACAACATACAAGGGTCACAGCACACCTCTTCTGTCTGCCGCTCACTGGGTGGGTCAGTTTATGAGAGGCCATAGAAACGAGACAGAAGGAGGTACCATTCTTACCTGGCTCTACAGTCCCAACAGTCCCAATGCTACAGTCCCAATACTTTTTAGATGATTTAAGGTGGCCCCTGTGGTACCTGACTATAATAGTGATACACCTTTGTAGTAACGCTCAAGTGTGCATGTGAGAGTGTGGTGGTGGTGATGGAGAGGGCCAGGGGCCAGGCCGCCTGGCTCTGAGGGTATCTCAGTGCCCTGGCGAGGACGGCTGACCCTTTGCTTGTCTGGGCTCTTATCAGCTGGCACGGCAGCCCTATTATGATGGCTGTGGCACAGTTGAGATAAAGGGCGACCACAGGAACACCTGCTTTTTGTCTGATGCTACAGACAGACTCTGATAGAGGACCGTGTCAGGTTATTAGTCATTTAGTGAGTGGCGAATCATTTATCATTTGACTCATGGCCCTCCCCTTAGGAGGTGTAAACCAAGTGACCAAGGTCGTTATGTTAAAGGTAACTTAATTAGGTCGTTATTTCCAGTAACTTAATTACTTTGCTCTGCTGTCACATATGGATTGAGAATGTAAGAGGACTCAGTAATTTTTCATTTAATTTCAGTCAAATGTTATCACCAAAACAGACCTCACTGATTTACCAAGTTGCAATCAAACACAATGACAAAAGGCAGAGGTGTAAGATAGTGTGATAATGAGCTGTGTGTGTGTGTGTTGGGGTGGGGGTGGTGGTTCACTGTTGGAGCAAACAGACCTGTGATAGAATAATCTTATCAGGAAATGGTAGGATCTGTTTAGTGTGGATTTAAAGGTACATATGACCCTGGAGTAAAAACAATTCAGTCAAACTCCCATGCCAGGGGTCAACCATACAAGGTTTCTTTTTCAATCTAGTGCAACATGACTTATCTTGGATAATGTTAATGACCAAAACAATTGGTCCATTCACTTCATAAGTGTGGAAAAACAGCAGTGCACTGAAAAGAAACTCTCGGCTCTCTGACCTTTTTTGGTTAGAATCCTAACAGTGAGGGTTTTATTTTTGTTGTAATGGACTTGGCACATAGGCAAGTGTTATTATACTAAGCAATGGCATTCACATCAAGTGCAGTGTAATTACTGTAACGATGCGGATTCAGAACAGTTTTGGCTACGTTTTTCTACTCACATTGAGGAAACACGTCAGACTGCATGAGTTCCCTCAGTCCTGTTCCAGGGGAGGAAAATAAACAAACAGAATGACTCTTCAAGTCAACCAATCAGGACATGGTCCTCTTACTCGTCGTACGTCATATACAGTCCCAATGTAGATACAGAGGGAGGGGCTTTGGGAGAGTGCTAAAGGGAGTTGTTGATATGCTGTTTTGGTCATGCTTCTGTTTGTCTTTACAGTAATAGTGTATACCACACCCTCCTCACACTACGGCTGCAGACAGCAGTGCCACTTGCCTGAGCACGAGCAGGAGTCCAATGGCAGTGGAGGACGATGGAGTTTCCAGTTTACAGAGGCCTTGCGTAAATAGAAGTAACAGGCAAGGGGGAACTGAGAGTGGAGGAGGAGGCGGCAGGGGTGTGTGTGTGTGTGGGGGGGGGGGGGTTGTGTGTGTGTGAGTGTGTGGGTGTAGGTGTGTGCGTGGGTGTTTGTGTGAGTGACTGAGTGAATGACAGGGCCCCCACAGGAATGTGTCGCCAACTCTTGCCTGGGGACGTTGTCAGAGCGCTGACCGGCCAGAAGGACACTTATAGAACATCCGTGGGAAATGCAGACTCCATGACCTCCTCCTGAAAGCACTTCAAATGCACACACACACTCACACACACAAACACTTACTCAAACTGTCACCAGCATAAACATAAGCAAACTTGGTGCACAGACCGGTACATGCACACACATTTACAAATACAAATGTAAAAACCCACACATGCTTTCAATTTGTTGCAGACTAGCATGCAATTACGAGTAAAATATGTTTAATCTGTTTTGCATCACAATGGAACATCAGATCTGAAATAAACATAAACAACAAACACATCAACAAATAATTTGGATCGCTGGCAGCTGTTGACAGATTCCTCTGATGGCAACATTGGTAAGGATAAATACTTTGCCTGTTTAGAGTGACAGGGTAGCAGGTCCTGGAACAGCTTGGACCCTTTGAAGAATTCCAGTAATCAAACAGTGGACAAACACATGGGGGGTAAATTGAGGGGTTGATACACACCCATAGGTTAGTCACTGGCTCGTTGAGTGTTTGATGGGAAAGCCTTTTCTGACACTCTATGGGCTACGGGAAATCCAGAGTAACGATGCACCCCCCTCGTGGTTGTCCCCCCGTCCCCACACACGCCGACCAGCCACACCCCTCCCCTCCCCTCGCCGTGTGGTAAAAGCGGCCGCCTGCGGTGTGCAGAGCAGACCTGCCCTCTTAATGTGCCCCTGTGCCGGGGTGGAGCCCTCCTCCCAAATGATACCCTTGCCTGACTGCCCCCGTCACTAACGACCCCCCGGAGGCATCAGTGCCGTCCCCCCAGCACAAGAAGCCACATGGAGCGGCAGCACAGCTGGAGCAGGCCCAAATCTACGCTCTCTGATTGTATGGTGCTGCGGCCCTGTCTAAGCTAGATGTCTAAGTCCATAGTGCTGCATGCTCTCTCTTTTCTTTCTCTGGTCGTATGAATGACATTTCTCTTCTGCAGTTGCTGGGTTTGCGCTTGAGACACTGTCGAATGTAAAAAGGCCTGCCTTGGAGAAACCGTGCCAGTTGTTCTTGTGGTTTGTCACACTTTGTTTTGTATTAGCCATTATACGCTTAGTATGTAGTCTTCAATGTGAATTTATTTCATAGAAATTGAGGAATTTCAGTTTCAGAGGGTGGCCTTCTCCCTCCAACTCTTCTGTCAGCCATGTGGAGAACAGGAGAGTGAACTTCACTGACCTCCACGCATCATCTACCTCCAGAAGACAAGCTGCTGATGGTCCCCCATCCATCAGGTCTTTTGCAAGTCCTGAAACTCCGGCCCTCACCACACTGAATTCCAAATGTTTGTGTCTCTGGGGCCATTTCTCATTCCTTTCTTTTTGTTCCTCATGGAAACATAGTCCAGGCTGCTGCTCTATGGAAGGTGCTGGCAGTGAAGAACTCACCAGGCTGTTTGTTTTGTGGTGGCTGCATGTCAATGGAGCCTGGACTGTTGAAAAAAACCTTGGATGTGGGTGGACTGGATGAAGGAAATAGACAGAGAGAGAGAGAGAGAAAGAAAGAGAGAGAGAGAGAGAGAGAGAGAGAGAGAGAGAGAGAGCCAGTGCACTTAAAAATCAATCATGTCCGTGGTACCCTTTGAAATAATGCCTTTGCTCGCTTTAAGTTTTTAAGGCAACACAAGCCCCGTAATTACAGTGCACAAGCTTGTGCTTGACCCTGTAGCTCTGAGGAGAGGATCTCTTTAAATTCACCATCATGCTTTCATTGCCTTCTTTTGTGTGGCAGGGAGAAGCGTATGGGTTTACACGGGTAGAAACTGATGAAACACAGAGGTACTGGGCTGGGCACTTTTGGGAGGGTGCCATGCCTTGGGGGGGGGGGGGGGGGGGGGGGCAACCCTGCCTTGTGGCCTGAGGTAATAGTCAGGTGGTGAAGGCTATTCATTTCGATCCACTACTTATAAAAGCGCACACAAACAAAAGCTACACACACGCAGGCACACACACAGTCACAACACAGACACACATACACGTGAAGGTCACAGTGAATTATGACAGACAGCGTCATCAGTCCCAGAGGAATCCTGAAATGTCTCTGTTTATAGTAGTGGGGTGGCTCATTTGTTTTTGCTTCCACAAACATAGACAGACAAAGACACAAAAAAGTTGAACTGAGTTGAATAATGACAATCAATGGTCAAATTCCCAGAAGAGCACTGTGTATATAGTATTCATAGCATTGGGTTTCCTCAGTTGTGTGTATACTGATAAAAAGATGCATTCCTAACTCACTCAGACATGTATGATGGTGTGGGAAAGAGGCCAAATTTGTGGTCTGTTAGTCCTCCAAACCTTTGTGCCATGTAATGTTTTTCTCTATGATTCAGTGTCACCACAATTTCCTTTATGCTATTCTTTGGCTATTCAGCATTTGTAACTCTAGGTTCTCATTCATGTATTTGAGAGAAATGAAATCAAACACTAAAACAACCCCACATACTTTTATCATAGCACACACATACACACACTATGAAATATACATATACTATGAAATATACATTTTCAAGTTTGTTTCATTCATGTGAAAATATCTCTCAGAAACTCTAGAGTTATTGAATTTCTATTTTGCACAAATATTTCCAAACACATTTTATGACATTAAAGAGTAATAGGTGAGATTTAAGAGCTGGAGAATGGAAGAGAAAGAATTAGCTGTTTCCAGCACGACAGACGGACCACCAGCCTAGAAGTTTAGTTGTATCCTGATACATGCCTTGTATATTCAGTAATGCTAGCCTAAGTCAGACTGGTTTATTATAGGAAGTCGTATGAAAAAGATACAGTATGCAAAATTGTAAAGTTGAACATTGAATACTTTGAAAACATGAACATGTTGTGAGAGACGGCTGAGCATAAAAGTGATTTGCCCTCTTTTTTATGCATGTATGGCTGAGACTTTCCACTTGCTCCAAAACATCTTTGTGCAAGTGCTTGAGTGTGTGTGTGTGTGTGTGTGTGTGTGTGTGTGTGTGTGTGTGTGTGTGTGTGTGTGTGTGTGTGTGTGTGTGTGTGTGTGTGTGTGTGTGTGCAAATACACATGAATTACACTTTGCTTTTGTGCCCAGAGGCCCAAGTCTCTTGCGTGCTCCTGGCTGTCCCTATAGGGATTTGGTGAAACGCTCCACAAATCTCCCACCAGGCCAAATCACTCAGCACATGTTTAACAGCACAATGAAGACATTGAGCCCCCATGCACATCCCCAAACCCCTGGGTGCCTATAAATCTACCCGCCCCCCCTACTCATCCCCCAACTGTACTTTATACACAGCTGATTCCCTGGCAACTCCTCTAAGAAGCCCGTCTGGCCAGTTAGAAGACAAACCCTACTCATATAAATGTTTTTAGGTCATCTCGGTGTACCTGTGGTTGGTGGAGGATGACTTCCACATCCTCCCGGGTCATTTTTTTTCGCTGAATGAATTTCCCTGTAAGCCACAGATCATGAGTTGGCTCCTTTGTACAGAACATGATGCGTCCATATGTGAGCACTTGTGAATCTATCTGTTTGAAATGTACCCCAGGTCTGGATTCAGACTACTGCGTGTAGTTTGGAAACAGGCCACTCATGTTTTGCAGAGCAATATGTGACTATTTTCAGGGCTATTACTTTAGCTAGAACTGACAATATGAAGGCAACTGCTGAGGTGTATTAAGAAGAAATGGCAAAGAAATATTGTATGATTTGGGGGGCGCTGTGGCCAAATAGGCTACAGCGCCCATACCATGTCCGGGTCCAAGTGCCCACGGGGACCCAGGTTCGAATCCCACCTGCGGGTCATATGCCAATCCCACCCCATCTCTCTTTCTCTCTCCCACACTTCCTGTCTATCTACACTGTCCTGTCCGAATAAGGGCAAAAAGAAAAAAAAATATTGTATTGTTTATATAAGTAACGTTCCAGATCCAGCCAAGTTTGTGTTGCAAACTTAAATCACGGCACCAGACCATTCCATTATTTATGCCTGTGAAATCGTAAACATGATACGTGACACTGACCGATTTTCCAGTCAAAATGGCAAATCAAAATACGTCTGGGGGACTGGCCAGACAGTCTCACTGCGGGAAGTTGGCAGTCAATTTCAAAGAGTGTTGGGCGATAAGGGATCTTGTCTTTCATCATTGTGCTTTACTTGGCCCACTGCAAGCAGAGGTTGGAGCAGCCACCATGACACAGCGCATTGGCTGCAACTGGAGCCTTGGGGATATGAATTGAAGATGATTAAGGCTGTTGGGTTGCCTGTTTTCCCACGTACTTCATAACACCCACATACTCCAAAACACCCACGTACTCAGCAGCGTCACCTCTAAATCTGTTTCCAATTAGCTGGTTGCAGAAAAGGAGAGAGGCAGGGCCTGCCCCTATGATGAGAAATCAGGGGGCACGGCATGGTGCTGTTTAAAAAAAAATACGGTAAAAAACTTTGTAAACAAAACAGAGTTGGTCGGCCATGAAAGAAAGAGGCCTTTCATGTTCTAACTTGTCCAGGGCATCTGGTCTACTCTGTAGTTGAACCGTATCATGGGTGTGTGCACAAAATGGGTATAAATCAAAGGTAATGTCACACAGTTCTCTAGTCACGTAAAGCCATTCCATTGAATTCTGCTGTCTCTTGTACTATATGCCTTTTGTAAGACCAAGAACAGCCGCAACTCAAGTGATTCCAGGGAGATTGTGCTTTGAAACATCACGCTAACAAATGTTAACATGAGTTCCGTTCACATGGCAAGTTCACCTGCTAGAAATCTAGAACACCAGCAAATGTCGGAACAAGAGATGTAGAGCATGACAGTTGTCTACGCAGCTTCACGTCTTCTTAAAGGGTTGCATGGATGATGAAGGGCAGGACAGCAGTTGGTTGGGATAGGGTGTGAGAGAGAGAGAGAGAGGGAGAAAGTGTGTGTGTGTGTGTGTGTGTGTGTGTGTGTGTGTGTGTGTGTATATATGCAGGGGTGTAGTGGTAAAATAAGAGGTGGGTAAACTAGGTGGATTGCGCCATGCAGTATCGGATTTTTAAAGGGATTCAGAACATGTTTGATGATGGTGGAGGTTATTGTCCAATGTTTATAACAATACCAGTGGTATAACAGTAAATGGTTCCTAGAGTGTTGATTGTAAATGTGGATAATACAGTTTGATTTTTTAATGTGAAAAGTTGCAATTGGTGAATAAACTCTTTTTAGAGGTGGGTAAACTCTAATAACAGGTAGATAAACTTTATTTCTGAAATTTCAGAGGTGGATAAACTGCATTTGCTTGAGTTTAGCCTGTGTGTGTGTGTGTGTGTGTGTGTGTTTGTGTGTGTGTGTGTATGTGTGTGTGTGTGTTTGATGCAGAGAGAGAGAGAGAGCAGCACACACTGCACGTCATGCTGCTATGTTGCCAAAGAGATAAGGCCTGACTGTCTCATCCAAAGAGCTAACTATGTGACAAGAGGTTAAGCAGGCATGAAAAAGGCTGAACCACTTCAGTCACCCTCCATTACAATCACACACACACACACACACACACACAGACACACACACACACACACACACACACACACACACAGACACACACACACACACACACACACACACACACACACACACACACACACACACACACAGACGTCAAACAAACAATATATAAGTCTGCTTAACAAATCAGTGGACATTTTACACTGCTGGGAAAGTGTACCATAGAGGTAAACCAGGAAGAACACATCAAATTGGGCGATTCATTATGGAGTCTAGACATTATTTCAGCAGCGACTGTGAGTGTTGAAGTGCTTTGGAGAGAGATCAGCTGTGGTCCATTGACATGTCTGCTATATTTACATAGAATTAAATCATCAAAATACACTTCTCATATGCACATGCTCTGTCAGTAAGTTTCCAACTCAGGGAATATTCAATAAATTATATTATAAATATTTCACCATGAACCTAAGTCATTTCAAGGTCAGAGATGTCCTTCTTAAGCGCAAGCAAATCTGCTGTGTAGGGTTTAAAACCTCTTTCCCACAAAATAGAAACTGGATAAATTAGTGTCGAATAAGACTTTCCAAACAAGGGCATCCTTTTATGTCAATTAATTAGCATTTTCACACCATCACCATTGAATTTAGTGAACTACATATTATGGAAGTTAACAAGCTTAAAAAAAACTTAAACCTGCTTTTGATATATATATATATATATATATATATATATATGATATATTACTTAGTGAGACATCATATTTGACGCATGACAATAATAAGGGCACATGTCAAACACCTGAATACTGTATGCGTCCTGTACACAGTTTTCTGTACAAAACCTGAGTAAGCGTAACAGGACAGCAGACCTGCCTCTCAGGAATGTGCCGAGCTCCAATCAGGCACTGGGAATGTCACGGAGTGGAATGCAGGACAGAGGTGCACTTGTCAGGTGGGAGCAGAGTGGGGAATGTGCCGGCAGGCAGTCACAGCTGAGGACTGGGAGCAGGAGCAGTTGTCCAGTCCTGGTGGGCTGTTGGAGATCTCGGTGTTCCTGGGTGGGTGGGAACAGCAAGGCCTCAGTGCCCCTGGGGTAGCATGCACATGGCTAAAGTGACCCAGAGGTCACAACCCCATTCAGAGCATCAGAATGTTCAGATCTCAGCGTCTTCCACACAAAAAGAGGATTACAGTTTGGGTTTCACATGAAATAACATCAAACCTGTAGTGTTATTCAAACCACATAAGTTGAGTAGCTTGTAGTTTTAAAATAGTCCCAGAATTAATCCTTCAGTGCTGTGAGTAATCTTACCCTTCTTGGAGTATGCAAGATTATTCAGGGCAGTGGTATAAAAGATGAACACTAAACAAGAGTGCTGAGATGTTTCTCTCCATTGCTTCTTGGGTATGATTAAGAACAAACATTTTTGTGCAAAACTGTTCCGTAAAAGTGTGGAAGACATGTCCATACTTGCTAACTTTGTACACTAACGGGGACAGCTTTAGAAAATAATTTCACCACTTTTTATATGAAGTTACTAGTAATTTGGCATTTACTATGTTTTATTGAGAAAGAAACACTATAGATTGACAATTTTATTTGATAAAAAGATACAAGTTAACGCCCGCCTGGAGGCCAATGCATAACGGTAGCCTAATTTATACCATTAAGCCGAGAAACATACGTGAATGAACGCTCATGGGTCAAAATGTTTCACCTGGGAAAACAGAGCTATACGGGATTCAATGGATGAGCTCTCCTAAAATTGGTTTAGGCCCACCTACACGGAGCATGGGATCACTCCATTTAAGCGCGGTAAGCTCTTACTAAAGTATGGAATGCAAACTGAATATTTTTTTCACCAACGCAAAGTGTAATGTAAAGAAAATATTGGCCTTCCTTTTTCGCTAGCACAGAACGCAGTTCTGACGGCACTACTACATTTTATATAGTAGTATAGCCCCATCTACTGTTAGATAAAGGTAGGCCTACTGGATAAAACTCGACAGCTCACTTTATGTGTACACAATTGTCCCTTTTCATTAAGTATTGCTACGGCTACTTGCGACTGCGAAGTTGGATTTGGATATTCCAACATGGCATAGTAAGAGCATAACCGGGTGTTGTATTTTTCCCGCATCAGACTTTTCTCTTAATTGCCGGTGTAGGCCTACTCTGATTGGGTCAATTCTAACAGGTGATCAGTCATGGCGCTGAACACAGTGACAGGATCTAATATTGTGTCGATGTTAAGATGTAGGCTTAAATATGGTATCTTCGTGCCGAGGATCAATAATTGTTCTCATGTCTATGTTACATCATCCCAGCATCCCAGAAGTGAAGCGTTCCATGTAACAAAAAGAGGACTGGCAACATCAGAATGTAAGTGAAATGGTTCGTGCCTTCAGGCTGTTTATGGAATTTTGGCTGATTGCTTCGTCTGACGTGTTGAACCTAAAGGGTAGCCTAGTTTGACATCTCGTGGAGATGTCTTTTAATTATAGCCAAACTCCTTTCCAAACACAGTGCTGCGTCAAGAAGTGCAGAATGTCGGTTCCCAAGATTCTGATTATGTGTAAGTTATAATTCATTACAACTAGCCTTAATAATTAACTACATTAGTATTATATTATTGTTACATTAAAACTAAACTACTGTAAGTTCCACAACACATATATAAATGCTTTAATACTATGTTGTTAACTGACATTTCATCTGTAGAGTTGACGTCGTATATATTGACCGGTCAGGGCAAAGAGTTCCCGTGAAGGCTAAAATCGGAGACAATGCGCTCTACCTTGCACATAAACACGGCATCGAGCTCGAAGGTGAGCATGTTGCATACAATCAATGCTCTACACACTAACCCTGGGTAGTGTGAGTTATTGCGCATGTCATAAAAACAATCTGCGCACAAATAGGCTATACGACAAAGCACCGCTGCTAGCGTTATTGCCCGTCCAACATCTGCTTTAATCCTGGTCATGGGACACCTGTAAATCCCTTTGTGTGCCTCTATTTCCCAGGTGCATGTGAGGCGTCACTTGCTTGTTCCACTTGCCATGTGTATGTAAGCAAAGGCCACTTTGAGAAGCTACCAACGCCAGACGAAAGGTAAGTCTGCCTGCCTGCGGAATTAAGAGCCAGGCGCAGGGATTAAACTAGGTTAAATCTGGTGCCCTATTAAGACTGCATTTAAAATGTTATCTAGAGATTAAGGTTAAGGTGGTATTTTTCCAAAAATCTGTACAGTATTCACATGTCTAAGACATGGTGTCATTGTTTTTAGTATAACTTTAAAACAGTTTGAAATAAATAAAGTGAAAACTTGCTTTACTTGCTAATACATTTAATAGTTCACTATATTGGTCATGGTCATGCCTGTTTTACTTGAATTATTGGATTATTCTTTGGGCATGCCTGTTTTACTTGAATTTTTGGATTATTCTTTGGGCACATAGGGAGGATGATATGCTGGACATGGCTCCGATGCTTCAGGAGAACTCTCGTCTGGGCTGCCAGGTTGTCTTCACACCGGAGCTGGATGGCATTGAGCTCACTTTACCCAAGGTCACTCGCAACTTCTATGTAGATGGTCATGTCCCCACCCCTCACTAAGGGCAGCACACCACAGGTAGCAGATATGAGGGAGTAACAGGAATGTTGAATTCATATCCAGAGTCCAGTCCAGTCCTAAATCATCTTTAGATGCGTTGCTAAAATAAAACCCAGATCATTTACTGAACGCAACAAAAAATCTACAAAAAACAGCAAGTAAGCAGAGAAGGCTATTGTTGGCCTTCTTATGATCGCACCCCGTTATATGAATAATCACAAATATTTAGATGCTGGTCAGTGTTATCTTAGGTACACTGTTGCCTGGGATTGGAACTGTAGCCTAAATCTTGCCCATACAATCAATAGCTTTTTAGCATTCGAGCGAGTTACCTGCCATCTCTTGAAAGTGGTACGATTACCACACCCTTGTGCAGTCAATATTTCCATCACTATTCATGCACACAAAGACTGTTTTGTAACTGAGTTCCATGGATTCCCCCTGTCCAGTGTCCAATAGCTGCACTGTTGACGTATGAACCAGAACAGGCCACGTTTTGGGCTTGATGTGGGCTTCGTGTGAATAAAAATGATTTTGTATTAAGCGACACATGAGAAACCTAATGTAACAGTGTGTAGGTGCATTTTGAAATTGTAAAGAGTGAAAAACTAGGCTTAACATTCTTCCTATTTATTGGGAACCTTTTGGTGCCCCCTCTGACACTTGATGTGCATGGTCGGAGCAGTAAAGAGAATCCTGTGAAATAAAAGACTGTTTCACAGGATTCTCTTACTTTACTTTACTTTACTTTTTCTAACATCACTAAGCCATTAATCTATTTGCATGTCATTGTAAACACCTGTTAGAAGGATTTTTGATCAGGTATTTATCTTAAATGGTTTATTCAACATCATATTCCACTATAATAAATAGACAATAACAATCCTTTTAATCCAGTCTGGCAAAGAGGCCATTGACACCCATTTCCAATGTTCCAAAAACCCAGGCACCAATCACAATCACTAATCCAGCATGGGGCAGGCTTGATATGATGACAGATATAGCAGTGCATTCAAAACAACCAATGGCTGCGCTGATGGCGACAGGGTTAAACAGATAATGGACTTGCATTTTCTTTGGAATTGAGTAAACAACTGCATGTAAGACCTTTGTTTACAGGAAAGATTGGATTGCTGCACTTGCTGCACAAACAATTTGGTAAGAGTTTGATACACCAATTTAAAGGAGAAATATGGCCGATTTTTACATGGATCTTGATCGCTAGACGTTGCAGAGTACTGTCGATAGGGAAAAAAATGATAAAAATCAGTGCTATTGAACTGAAGTAGGACTCTTTTCATGTTGCACAGAACTTTTAATAACATTTTGAGTCTGTTTCAAAAAGTCATGTTTAGTTGATGCCCCAGACCTAGCATTGTAGTTCACTAGGAGCACTGGCCAGAGCCGCAGTTTGGTAGCACCGATTTTGGTCGTTTTTTCCCCTATCGACAGTACTCGACTTCAACATCTGTGTTTCGTATCACATGCATTGCTATCAACAGCATGAACAATTTCCCCAGAAACTACTAACTCCGTATTTAAATACCTGAAATTCCCTGCGCAAATGTCCCAGCCCGATATGCTGTGACGTATGTGGGTCTTTTCTTCATGCATGGTATTTAGAGGTGAGGAGTGTTTTTGTAAACCACTTTTACTGTTACACCACTCTACCTTGGTCCATACCTTCACTTCTAACTCCAGTATGGTTGCCATCTCCAGTTGTGATTGTAGCTGAAGGCTCCCCTCTTGTGGCCACTCATGGTAAAGTATATCAGACTGAATAAATGAGATGAAGGCAAGCTCTCACCAGGTGATGACCAACCTGCACCAAATATATGTGCTGCTGATTTCACAGGGGAAAAAATGCAATTATATAAATTGTAGAATGCTGAACAATCCTGTCGAAGATCCTGCCTGTTTGTCTTGTTACATTAACATGAATATGTGTGTGTATTTCTGTAACTATTGTATTGTATAATTTAGGGCATTTCTAGTAAAATAAACAAACACATCATGATTTCTTTGTGAAGTATGTTGAGATTGTTCATATAATTGAGATAAATATCACCTTTGCACAAAGATGGTGAATGAGGAAGCAGTGAATGTAGAGACACCATTACTTAGTTGTTTTGTGAACTGAGGTTTTCCTGTAGGAGTAAGGGCCGCTCAATAGTTATTCAGGATTCTTTTAGGCATGCACCACAAGATGGCATAAGTGAAGGGAGATTTTTCATCTCGGAGCAGAAGCACATTTCTTAAAGTTCAAGGGAACTGTAGCCTGGGTGGTCAGTGTGGTCCAGGGCTGTTTACAGTGTCTGCAGTCAGAAATTATGTGATTTTGAGCATTAGTCTAGCAGAGAGCCAGTCGCCTGTGCTGCTGATGTACCACTGGCATCTTGTAAATGCTGGTACCATGCAAATATTGTATGAAAGTTTTTGACCACAGACTACAAATATTGTGGACACAAAGTACACTGAATATGCTTCTTGTTCACTGTTGGCTGACCATATTGTCTTGTGAAACAAAAGCTGTGGGCAGAGAGTCGGCTTAGGAAGGGACACAAAGATGGGCACACAGCTGTCTTCTGTATCCACTTTCCTGTAAAAAAAAAACAACAAAAAAATACTGCATGATTTCACAGCATGTTTCCATGATTCAACTGTGTAATTTTTGCAAGTAGACCTGTTACACCATGTCCTGAAAGCAATAACATCTGAACAGTGATAATAAACAAAGTATTAGGTTAGACAATGCTGAGAAATCTGTTTGATCTCTCTGACGTTTTTTTCCTGCTATTTAAATCCAACGTAATAAAGATTAAGAAAATATTCTAGACATGTGAATTTAACTCACATTTAGATAGGTTATTGTACAGTGGTGTGTAGCCTAAGTAACAGCCATCTACTGTAGGTTTAGCCACGGCAAGGCGTTTCACAACTGGACTGCAGCAGGAATATTAAACCAAACGTGTAATGACATTTAAGCAGTACTTGGCTTGTGGGTAGACCTCTGTTCTTGAACATCAGGTCCCAACGGTAATTGTTCTCACGTTTGGGCTCAGACGAGATTTTTTTATCCCTCACAACGACCACATGACAGCGCCATATCTGTGGAAATTTGGCTCATCGAAATTCTATTATTATCCCTTTGCTTTGTTATTGAAACCACACAGGCGTTTGTCCGCCACGCCGTTAGGCCTGTTTCCAATCTGAAGACATGCGTGATAGATTTGGGAAATCATCTGCAGATTTTGTTAGAGGGACGGTGGCCCACCCACGCCCGCTGTATCGCCGTTGCCCTCCGGTATCAATATACGATTAGAAGCAGGATATGTGGGAATCCCCCCAAAAAGAGCTCCATCATTAAAAACAAACAACCTTAGGCCCCCTGACAATAAAAACGCAACCCCATCCCGCACGTCTTTCATCTTTAAAGGGGAACTGAAAAATGTTAACCTTCGTCTGTGTTGAGCACTGGAGTTATGTCATATGCATTTGTTTTATTTGTCCTAGATTATTATTAAGCGTTTTGTTTTGGTGCAAAAAACAAAACAAAAAACAAAGGCAATGGGAAACAAAATCATAGCAACATAATGCAAGCCAATTAATGAGTTGCTCTACGATGTTTTAAGACATTAGAGTTAAAGAGGGGTTTAAGGAGTAATTGTTGGGTACATTTTCACCAGGTAGCCTATACTTTAGGTAAATCGACTTGTGTTAAAAAAAAAGTTCATGTTTTTGCGCATTGTTTAGATCACCTGCTATTCATTTAATTGGGGGATGTTGCCATCTGATCATCTTTAGTCAGTGCTATTAGTGTTGATCAATTGTTTTCTGTAATTGTAGGTTCAGACTATCTGATTGTTTCATTGAATGTTGCATTTTATTATTATTATCATTAGTAGTAGTATTGTTGTTTTTGTTGTTGTCGTTATCATTATTGATATTAAGCGGGAATGGTGAAGTGTATCACTGCTTATTAAACTATATATTTTCAATGCTTTCAGAACCAGCGTTTGTCCTAATGACATGTAGCCTACAAGTCGGAAAATATTTTATGTTTGTTTTGTTTTATTTTATTTTGTTTTGTTTTTTTCGGTCCCAGAAAGAAATGACCCTTAAACATGTTACGCAATAAGTGCTTGAAACTTATATGATCAGAACATGTTGAAAATGGTTCAAATCGTTCTTTTCACAATTTGGAGACGAGCTGGGGGGAAAAAAACCCTGTCCTGTGATAGTTCAGAGGCAATAAATTAAAGCTACCTAATATTAATATCCTTTATAATATTTTAAATATTAAATATATTGAATATATTAAATAAAAGAGGCTTATTATGGGTAGCCTTTAGCACAATTTAAGTAGTTTGGTGTAGCCCTACTTTGTGGCAATATGTTTGAATGAAAAACCGAAAGTTATTTAGAAGTAAATGTGCTATTTAAACTTATTCTGGATGTAGCGATGATTCGATAAACAAACCTTATGCGACGATATTAATTTTGGATCAATAGAGGACTCTGGTGGTGCTTTGATGCCTCCTGCCCTGTTTTCATTGGAGAGGAGTTGTTCCGAAAGAGCTCCATCGTGACATCATTGGCTGATGATCCAAGAGGAAATCTAGTCCTTTTGGGGAAGATGCAGGACACCGGTTCGTCCTACCATTACGCGTTTCTCTTCAGATGTAACTTAAAGAGAAGTGGTTCGATTGATGTGAATATCAAGGAGAGGACAAAAGGTTGTTGATTCTTCGATCCTTGTTATTGTTGTGATACGTTTTGGACAGAGAACAGCTTGCCAAGTGTATTACGAGCGAGCGTTTTGTGCATGTAAAGTGTACCTGCTGCTGCGCGAGCAGCTGTTTCGTTGAAGCTGTCCCCATTCTCTCACCTGTCGAGGCAGGTGGAATATTGCTTGTATTTGGATTACTATGACCTTGGATGCAGAGCCAATGGAGGATATTGACATCGACGTAGTAGGAGAGGGCAGTAAAGGGGCTGAAGACGGCGATCTGAAGGCGTCAGCCTCTTTGGACACGAGAGTTGCGTCCGAGTATGGATCAGCCACGGCAACTTTGCCTGCTAATCAACATGATGAGGACGGTGCCTCTAATAGCTTGGCACCAAGGTCCCCCTCAATGTCGAACAAAAGCACACAAGTGAAGCCTCCGTACTCGTACATCGCTTTGATAACCATGGCCATTCTCCAGAGTCCGAAGAAGCGTCTCACTCTGAGCGAGATATGCGACTTCATCAGCCAGCGCTTCGCATACTACCGAGAGAAGTTTCCGGCATGGCAAAACTCCATCCGACACAACCTCTCGCTCAATGACTGCTTCATCAAAATGCCTCGAGAACCGGGCAATCCTGGCAAAGGGAATTACTGGACCATGGACCCCGACTCCTCCGACATGTTCGAGAACGGAAGCTTTTTACGGCGAAGGAAAAGGTTTAAGAGACAACACTTTAGGTTTGGATTTCTCAAAGAACAAGCGCTCGAAGCCACTGGCTTTCCCCATTTTCCTTACGGAAGATACGGGTTCGGTTCGGCTTGTCTGCAACTGCCACGTCTAGAAGTGTATCCTCTCCGCTTCCATCAGCATTCACACCCGACCTGTGCGCCCGGAATCCCACCTGGCAGCGGCATCCTGCCCTCGCTGTCAACACTTCTATGCCGGAACGCGTTCGCTGCTAAAGCCTCTGCCGAGTCTCCTGGGATGGCCATGGAGTGCTTTAACCCGACTCGGCCTAATGCCCACTGTTCTGCACTTTCTCTCGACTCTCCATTCGTGTCTTCTGCCATGCTCCAGCACGGCACTTTCCCCCATTTTCTAAATCTACAATACGAGTACGAGAAACTCCAAACTTTGCGCTCGGACCTAACGAATAAACACATTGTCAGCAACTAGGCCTGGTGGTTTTAAATAAGCTGGCGACCACTTGATAAACTGTATCTTAAATGACTTAACTCTCAGGTACTCTTCCTCTTCTGTTACTGAAGGAATATCCACTCGTCTTTTCTGGAATACAAAATGTCATGCAATGATTGTGGATTGTATGATTGTGTCTGTTGTGCATTCTTTATCTTGAACAATTTAAGTGACGAGTTTCCCTCAACATTTGGAAATAAATAAATCATAGTATTTAAAATAATTTTATTGATTTATTTTTGTCATGTTCAATAAACCTCAAATGTCATAAATGTGCGCACTGAGTTTAAGTATCCATTAAGTAATTTAGTTTAGCATTTAAATATACCTGCAAAAACTCAAAACCTTTCGTTTTCATTTACTCTGGTCCTTACATTCTTGATAAATATGATATATATTGGCCTAATTGATTTTTTTCCCTTGACAGTATTGCGCATACATTTGTCTTATCACCCATTTCACCATGTATTGTTTTTGCAAATTATTTAGTTGTTTTAAGATAATATGTCGAAATAAGATTCTCCTTTGGCAATAAATGCCATCTTCTGGGATGTTTCGGCCTTGATGCTGTTTGTCACATGTGTTGGTTATCAGAGTGTTCCCTCTAATATCAATTTAGTGTTTCTCTTATCAAGTTCATGGCTTGTGCCAATATTTAACCTTAAAGTTGCCATGGTTTTAAAGACAAATTTAGGGATTTAGAAAGGAAGGCAACGGCTTCGCGAAGAGTAGCCTATCAATACCCACCTAGAGACCATAATTTTAATATGGTAGTTGTGATTATTTATCAGACAGTGCGCGCATATGGCTATAATAAAATACGCGATTATGGGGTCTAGCCTATTCATCCTGGCATAGGAGGCTACTATAGTAACTTGTCCTAGATTAACGTCATCCACAAAATGCGCAATGACAGGCTTTTAGAGTTCGCGTTTGCCTCAGAACACACATTATGAATGAATGATCATCTTATGATTGGACCTAACGGTTTTAGCAGCTGTACGCAAGCTTCAGATAGCAGGCGGGTATTACCACATCCATTAGGCCTACTTTCTATTGGGGTAATTGCCTGATTTTGCACGCTCAGGCCACACACAGCCTAGAGCCGTTAAGGAAAATACGCATAACACATTCGATGTCACATTCGTCACTCACTGGCTATTAAGTAATGACAGAATCCATAGTTGGCACCTGCTTCCAATTTAGGGAATTCTTTTTGGCACACACTGGCACAAAACGGGCACACAATGTCATATTTTCACATGGAGCACAATGTGGTATAATTTAACAACAATCCCACCCTAGTCCTTGAAATGAACATTTCGATTTTTACCTGTTGAGAGAAAGACCACACAGTGAAAATATTAAATATTAAATCACACCCAGCAGCAACGACTATATAGTCAAAGCAAAAATATATAGTCAAAGACCTAATGCCAATGGAATCAAGCAAATTTCAAAGCATACATTTGTAAGTGTATTTTTAGGGCATTGCAGTCAACTTCCTTGAAGTTATC
Organism: Alosa pseudoharengus; assembly: GCF_046254945.1. NCBI lineage: Eukaryota > Metazoa > Chordata > Actinopteri > Clupeiformes > Clupeidae > Alosa > Alosa pseudoharengus. The sequence goes on along the minus strand of NW_027468774.1, from coordinate 22,149,146 downwards.
AACAGCTCTTAATCATATCCACTGTTTTATTCCTGAAACATATTTTCAAAGATTGACCAAGGCATTTTACAGTACACATACAAGGCAATGATTTAACCCCATGTAATCTAGACCTCTAAGCACACATGTGTAGGATACATAAGTTAAGATATACATTTCCTTGTTCCAAATAATGGTGCACTAAGTACATCTCTATCTAAATATAGTTGATTTGCATAATCTCACTTACAAACATAAAATATTTTCCGACTTGTAGGCTACATGTCATTAGGACAATTTTATTCATTTTAGAAGAGGTCATGGCAATGTGTAAAATAAACAAAAAGATTAGTACCCGGTGTGAGCAGGAAAACCACAGAAGAAATGATGGAGTGAGGAGGATTTTCTTTGTGTATTTTCATATAATTACATTTAGAACACCAATCTTAGAACAGGACCGCAGAAAAAGTAAATGTCCATAGAGCCGAGAAATATAGATGTGTGTTTATTCCCTCCAGTGACATGGACTCTTTCCATCTCTTCTTTTCATTCATTCTCTCCATTATCTTATACTTTTTAAATAGCACTTCCCTTCAAAAAAATTCTCAGTAGAAAATTATTTTTAGTAAAATTTTTTAGTGGAAAAACAATTAGAAGTTGAGAATTTTTTCTGTGGAAAAAGCTGTGGTAGGTTCCTTCTGAACCACACACATTTCTTTGTTATCTTTCATACATTTAGAGTGTTATTTGTTATATTACAGACTAACTGCTACAAGTCTCAGGGAGAAGGGCATTCAGGAAGAGAGACTCATTCAGGAAACATATGAAATGTAAAACACAACAAAGTTTGACTGACAGGACTGAACAAGTTCTTGCACCTGACCAAATAGAAGCACAAAAAAATCATGTGTGAGCATGGATATGTGTCTGTTTATTTATGTGTGTGTGTGTGTGTGTGTGTGTGTGTGTGTGTGTGTGTGTGTTTGTGTGCCTCTGTGTGTGCACGTGTGATGGAGAATTTGTTTATCGTATGAGCTTGACTTCCCTGCCTTTCTCTCCAAAGTGTTTATACTCTTTTACGTGTACTTTCACCATCCCGCCCCATCTGCAGTTACATTTCTTCCACATTACAGATGCTCTAATTCTACGCAAAAGCAATACACAAACACTCTGATGTATTGCTTTTCGTTAATACATTACAAATTATACTTTTTGAAAACATATAAATATGTGGTGGTTTGGATGGCTCAGGATCCCTTATGAAATTTGTCATTTTTGGTGTGCGGAGGATTAACCAGGACATTAATAACGATGCAGTAGGACTGGATTGCAAATTGAATACGTCACCACGTAGTCCTGCTCTCTACGGTCAATCAGTGTCACATTAAGCATATTAACTGCCCTGTGGAGCTGATGACTGAGTGTGCATGTGACACGGTGTTCGGCTGGTGCGTAGGGTATGCGGTTGTGCACGGTTCATTTGTTACGAGTTAGCATAATTCACATCTTCCTCCTCAGGATAAAGGGAGTATTTCCCCCCGGAGTGTCTTGAGAGAGGTGGGGGAAAAAATGAGACGATGCTGTTAAAATACTGTCCTCTCACTGCCCGAAGGGAGACCCCTTCCCTTTCTCTCTCTTTCTTTTCCTACTTCCATGAAGCCAAGCCAAACAGGAGGCAAACTGGCGCACGCGTTGCACGCACACACACATACACACACACACACACACACACACACTCCACCTCCACAGGTGCCCCGGCCAGCATGGAGGATGCGATCCCAGACCGCAGAGAGAGAAAGAGAAAGAGAGAGAGAGAAAGAGAGAGAGAAAGAGAGAGAGAGCGGGGAGGTGAAGTGAGCCATGGCATGCACTCACTCGCTTGCTTGCTGGCTGGCTGAGGCCAGGTCGTGTGGCGAGGATTAAAACACCTCAGGGCAAACTACATGCCTCACTGAAATAATCCCCTCTACCCCCCCTTTCCGAAGGTCAAGTGCCTCGCAAACTCCTCCCGGAACGTCCTCTTTGAGGAGAGGAGCAGCGGCCGTGGCACGGCCGGCTTTTAAAGTGCAGTAACTCTGTGTGTTTTAAATGGCTCCAGTGTTGGATTTAGACGTGCCTGACCAACAAAGCGCAGGCAATGACAGAGTGATCTACAGTCCGCGGGGAAAGATGCGTAATGAGAGGGAGGAGACGGAGGAGGAGGTGGCACGCAACGGCGGCCGCCACTGCGGCCCGTTTGATCTGAGAGGAAAGTTCTCACCCTACTCAGAAACTCAGAGGCCACACACACACACACACTCACATATGCATTTTACATGTATGTATGTATGTGCACAGACACACACACACACACACACACACATACACACACACACACACACACACACACACACACACACACACACACACATGGAAAGAATAGGGATGACGAGATTTAAAAAATGGCTTTGCAGTACAGTGAGTAAAAGATGATGTTGCTCCCTTTAGTCTGAACTAGAGGTCATAACAACTACATGTGCACACACACCTTTACATGTGCTAACATTCACACTCATCATCCTCCCTCTTCCAACAGACACACACATGCACACGCACATGCACACATACACACATACACACACATATGCGCGCGCACACACACACACACACACTGGGCCTGCTCGCCTTTATGCTTTTCCTGGCAGGGGAAGGTCTCTTTTTTGCCTCCTGCACCGCCCCCCACTCAGTATTTTACAGTTATTCAATTATAAATCTTTTCCCCCCTTTTGCCTTCAACTGCTCCATGTTCGGCCCTGCCAGGTCCCGTAAAACTGGGGGAGGTGTGTGTGTGTGTGGGGGGGGGGGGCACAGAGCTCTGCTTCCCTGATCTCGTGCACGGGAATTTATGTGCGGGGCCGCAGTGGAGCGCAACGCCGTGGCGTGTTTTTCGGAAAAGGGGACCCCCCCTCCGTGACTAGTGCCAGCAGATGACAGTGACATATAGCAGGAAAGCCACCCAGAAGGGTAGAATGAGCTCACACCTCAGACATGCTCCCACTGAAAGAAGAGGAGGGCTGGAGAAAGAGAG
>NW_027468774.1:21251100-21428600 GCF_046254945.1 Alosa pseudoharengus | reverse complement strand
CTTTGGAAATCATTGCACACCTCTGTGCTCACACGTCCCAATGGTTGCACCTACCAAGAAAGCGTATGATGCGTCTGAAGAGGGGGTTGAAGTAGCAGCAGTCTGCGGTGACGATAGTCTTCTCCTGAGTCCCCTCCGCCTTCAGGAAGAACACCATCAGCTCCCCCATCAGGATCTGAGGCACAGAGACACATGAGGCCACGTGCTGCCTTTTAAAGGTGCTGTATCAAGGGGCTAGTGCCATCTAGTGGTGAAGTCAAAGATTGCAACCAACTAAACACCCTTGTCTTTTCAAAGCATATAGGAGAAGCTAACATGGCCATCTGTGGCCACACAATTGCTAAAGACCCTCTCTGGTGCTAATGTGGGCTACTCTAGAAACATGGCAGCGCAACATGGTGGACTATGTAAAAGAGAGCATGGTCCTTATGTCCAAAAGAAGGATTGATTCTAAGCTAATGAAAACACAATGATTCACAGTTACAGATTATTCTAGACTAATGAAACCATAACTATGAATACTACATTCCATTTGTGCTAGTATGTCCCCCTAAATCCAATATATATTTATCCATCCAAGCCATCCACATAAGCCCTTCATCTTCCTAGATCTGTCCATTCAACCATGCCAAACACACTCTCAAGAGATGCAGCAGTTGATGGGTGAATGCTGTACCTTTGTAAGGTTGACTACTCATGGATGCTGACATGAACAATGGAGAAAGGACATGAAGATTTATATTTTTAGAATTAGCACACGGCAGTCCTGAAACACGTCAATGCACTTCATGTTCTAGCAGGTCACTTGATGGGAACAGAGAACACTTTCCCTTCTTTGATATGTGCATTTATTCTCTTAAATGAAACATGCTGTGATGTTCTATTTCCTTTGTTTGTGGAACACTCTGTTCCCATGCAACAATGCAATGATCCATTTTCAATAGTCTATATTCATAACCCATTTTTCTCCACCACAGCCAATTTTCATTTCTACCCACATTCATTAAGTTAAGTGCTAAGTTCAAATTTGATTTCTTCCACTATTCCTAGTGGTTTGTTCCCGTACCGAGCAATGACTGCACTCCATGAAAAGAGGAATATATAACTGCACATAGTGCAGTGATTGAGGTGGACTGTGTAATTTCACACAGAAACTTTACATAGAAATGCATGAGGAAATGAACAGAAGACTGCTGCATTAACTCAGCAGGGTCGGTAATTCAACCCTGCATGGTGATGTGAAAGAGAGAGAGAGAGAGAGAGAGAAAGAGAGAGGGAGGGAGAGAGAGAGAGAGTGAGGAGGTGAGACTGATGCAAAATTAAGTCCACGAGCAATGGGTTAGACTTCACTGCCACAGACAGTGTCTCATATAAGTTGCATTTCAATTTTGCTCACACCTTTACTCAGTTGCATCAATGGGAAACTGATGCTCCCATATGCCACAAGTGAGACATTTCAGGCCCAAAGGCTGGTGCACTGTTTCATGCAAGCAGACCTGAACGAGCAGAGAGGAATCACAAAAGCCGCTGGCAACAAGGTAAGGCGGAAACCACAAAAACACAGCCTAGTCTGGGCTCGGTGGAGCATCACACCTGCAACTGCAAACTCCCCAGCTGCCCTCTCTAGGACCCCTTAAAGCAGTCTGCAAATCCACACTGACTGCCTGGCCATCGACCAGTGTGTGTGTGTGTGTGTGTGTGTGTGTGTGTGTGTGTGTGTGTGTGTGTGTGTGTGTGTGTGTGTGTGTGTGTGTGTGTGTGTGAGTGGGGGGCACGCAGGGGAGAGCTTCTACCCGACGCCCGGACCAAGAATAGCCCACTGACCGATTGTGCTCCCTCCGTCTGTGACATCAGCGCTCGCGTGGAGGCGAAGACAAGAGGAGACGGGAGGAGACAGCGTGTTCTGCTCCTCACCCACGTCTGACGGCGCATCAGTGAATGAGTCTGACATCCGAGGGGTGCTCTGGATTATGTGTGTATGTGTGTGTGTACATGTGAGTATGTGTGCATGTGTGTGTGTGTGTGTGTGGTGTGTGTGTGTTATGAGTGCAAAGTACAGTGTGTGTGTGTGTGTGTGTGTGTGTGTGTGTGTGTGTGTGTGGAGGGAACAGAGAGTGACAAAGACAGAGTGCAAGGGGGAGTGTGTTTATGAAGACAGGAAAGACACAGAGAGAGAGAGAGAGAAATGGAGAGAGGAGGCAAAATAAGAGGAGGAGAGTTTGTGTTTGTGTTTGTGTGTGTATATGTGTGTGTGTTGTGACTGTGACTAATGCTAATGTGTGCGGCACACCCTTAATCAACTCTTGCTGGGACAGACTGGTAATTAACGTTTTGGCTGCACTCTCTCCTAGAGCCAGAAGGGGAGAAAGTTTCCCAGTCACACAGCTGAGGGTGTTCATTCCTAGCACCGTGCGGTGACGGCTCATTTGATCTGGGATGGATTTTGGCGCAATTACGGCAATTCTCTTCCAGTGGATAGACTGAAGACCAAACTGTGGCACAGTTCAGTATTGTATGAGGATGTGGCTGGGGGGACACAGAATGGGGGTCCCTCACAAACGATCACTTAGGTTTATGGGTTCTGCACAAACTTTGGTTAGTGTAAATGACAATAAGCTGGGCCATTAATCCCCACTGCATATACACATGTCTCGGGGTTGTTTCTGTGTTTGTAAGCTCATCGTTTTTCAGTGTTTTGCTGAAGGAGCTTCTCTCAGAGCATTTACAACTGAAAACACAATCTTAGACTTTACATTTGTCCTGAATTAATGACCAGCCGGAGGGGGAGGTGTTTTTGTGTAAGTTTTGCTGCTCTTACGGGTACGTATAATAACAAATAAATTCAGCTCGGCTATGGACCCTTTCAAGAGAGTTCCATTATCAGCATCATAGTTGGCCCCACAAGACTTCCTTTTTAACATTGCATATGTTATCTTAATGCAGAGGAAGTAGATTGGGGCCCAAATAGAACGTTCAAGCATTGTTTTTGTTTTTATTGTTGAAAGGGTCTATAGACTTAAAAGATGCGTGAAAGAGTTAGAGAGTATAGAGGCTGAGAGAGCAGTTGGAGGGGAAAGAGTGGAGCATGAGATGGGATTTGATTGTGAAGCTGATTCTGACAGACTCTCTGCGCTGACAGAGATGGCAGCTATTTTGCACTGTACAGCCCAAAGATCCTGAAAGTAATAGGATGGGCAGTCAATGAAGCAGACATGGTGTATCGACACACATGCACACACACACACACCAGGGTTGCCAACTTTGGGTGTTTGGCTGGAGTGAGATTTTGTGAAGTCATAGTGCGTGTGCGTTAAATTTTTCCCTAAACCTAATTTTAAAAATGTCTGTCCCCTGACTTTTTTGCTATGTACAGTATAATCCCTGATTTAAGTTTCTTCAAAATGTACAATTAAATTATTGATTGCACTTGAAAACAAGACCAGTGTTTTAACCCTGTGGCATGGAAGGATTATGAGCCACTGGGCCCCTGGGCACAGACATGAAAAGGGCCCCCCTGCCCACCTGAAAAAGGTAGTAGCTCAGTAGAAAAAATTGAAAAATAACCCCTTAAATGATGAATTCTGGCGAGTTTTGTGGAAAGAAATGGACAGATTGAGACTTATGAATGTGTGTATGAGTGTACGTATGTATCAGGGATAGAAATAGCCTAAAATATTTTTTTCCACCTACCATTGTGGCTGGTGGATTCCAAAATCTACCAGCCACTAGAGATACAGTATGAACATTTGATGAAAAATCATGACCAAAATGATCACGGTTATTGGTATTGCAATATGATTAAAATGTGCTGACTTTTCTTCTAAACCTACCATCAATGTTGGACAGAACTCATAATTGGCCTGCCCTTCATGCCCAGTAGCAACAAATCTAAAGGTCAACAGAACAGCTATAGTGTCATAAAAGTGGTGTGGCTCCTTTAAAACCCAATCCACTGGTGTGAGTTCTGGAGCCATCCAACTTTATCTAACTCTATACTATCCTACATCATCTGATTTTAATATTTTGTCTAGGCTACAGTATATTTAACATTTAACATTTATTTTCTATTTGGCCTGTTATGAAATTATGCATTGACCAATTAAGCACACTTTTTTAAGACACTTAAATACATGCATGCTTAGCATTTTGTGAAAACAAATCATTATGGCTACATCGACAAACTCTTAGCCATGAGCTATATATCCTCTGGTTTTAATATTTACACATATGTAGGTATTTAAGCACAGCTCAGTTTTAAGACACGTCAAGCCCAAAATTAGAGACCATATAGAAATTTGCTACCATTTCAAAACCAGATACTCTGGAACGGCTTATTGTACAGGGGATTGCATTACACCTTTGTGTTCGGTAAGGTCTGCTGTTTATTCTGGTTTACGGTTTGTCATGTGTGGAACGAAAAGTTTGTGAGATATTCCTCCTATAGGAATTGAAATGAGCGCAGAGCTATAGTAGCCTAATATGATTATTTCTTGAAAGTTAATTTATTTTTCTCGCGAACCGTTTATAGCAGCAAATGGCTATAGCACCTTATAAAAGATGAGAAAAAGTTATTTCATGTGATGTCTGTGAGGCTACTTCGCGAGTAGCCTACTTCCTAGAGAAGAATGGGCGGCCACACTTTATGTCGGTCTGCCTCATGTCTAAATAGCAGCGTGTTCCGTGAAGGTGTCGCGGACCGGATTAAAATAGCCTAGTCAGCGAATCAACAATCAGAGAAAACTGCGCTGAGAACGTTGTAGGCGGATATTAGACCTACCTGCTGTTGGTCTAGACATATGTATGCCTTAAACTCGTATCCTGTCATTTAGAAACAATGCTGTGGGCTAGTCTAGTCATCAACAAAAAATGAACGGATTGCAAAAAAAAAAGAATGGATTTGGCGTGACATTTCTTGAGTGTGCGTGAGAGCGTGAGATTGGTGCTGAAAGCGTGAGTGTCACGCCAGATGCGTGAGAGTTGGCAACCCTGACACACACACACACACACACACGGTGTGTGTACTGTGGCTGCTGGGACGGAGGATGTGGGGTGTGGACTACATAAAGAAACTACCCTGCATCCATCCTGTGCATGGCCGCACATCTGTAAATATCACTCCTAATTAATACATTATCTTTCCTAAAGGTCAACAACATCATTATCACCACAGCAGCAGCAACATGACACCCATCCCCCGCTAGCATGCGGTGGCATCAGTAGCAATGCTATACACTTCACAGGGCCAGTATAGGGAGTTATTCAGCTACAGTATGTGTCTTAGCCTCAGGTGCTGAGCGGGGGCTTTTGACCTGAATGTAAATATTGCGCTTCCCTTCTGAAATGATTAAACTATCCCTGCAGCTATACGTTTTTTTTTTTTTTACAACATAATGGAGAAAGCGGCGAGAACTAGCGGGACTGTGATCATATAAGGGCAGACTGCTGAGCTGCCTGTCTCGTCTGTCTTGTGTTGTCTGAATGTGTTGTTTTTATGAGCTGTGAGGGGCTTGTCTGACTGACTGCTAGACAGGCGTCTTGATGGAGGGATCTCCCACTCATCTCATCTCTCTGGCAGCCCGCTGTCAGCATGCCATGATGTTTGTGTTTGTGGACTTGATCGATGCCGCTCTTCTCAGAGGAGGCGACGGGAAGAATAACTGCGGCTGCTGGGTGAGGCGTAGTGAGCGAGCGCACACGTCTGTTTTTCTCCCAGAGAACAACAAACAGCCTGGGTGTTGTGAAGACTACACATACTAGCACTGGCAAAGACCTCAAACTCCTATTTGTACACCCAGCTTTGCAGCTATGTCTATGTCAAGCTATTATACATCTTTTACGCCAAGAAACAAACAAACAACAAAAACATATAAGTATATATACTTTTTTGATCCCGTGAGGGAAATTTGGTCTCTGCATTTAACCCAATCTGTGAATTAGTGAAACACAAACAGCACACAGTGAACACACACAGTGAGGTGAAGCACACACTAATCCCGGCGCAGTGAGCTGCCTGCTACAACGGCGGCGCTCGGGGAGCAGTGAGGGGTTATGGTGCCTTGCTCAAGGGCACTTCAGCCGCGGCCCACTGGTCGGGGCTCGAACCGGCAAATCTCCGGTTACAAAGTCCAGAGTGCCAGCAGTGTGCCAGCAGCTCATTTCACAGCACAGGCAGTGTGTTTATAGGGGACATTCTAAAACGCTTAACGTGAAAAAGCTTAACGTGGCTTAAGGTAGGAAAACAACGATGAATCATCACCAAATTTCGCATGGCCATATGTTGTCATGAACACTTAAGTCTGTCAAAAAAACTAAACCGAAATCCAACGATTATAGAAGATATCTCACGTTAACGTTTTCTTCTTCATTGACGCCTATGGCGAGAAAAAGGCTTAACGTGATTCAATGTACCTAAACAACGCTCAGTGATCACCAAATTTCTCTCTCATATTGTTCATCATAACCACTTAAAACTATACAAATATCAAACCCAAAGTCCAATTATTATGGACGTTATCTAACATTAAGCGTTTCTGCTTCATTAAGGCCTATTGAAAGGATGTGTGTATGAGCAGAAGGTCAGCTTGGACCTTAGGCTCACCTCCAGTGCATTACTGCATTTTTAATCTCATACTATCCCATGTTCCTCCCCTGCAGTTCCTCCCTCTAAGAGCAATCTTCTCCTCTGCCCTGCTCTTTCCTGTTTGGCAGTTTCGAGCCAAAATGACTGGCAGATGGCAAGCCCACCCCAAGTGAAATCAAAATGGGCAGAAAACACACTATAGCAAAACAGACTACCAACACAGAGGAAGGGATGGAGTGATGGAACAGGATGGGGATGAGGAGACAGACAAAAAGAGAGGGAGAGATGAGAGGTTGATGAGATGTGGGTATGAGAAAGGTGAAAACAGAAGAAAGACGTTGGACAATAAATTACTCCTCATGTGTTTTGAGGAGCAGGGTAGATATACTCTTTTCCTGATGGTCACCTTTCACACACACATACACACACACACACACACGCACACGCACACGCACACACACACACACAAAGCACGGCATACAGTATATGCACTCCACATAAATGTACAAGTGATTGTGTGTTCATGTACGCTTCAGACGTCATCTCCTATGCACTATAACAGAAACAGCCTGGGGCACTCTGCCAAACACCTGTCCTCTCACATACAGTATGACACCATAGATCTCCCTCGGAGTATGAGTTCAAGAATCACAACCCCCTGAGGCACCACTACCGACTAGCATTAGAGCATGGTAGCACTGTGATTCAGTGTGGCTGTAAAATACTGTCTCATTCTGCTTGAGTGCACCAGAGTATATGTGTCTGTGTGTGAGTGCTTGCGTGTGTGTGTGTAAAGAAGGGGGGAAATAGGGGAGATGGTGATTGATTTATTGCTGTTGATTGCACTCTGAGCTCTGTTCAGGATCTGAGTGTTCTGTGTATATTCAGGCAGCTGTGAAGACCGGCTGGCTGGACATAACTCGCACTTGTATGGAACACAGCATTGCCAGGCTGACTGAGCACACCTCAGTAAATAGAGCCGGTCCTTCAAAACCAGCCAGGTGAAGCGTCACCTATTGCCATTATCAGGGTGCGATTTGTGTAAAAACCAGAGGGGGGGATGATTTTGAATAAGTTTGTAACCCCACGCCAAAAAAAAAAAAAAAATGAACGAACGATTCATAGCCTATGTAATGTCATGGCTAATAATACCGTATATTATTTTTGCTGCGTAGGCTACGTGCATTCTCTCTCCTGCTGATTTGCGTTCAGTAGCCAAGTGCGTAATATTGCAAAAGTTGAAAAAATAAAAGTGTTTATTGTAGCCTACAGAAAATAAATAGCCTATCATACTGTCAGTTAATTGCCTACAGTGCAGTGAAGAGTTTGGAGAGTAAAGTTATAGGGCAACTTGAAGTTTTATGAAAATAATTTACGAACCAGAACATAAAGACCATGAAGCTTCTATTTCTTGCAGCTGTTAAAACACCCGCTAGATAGTTTAAATACCCACCAACATTCGTTTTTGCAGTAGGCCTACAGATTATTTCTAAAAGTTATTTGTCTACTACTGGCTGATTTATCAAACGAGTGCTTTCTCGTTCGTCCTCCGCAAACTACAGGTGTTTCGGTAGAGAGCCATTGAATAAGCGGTGCCAAGCTATTTCTGTAACACTTTTTGTGACATTCAGCAAATATCTCCTCATTCAATGTAAGTTCCTTCGGACAATAGGCCTACGTTCTACTCTACGTGCAGTTGTCCTCCATCTCAGTTGCATCAGTTTTCTAATTTTGAAGGTTCTAAAACATTATTATGCTTCACTGAATCCTTCTCGTTTTCTTTCATTTGTCCAGCTAACTTTTCCATTGAACCTAGCCATTTATGATGGATTACACACTCGACATTCTGAAATGTCCTGCACGATCAAGGCCAAATTAAGTTATCAAGCAGCCACTGTGTCAGCAGCATCAGTGCTGACGGTGACGGTGCGTTACTGATGTCAGATTATTATGTAGGCTAGCCTACTAGACTGTTCTCACGTTGCAGCGCTTTACTTATATGAAGTAGCATTAATCAATATGAGGGGCAGAGGGGGATAAATGTTGTCCCCCCCGACGATAAAAATAATTTAGCAGAGGTAGGGATAGGAAAACCAGAGGGTGGGAAATCCTCACCATCCCCCCCTACAAATCGCACCCTGGCCATTATTACCAGTTTGTCAGGTTCCATTCCCTTTCTTTTCTTTCTTTCTTATTCTTTTCATTTTGCTCTCTTTCATTTTTTTTCACCTTTCCTTTAAAAACAGAATGCTGTCTCATCCCATCTCCCTCTGCGCCCCCTCCCTCTCGTCCTCTCTCGTCCTCGTCTCTCCCTCGGGCTCTTGGAGGAGTTCTGCGGTGGTCAGGGCCGTCCAGTGAGGAACGGCGAGCTGACATATGCTGAAATGCCACTGAGTGCCCCCTCCTACCCACCCCATGAAAGCCTAGCACTGCCATCTGCCTCTTTTGCCCAGGTGCCACGATTAGTGACGTGGCTGGGCAACGGCCATGAGGCCTCAGGGGCATTTACTCCTCCTAGTCCCCATCTCACTGGAGTCTAAAAATGTACTGTATATGTGGGAACCATTTTAATATATATTTTTTTAATGTATAAAAATACATTCACTACAAATGGAGTTATAGGTAATGAATCTCTAAAATATATCTTCCCTAAATAAGAAAATAACACACCTGCCTAATAAGCATGACCCATAACCACGGTGCAAATGACTATATAGTAACACAGCATGGGCTTCAGAGTACTAATGGAGCATCATTATGTTTAATAGAATGTGCGGTTTTCGAAGAGGCTGAGAAATTAGTTGAGGTTGACATGTCTGCTCGAGCCAGTCCACACAGATGTCCTCTGATCACAACAAAAGCATCACATTAGGACCTGCAGACATTATCCCGTCTGTTCCACCCCAAATGTGCTCACAAATCTCCCACACTCAGGTTCAGTGCAGATGCAGTGAGTGGAGCCATTTCAAGCTGAATTTGAGGCTAGAAATTAGTATTTTTTCCACAGCATTTGTTCAATACAGCGGGGAAACTACACAGACACAGAGAGAGAGACAGAGAGAGATGGAGAGAGAGAGAGAAAGAAAGAGAGAGAGCGAGCGACAGAGAGTAAAAAAAAAAACGTTACCACAATTTAATAGCTGTTGCCTCCGTGCTGCTTTGCATGAGTGCTAACACATCCCGGAGTGCTGTCAGCCTTTGGACAGGAAGTGTTAATTAGGAGGCAAGATGTGAGAAGCAGGAGTAAAATAATGGCTTGAGCAGCAGCGGCTTAGGGGCCTGTCATGCGTTCTTTATTAGACATTCACTGTGCTTATGAATAGAGCCGCGTGAGTTTACCATGCTGCTCGGGGGCCTGTGTGTCAAAGCCCTTAAGGTTTTACAGTACACAGAACACAATCTGGGATATGGTGCAGTGCAACACAAACTCATTCTAGCCTTTGAGGTTGTCAGACTAATAATGCCACAGTCACAATCTGATAAAGCACCTGCTGAAGATTGAAATTGGAGACTAGAAAGTGTGAAAAGCATTAATGAGTTGTGTATGTGTGTGTTTATGTGTGTGTGTGTGTGTGTGTGTAAATAGGTCTTTATGTGTGTGCAATCTGTGCATATTAAATGTGTGTCTATATATAGTAAGTGCCAAAGGACAGTATCTCAAAATGCAGCACAAGCTCTAGGCTAACTGCACACAGTATTCTGCTGGATTACACATTCATGAAAGAATCAAATGGAAACCAAAGAAAGGTGGCTGGTGCTTCAAAGTTCACACATGTTGTGATATAACACAGCACAGATGAGCACTTGAGAATTTGGGGAGACCAAGAGTCCAAGGTCCAAGAGTGCATGATGAGATGGGTGGAGAAACATAATTACAACATCTTCTGTACCTCTGTGTGAGCTTATGGAAAAGCTTTGCACTCACCCAGAGTGTAGCCCCCCAGACACTCATCTGCAGGTGAGGAGTCTCACTCAGGGAACAAGACCTCAGAACAGGCACCCTGGCAAGCCCCTAGGTGAAGATACTGTCTCACAGATGGCGCCCTCTAGAGGTCTGTTTTGAGTACTACAGCAGCATCCCTGCTGACATGATTCATATCACTGTCAGGCCTGACTGACAGGCTACAGGTACGAGTAAAAACACACTGCAGTGGGAAAACAAGGAAGAGGAGCACTCTGGCACTCAGCCTGGCACCCAGCATGCACAATCAGTAAATGCAGTTGTAACTGAGTCTGCAAGGCAGGATTGTGAGTCGGGACTTGTCTGAATGATCAATATGTTCAATACCTCCACTACATCAGCCTCATAATACGTAAGCCACCCCAAGAGTCCTTCTCGTCCCAATCCACTTATCCACACTCAAGTGTGTTAAAGGTTTCTTATCAACCACCACCGCACATTCTATGTATTGATAGAGATTGATTGAGATTGAGAGTGGGTCTGGCAAAGGTTCATTGACTTATGACTTCCAGCAGGGGCGTAACTAGCAGTGAAATTAAACTGAAGTTGGTGCATTACGTAAACTCTTACCAAACCGCTTCAGAAGTGTAGCAATCTCGTAACGAAGGTTTTAAATGCAGTTGTTAACATAATTCCAAAGAAATACACGCCCATGCCGAATTAACAATTGTATTAGCGTGCCCCTGTTTTAGGGACATTGGAAATGGGCTTCAATGGCCTCTTGGCCAGACGGACCTGCAGAGCAAATCGCAAATTTGTGACAGGTTCGTATAGGTATTCCCAGGCTAATGTTTTGAATTTCTTACCTGAGAATTTCTATTTTTAGCATTGGGTGAATGAACATGTGCTGTGATTTATGTTGGAGCTTCTGGTCTATTACTGGAGTGTTTGGTTTGTTGTATGCTTGATGTGTGTGCATGTGTATATGTGTGTGTGTGTGTGTGTGTATGTGTGTATGTGCGCACGTGCGTGTGCATGCATGTGTGTGTGTGTGTGTGTGTGTGTGTTAAGGAGAGACTGGGCAGTGTGTCCAACTGTCTGAACTCTGAGCAGACGGAGAGCCTGTACCAGGTGCTGCAGATTTCACGCTCACTGGCTTTTCCACAATCTTACTCCTCCTGCTCCACACACACACACACACACACACACACACACACACACACACACACACACACACACACACACACACACACACACACACACACACACACACACAGTAGCAACATGCATCAATGTATATAACTTTTTGCTATACAGTATTTATTATATATTATACAGTATTTGCTATACAGTATATAGATATACATATATTAATCATTTTCTTTCTACCACAGAAATGTCCAAACATAATTTTTTGTATAAAAGATTTCTTTGTGTAGAGGTTTCAACAACTTAAACGTAAAACTGTAAGACCCTTTTAAGACCATCATGAATGAAATGTAATACTGTCTTCACTCCCTTACTGGCAAAAATACAAGTAATTATTTGTAATTCTTAGTTCTAGAATTGGTATCAAAGTAAAAAAAGTTACTGTAAGTTATCAGTTCCACATTATTCATGTTTGTAGTTTTATTAGATTGTGATCTATTGAGAAAAGAAGTACAATACCAAACCACTACAATTTATTTAAAAATTTCAAATGACTAATGTAGAAGTAGAGTTAAATAAGCATTAACATAATTAATACCCATCTCAATGTATTTAAGACCTAGTGCATAATATTTTAACATATTTAAGACTTTTAAGGCCTAAAAATCATGATTAAATTCTAAAATGCCTAAGACCCAGTGGAAAGCTTGATAAAAGCTCAAAGATATAGCCATATGCTCCTGTGCTAATGTACGCACACACCCACACACCTACACACACACACACACACACCCCACACACACACACCCACACATCTACACAGCCCCCACACACAAAGCTAGCTAAAAGAGGAGGGGAGCTCCACGCAGCTCACCAATCTGTTCACACGCCCTCAGTGCTGTCGCCCACAGACAAAAGATAAGGAGAACCATTTACACAAAAACGCACACGCTTATACTCACACACACACACACACACACACACACACACACACACACACACACACATACACACACACCAAACCATCCACACACTCTATAATCTTCTTTAGCTTTTACCTGCCCATCATTCACATATAACCACCACTCTCATCACACACTCATCACATCACATGCTCTCAGAGCATTGAAAAGAATGGAGCTAAGCAGAGTTCACAGACTCACTCACTCTCTCTCTCTCTCTCTCTGACTCACTCACTCAGTCACTCACCGTCAGGGTGGGGATGGCGGTGACCAGCGAGTAGACCAGGACGGGGGGCACCTTGCTGGTGTGCTCGGGTCCCGGGTAGGGCTTGGAGAAGGCCTTGTCGTAGCAGAAGAAGCCCTGGATGTGCACGGGGAAGGTGTCGGTGTACTCAAAGTAGTATGCCAGGAGCACAGTGCCGGCCATGATCACCAGCTGGAAATAGAACATGGTCCGGAGTGGTTAGGAGAGGGAGAGAGAGAAAGAAAGAAAGAAAGAAAGAAAGAAAGAAAGAAAGAAAGAAAGGAGAAGAGGAGAGGAGGGGCCGTGGTTCAGCCCTGTGAGCATAACCCCACAACCTCCTGAGAGAGGCATAGAAGAGAAAATGAAACAAGATGAGTGAGAGAGAAACAGAAAGGGAGAGAGAGAGAGAGAGGGAGAGAGAGAGGAAGAAGGAAAAAGGGAGAGCAGGAGTGGGAGTGCTCTTTTGCCAAAATATTGAGGGTTACTAAAATCAGCTAATCTGACGTGGTAGAGGAAAGGGGTGGGTGTGTATGTGTGTGTCGTGTGTGTGTGTGTGAGACAGAGAGAGGGAGACAGAGAGAGCGAGAGGAGAAGGAGGAGAGGTGGGGGTTATCACTGGGGGTATTCACTCTCACAAAGAAAAGAAGCACACAGTAATTGCTTTGGTACTCTAGAAGAAGTACAGATAAAAAAAATACAAAAACATAGCTGACGAGATGACAGTAGAGAGGGATAGAGAGAATCAGAAAACGAGTGTAAGAGAGAAGAGTACGCTTCTTGCTGCTGGGATTACAAACGCAGCCCTGGGTATTTTTGAATGTTTGTGATGTGAGCATGTGCCTCCAACAGTGTGAATGCATTTATCATTAGCAACCATCACACAACACTATGGAACAACACAATGAAACATTCAACAGTATGACTCTGAATGGCAAAGCTAATACAATATCAAAGCTAAATTTTTATATATAAAAATTATCAGATCCAAAAGCTGGCTGTGCAGGAGGCACGTCTCCATATTGTCATGGTCTTATATCCATCTTTAGAGGAGAGAAATGCGGTTCTGTGTTTCTATTGGAGGATATGGCAGGGTGGAATGAATAGGTGGGCTTAGTGACAGGAGCCAAATATGTTGGGCAGTAGTGATATTTGGCTACATGCACATAAATATGGTTACACACACACACACACACTCTCTCTCTCTCTCTCTCTCTCTCTCTCTCTCTCTCAGACACACACTCAAACACACATAATCTCTCTCTCTCTCACACACACACACACACACACACATGAACAATTAATGTAAGCCGTTTAAAGCTTAGCTTTAAGCTAATCAATATTTTTGGTCAAAAAGGTGGCTTTCCACCAATAGTGGGACTCTTAGAACAGTGGCTCTAAGCTCTAAGATTAGTAGGCATGCAACATTTTCAAATGTCGGTGATGATAAATCAGCTCATAAATTATGGAGTTGTGTGGCATTTGATGTTCTCTCAACGATATTGCATCTAAGCATAATTTTGTCCAGAGCCATGAATATCAGGAGGCCGCAGCATGATTCACTATGCAGAGTGATGCATTATAGCCCTGGGACTGGAGGGACCTGTGGCTCAGCCAGGGATGGATTACTGCACGGGCCTACCGGGCCCAGGCCCAGGGGCCCAAGGGGTCAGGGGGCCCTGAAGCCCAAGCCTTTGCATGTAATCATTGCCTCAATATCAACAAATCAGGATGTAGGCTATGAATCTGATTGAATTTAGTATTGGCCATCCCCAAAATGCACCAGAATACAGGAAATCGCATCAAACAAATTAAAAAAATTCTGGGGGAGGACCCCCAAACCCCCCCTCCCACATATACGACATTAAGTGGGGGGCCCTTAATACATCTGGGCCCAGGGGCCCGAAAGTTCATAATCCGCCCATGGGCTCAGTTCGCCGCGGGCCGGAGAGTTCAAACTTAAAGAAGGGAGAAGAAGCTGTGGCGAGGGTGGGCTCCATTTCAAGTGTTAATCATATTCTCATTGATGACATCAGGCGGCCTGTAATGTGTCTCTCTCTCTCGATGTCACTCTAATGATTCACGGTGTGTGATGGAACTTTCCGGATGAGGCTGATGAAATATGCTCTGGTTTCATTTGGTCTATGAGTTTTCAGCTTTCCTACATTCCTGTGATTTTCTTTCTAAACTTTTTTTTAAAATCCCGTTTCACGGGCAACCTCAGAGAGTTCCAAATGACTAAATCTACATTCATGCATCTCTGCTTCCTGAGCTGATCTAATATAAAATGCTGTTTCTAGATTCTACTTCAGTCCATAAATCAGTGACGACTGACAAGTACGAGGCTGAGGATTAGTTGTGAAAGGACCTGGGGCAGTCAAGGAACTCATTTGGATTCTTTCTTTGACTTCATGGTCCTAACTAGCCATCTTTTTCTCTCCCTGATGTTTTGCTGCAGCACATCCAATTACTCTACTGTAAATGACTATGTCAAATCTCTGACCACACCCAGGGGCGGACCTGGACACTTTGAGGCCCAAGGCAAAGGATTCCGAGCCCCAGGCAATTGCCTGACCATGCATGGCAGGTCCGCCCCTGACCACACCAAAAGCTTGCACCAAAACAATAACCAACATTATTGAGTGAATAATTCATTAATATCTTTGGTTCTATTATCTTCTGGTTTGTGTTCAAAACTGGACATGAAAATGTGGGCTGGTTCACTAGATAGCACCAAGGTTCAAAGAATTCAGAACGGAAATGGTTTAAAAAACAGTTCTCTGTTGGTCAAAAAACACCCCCTAACGGCTCTAAAAATGTGATCCTTATGTTCAAAACCCTGAAAATGTGCAGATGGACACCCTAATATTATTCCCACACTAAGATGCTGACAAGATTAAGCGTTCCTGCTTCAGCTCCTGTTAACCACACGGGCAGAGTGATGGGGCCTCATTACCTCCAGTAAACTACACACTCCGCAGCTAGTCTGGCCCTTGCTCTCTTCCCTCTTCTCTCTCCTTTTGGGAACGACACTCAGGCTGCACCTGTTCATTAGTGCTGGTGAGAGTGACAGGCGGTGCCTCCGCTGTTAAACTCTTCATGCGCTCTAGGCTCCGTCCGATGTGGTACACAGCAGGGTAGACAGCAGGGTGCAGCACTTACAAACATGGAGGCTCCTATTGGCAGTCCAAAAATCTGAAATGTCAGGAGTTTGAGCTATCTGACAGCAAGGTTGGGGTTTGGAACAACAATTGGGAGACTTTACTTTATCCTATATCAATCAAGGCATGCAACCATGTCTTAAACCAGTGGTAATAATTTCCAGGGATATAATGGCTTTACGTATGTAAATGAAGGCTGTGGACGTAGTATTGCTCACAATTGGTTTGACTGGGTGACTTAGAGGTTTGCCAAATCTTTAATAATGATATATTTTTTTATAGATTACACGGATGAATATATCAACTGTCTGTAGCTGTAACCATACTACTAACCATGACTACAGAAAATCCTGCTAGTGAACGGAATGTGTTTATCAAGCATATCTGTGAGAACAGAAGTGCTTTTAGTAACTTGGATGGTCCACCCACAGAGACTTAACAGATCAGTATGTAAATTACTGAGCATCACCTTAACCTAATCTTAACCATGACCATAAATAGTTAACAGAGAGTCAATAGATAGGTTGTTGATAATCTGACCATCTGTAGATAGTTTGTGGGTGGACTATCACCTATAAGGTGTGACAATATTTTTGCTATTCAGCATACATTAGCATTTCTTGGTATTGAGGTTTGTCAGCAAATGTCAGCATCAACACGGCATTTACTGACGTATAAGTATTTTTATCATCTAAATTCAGGCTGTGTCTAATCCTGGCTGAAAGGGAGGCTCTGCGCCTGCCTTTACAATAGCTTGCCGGAGCGCTTGGCAGGATCCACTCCTCACTGCTGTCGTGGAACTAATTTAGTCACGGTCTTGGGCTGGTGCCGGCCTTGGCTTTGAGCGGTCAGTGGACCTGGCCACCTGCTGAGACATCAGAGGCTCTGGCACCTGAATTAATGTCAGACAAAAAAAGAAGCAAATCGCCAGTGCATTCGCAAGGGTCCAATATGGCACTGGACACAAGCTGAAATATGAACTTGAACCATGGACAAAACATCAATAACCGAGAGAAGGGAGAGAGAGAGAGAGAGAACAAAACACGAGAGATACAAATATAAAAAAAACAAACCCAAACTGGTGCAGTCTCCAAAACCACAGTGGGTCACCTTTAAAGAAAAGGGCATGCTGCCACATCAGGGATGAAGGCCCTTACTCCAGACGGCAGGCAGGAGGCCATTTTGCCCTTTTGTAAAATCATGCCCTCCCACACAGGAAAAATGCTGTGCCTCTCTGCACTGTGCTCCCGCTAATCAGAAAGGTTAGCTTGTCTCAGACTCTCCAATGCTAATACATGCAAAAAAAAAAAAACTTGTTGAAACTACAGTGCTTCAAGAACCTGAGCAAAAACAGCCTGCAACACCCCTTCAACTCTGTTACTTTCAGCAAAAACTTAGTTTGAGCCTTCTACCCAAACCCCTTGTCCTCCATACACACACTTTACCGTAACTCTCCTCCTTGTCTCTTTGAATATTACATGGGTGTGCCTCAGAGTTTTAGCCCCCTGTGCAGAGGAGCCTTAGCCTGCACTGTTTCACCTGAAGTAAAGACGCAAAGATGCATAAAACAAAATAATGGATTAGAATCACCCTGACACAGATGCCTGAGTTTACATGAGTTATATTTCCTCACTTGATATTACAGTAGCACCATGGCAGTTCTGTTCATGGGACATACAGTTTGAAGCTCCATGTAACACAGCCTACCTCTATAGCAGTTGCTGCTAAACTGTAAGACACCAACAATTGCAAGCGTTTGTGCAACATTGATGGCACAGTGCACCACAGCATGATCTGCTCCAAGATAAATAATTCACTCCTCATCTGCTGATTCGTTTTGAATATTTATTTTATTATTGTTTTTTTTAAGTGCAGGCTGTAGGCAACCAGGTCCCTGGGCAATATCCCCTGTTAATATGTTGTTCTCTGAAAGAGCAGTTTGGTGTTTTTCTATGGTGATAGCAGGAGGGGTGGGGGGGGGGGGTGGGGGGGGTTGCAGGGCTATGGAGCATCCCTCCCCCATCAGATACATGAGGTCCATTAGAGGCCCCTCAGACCTGCAGACCGCCGCAGAGCCATCAGGCATGGCACACTGAACACCACCGTTAGGGAGAGGGCATGGGAGAGGAGGGACAGAGGGGGGCAGAGACAGCAACACAGGGGAAGTAGAGGGGAAGATACCAGGAAGAAGGAAGAAACAGAATGAAGACAAACAGGCCAATATGATGACATAAAGAATGGAAGTACTTGTGTGTACTGACATGAAGAATTGAGGTGTGCAATGCATATGTGTCTTTGCCTTATGTCAAATGTTGTTTATTCACCAAGTGGTCTTTATAGAGCCCTATGCGACCCCATACAAGCTTTCATAATACTGTATAGCAGTGTAGGACTTTAGTCATGTCTACTTAAATAGTTATGTAGACTCCTGTCAGACTGGATGTATTATGAATACTTAATAAACATTTATAAATGTATTTATTTCTGTATAATGCATTATGGATACAATTCCTCGCCCTTCTCAGCAGAGCAGTTTATATTCTGGGTATCTCTTGCTGCAGAGGTGGTTTGCACCAGCATGTGTGGCCCCTGTCATGCCCTGACTCTCCAGCTCTCCAGACAGCCCAGCTGAGTCAGAGCACCACATGGGGTCAGGACACAGAGGGCCTCCAGGCTGCCTCCACACATGAGTCTGGGACAAAGAGAGAGAGAGAGACACAGAGAGAGAGAGAGAGAGAGAGAGAGAGAGAGACACAGAGAGAGAGAGAGACAGAGAGAGAGACAGAGAGAGAGAGAGAGAGAGAGAGAGAGAGAGAGAGAGAGAGAGAGAGAGAGAGAGAAAGAGCTGAAGCTGGAGTGAGTGCTAACTATGTAGCGATCTGCTGGTTCACTCAGGTGGGCTGGGGGGAATGTCAGGGCGTTTCTATCTCTCCGGTTGCTATCACTTCCTCATCCTGCCTGACATGAGAGCAGTTGTAAAGTCCTCCATACAAATAAATAAGCAGTCCACACGAATGTGGCTAAATACAGTATTAGACTATTTTTATGACATGGTGGGGTATTATTACGATCTACAGATTACTGTTACTATTACAATTAAAGTCTACATATTACTGTTTCTGACACAAACATCCTTAACTTTCAGGCCAATCGTCTGTGATAGATTTGATGGGTCTCGTTTGCAAGTGCAACTTATATTAACAAAATGGTAAAAAAATATATCATCACAAAATATTAAATATATCATCACTACTGCATTTCACAATAAAGTTAATTACAAATTACTCTTATGCTGATTTAAAGATATATTACATGATTTATAGATAGATAAATACAGTATGTCAGTTACATATCCTCTGTCACTCTCTACATCTCCAACACATGGAAAGACAACTGCTTAGAAGAAGCTCAGAACTACTCTGGCTGTGAGAAAACTCCAAATTGGCAAGACAGAAAGTGAGAAGGAGAGAGTGTGTATGTTTGTGTGTGTGTGTGTGTGTGTGTGTGTGTGTGGTGTGACTGTGTGAGCGTGTATCTGTGTGTGCTAAAACCCTAAAACCTGATGTTTTTAGCCAAGCGTGTGTGTTGGTGTGTGCGGGGCCTGGGTAGAGGTTGTGTCCTGAGCCAGCTGTGGTGGTGATGTAGCGCGGCGTGGGAGCCGAGTCCCTAATAGTGGGAGGAAGAAAAGCAGCGTAGGAAGCAGAGGAGGAGGAGAGAGCAGACCCAGAGGAATAAGAGAAGAGAGAATGGCTAGGACTGTGTGTGTTTGTGTGTGTGTGTGTGTGTGTGTGTACATGTGTGTATGTTTTCTGTCAGGGGGAGCTGAATAGATTCTAAAGAAAGGGATGCTTTGATGGTTTTCTCAAGGCTCCTCTCTGAATGTGTCCATGCTGTGTGAGTCTTCCTCCTACCACTTTTCACTGTTTCTTATAACTATCTCATCTCTCTCACGCACGCACGCATGCACGCACGCATACATGTGCGCAGGCATGCACGCACACACACACACACACAGTTCTATACAAGCCTTTTCAGAGACTGCAACACAAAGCAATGAGAACAGCACAAAACAGCAGGCACAGCTCCATATAATACATGTGTGAGTGTGTGTGTGTGTGGTGTGTATGCATTTGTGTGTCTGTGTGTGTATTTGAAAGAGTGAGGGAGAGAGGGAGTATGAGAGTGTGTGTGTGTGTGTGTGTGTGTGTGTGTGTGTGTGTGTGTATATATTATGTATTGTTTTCACCTAGACAGAAAATGTCTGTATAATCCCCAGATATAGTGGTGCTTTGTAAATAATTCATCGGAAAGCACATTATATTCCAAATTGGGCACACTGATAACTTAACGAGACTTACAAGAGCATTAAAAAGGAGAACAAAATCAATACTGCATTTCTGTCTGACCGCTGGACCGCTTTAGACCGTGCAGCGGTACACAACATTGGGCGGACCGCTTTAGACCGTGCAGCGGTACACAACATTGGGCGGACCGCTTTAGACCGTGCAGCGGTACACAACATTGGGCGGACCGCTTTAGACCGTGCAGCGGTACACAACATTGGGCGGACCGCTTTAGACCGTGCAGCGGTACACAACATTGGGCGGACCGCTTTAGACCGTGCAGCGGTACACAACATTGGGCGAAAGGCTATTCATTTCAAACACGCATAGCCAGGCGTCGGAAAAGAACATCTATCATCTCATTTCAGTGGTTCTCCACCCAGCTCCAGAACCAACCCCCCCCCCCCCCCCCCCCTTCGTCTCAGCATGTGGTCAGACTCTCTCCCGGCTCAGCACAGGTGCTTGGATTAGGACATCCCCAGGTGTGGGTGCTACGCACCTGACTGAAGCCAGCGGTGGCTCTCCTGATGATGTGAACACACCTGATTTAGCCAATCATCAGCATGATAACCTGCTTCGCTGGGCTAACTGAAAGGACATATGAAGGACAGTGTAGGACAGGAAGACTCGGGGGAATCCCTCCTGTTTGGGAATCCCCGTCTGAGTTCTATATCTGAGTATGACTATTCTCGTTGTTCCGTGGGAGCTTGGTGCAGAGAGGATAAGGAAGGCAATGATATTTTCAAGAACTTCACATGCTGAGGTGCATACTACTGTAGAAATTATTAACACCTTCAACAAACCTTTCTACTACTAACACATAGTCATTTGTCATTTGCTGTGATTTGGGGGAATGTCAGAAACAAGTGTCTAAGGAGTATCAGTGCCAATTTGAAATTAAAGTTGCATTGTATTGTATTCTGTTGTATTGTACGGTAGGTTGGCATTTTATTTGAAATCCCAGGAAAAGTTGATGGCTATGTTTGTGAACACTTAACAGGTTGTCATTTGTGCATTTTGAGGATTTCCTCCTCTACCCGGCCGCCTGGCATGGCTTTCACTACATGCTTCAGAGGAGGAGCTGCAGGCCTCTTGCCTGCGAGATCTCACTGTAAAGCTCCAGGACTGGGGGAAGATGTGGAGTGAATGTTTACTGGCTGGTGACCAAAGAGCTGCCTGCTAGCCTTTGCTCTTGCTGCGCTGATCAAAGCGCTCAGCATGTGAAAGGGTGCAGGCGCGTGTGATTCTGTCTGTGTGTGTTTGTGTGTGTGTGTGCGTGTGTGTGTGTGTGTGCATTGCACGCGTGCTCGGCATGCAGCCACTTCAATAGACTGCCTCTGACAGGTGTGAATAACAACCTAGTACCAAACGCAGTGTTATTTTTAAAGTGAGACATGAAACCTGTGTGTGTGTGTGTGTGTGTGTGTGTGTGTGTGTGTGTGTGTGTGTGTGTGTGTGTGTGTGTGTGTGTGTGCTTGTGTGTCTGTCTGTGTGAATATGCTCAATGTGAATGGTGTGCTTGTGTGCGTGTGTGTGTGTGTGTGTGTGTGTGTGTGTGTGTGTGTGTGTGTGTGTGAGTGCATGTGTGCGTATTTTTTTGCACATGTTTGTGTATGTGTGTATCTCTACATGCCTCCCTCCACAAACAGATATACAAGGGGCAGACACAGCAGGTGGAGCTTTTTAGTGATCCAGTTCTGTTACAACAGTGCCCTCTACAGGGTATTTGTTAAAGTGCAAGAGAGTAGGACGGCAGCTCCAACAGAAAAGGTCTGTTTGGAGAAATTCTGAGACATATTCTCATGTACTCGGTACTCTGAACGTATACCTTCATGTGTGCACCTTTATGTACAAATATTTAATCAAATGTTGCCAGATCTTACATCTCAACATTTCAAAAATGGCAAACATGAGACGTGAAGAGACGTTTAGAATACAGCATATGAGAGAAATCCCATCTGCTGTTATTCTGCTCACTCAGCCATGCACATACCCGCTATCACAGTGAGTTTTTAAAAAAAAAAACACACTCTACTTTCTTCTTTACCCTGTTTTTTAAGAAAAACAACACACATAACTAACAAGCCGGCCGCTTTTCTATGCCACCGATTCCATAGCCATCCGTCAGTGAGTCAGGGCTTCCAGCTCTCTCCATTCAAACAGACACGAGCAGAGGAAATGAAAAGCCTTCAAAATGTCGGAGAGGGGAGGAGAGAGAGAGAGTGAGAAAGTGAGAGAGAGAGAGGGGAGAAAAAGAGATGACAAAAGAGATAGGAGCGAGAAGAGATGGGGGAGGAGGAGGGAGGGAGGGAGGGGGTGAGAGGTTGAATTCGAACTGTTGGGGTATCCATAGAAACAACAGATGAGATGCGGATGTGAATAAATGTGAGCATCACTCAGGCGGCGCACCATAAATCAGCATCAGTCACGCATGGATGGCCACGACACGACAGCTGGGCCATCTAAAATGGTGGTGCGGCGTTAATATCACACATACATTTCTCATCTCAAGTCTGGCTGTACGTATACTTTCCTCATAACGGTTAAACTTATTATATGGAGCAGGTGAAGCTGTAATGCGAGCAGACCATGGCTGCTGACAACATGTCTGTGGTGTCACAGTGTCACAGGTAGAGCTTTTAGTCACATGCCCATAATGCTCTAAACAGGGCCAACATCTCATTACTACAAAATAAGCAAAGTTCTCTCTTACTTTTACCAACATCTATCATCTCTTCCCTTCCTCTCTCTCTCTGTCTCACTTGCTGTGTAGTTCATCCTCAGTTCAGCTGAGTGAAAGTGCTATTTCATAGTGTGAAGTGCTCGCCTCTAAGTGAAAATGGTGCTAACACCCTGGGTTGTTACATCTGACAGAGAGTGAGAGTGAGAGTGAGAGTGAGTGAGGGTCAGTCTGAGTGTATGACTGATGGACGGGTTAGCTCAAGTGTCTACTGGGTACTGGTCTGGATGTATACTGTGTAATGCATACCACTTCTTCCCTATCTGCAATAACCCCCTGACATCTTGAATGTATTGTTTCTTGTCTGTTGCTGTTTTTGGTAGGTTGTTCTGTGTCAGTTTGTGTGTTTTTGCTTGGCATGGATCCGACTGTAACATTTCACTGCATTGTATGTATGTGACAAATAAAATCTGAATCTGAATCTAAATCTAATGTAGGCTGTTAAATAACATGGTGGTTGGCTTTGTTGCTTGTGCACCCAAATAATGCAACATGGCTGCGTTATTGCCACTAGTAAAAGCTTGACAGGAGGTAAGATAATAATTTTCTCTACCATTCCGTAAGTTGTAATACATTTCTGTTTTGGTTTTGAACTACAAAACTTCTTGGGAGACTAGTGTGAACAAAAAATTAATTTGAGGATGTTATACAAAACAAATGGCAAAAACATTGAAAAAGAAACAAAAACAATATAATGCTTATTAAACAGTATGCTCCTTTCATTCCAGTTTTTCAAAATTTCACACTGGAATCACAAAATCTAAAAATAAAAGTCTTCTAGGCTTTAGATTGCATCTATGGCAAGGTGTATGTGTGTGTGTGTGTGTAGAAATGGCTTGTAGGAATCATCCTCTCTGACTACGCTTTTTTGGAGTACTATGCCTGCTGTGACAAACAGTGTAAACACTCAGTGCCATTCAGAAGGCACAGCACCAACGACTAGGTGAGTTTGTGCATGTAATGGTGTTGAGTGCTTCTGTATTACTTCTCAAGCTGATTCACTTGAGAACGATGTATCTGTTGGTCAGCATTTACTTGAATGAACAGTATGTAATGCCAACACTATTATAACCTCCATTTAAGTTTGATTCTTTTTACAAGATAAGCACAATGATTTGTTACTGTGTTAAATGCAAGTCAGGAAGTCTGTGTTTATGGCACTGAGAACACCATGATTGTCCAACATCAAAAGTAGTACATAGTTACAAGGGGGGTAGAACAACATTTTGAGGCTGAAATAAATTGTGTTTTTCCGGCCCTCAATATGTTATCAATACATTGACACAAAATTTAAATATATTTTTTCAAACTCAAAACAGTTCCATAACCTCTGTCACATAGTTAGGATTCTTGATAGTGGTAACGGATTAAATGAGATCACTGGCAGCGACATAGGCATTCTATCAAAATAGACCTTTCACAGCTAATGACTGTAATATAAGTGCACAATGCTTCTATTTGGCAAAACAGCAAGTCTTTTCATATTCATCTGTGCTGTGATGTATCACTATTGTAGGGATTGTGAGTTAACCTGTGATTCCCACTGCAATACCTGCCACTGAACTACAGAAAAGGTTTTCACCTTGTGGTCGTTGGAGGATGAGAACACTACCTCAGTCTCACTCAGTCTCTCAGAGTAGCAGCAGACGGACAGAACCGCAGACCTACAGAGAGCAAGCAACCTATCAACTGTGCTAACTGCATGTGAGGCAAGCACAGGGTATGAAATATTAAACCACACAGGCCACTCTGCACAAGGAGTCCACACTCAAGCTGAGACATTGTGTGTGTGTGTGTGTGTGTGTGTGTGTGTGTGTGTGTGTGTGTGTGAGTGTGTCTACTGCCCAACCTACAGATCAGGAAGGAACTAACTACAGCTATTTCTAATGTAGCGGTAAAGACAAAATATATGATGCACAATTAATGCACTACAGAGTTCACAGACCACAAAAATAGTCCCCCAATAGCCCACACCCACGCTAAATTCAGCATAAATATGTAAAAGGTGGTCCTTGAAACAGATAAATTGCATTAGGAAGAAGCTCCCTGTGACAAATTGCATTCCATAGCAAACATGGTTGGGGGAATAGACTCAGAGGGAATAAGAGAGGAAGCAAGCTGGAGCTGCCTTCACAGTAGGTCTTTTTTATTACAGGTTCAGCCTCTAATTGTGTTTTTATTGCTTTTTAGATGAAGCTCTTAGATGAAACCTAACCCTGAGACATTTCTACGATATTTTGGAGTAGATTTATAGATGCAGGGTCAAAGGTCAAGATTGAAAGGTCATGGCACGCTCACCTCCACAAAGAGGAAGCAGGGCACAATAGAGCTGCTGCTCTTCAGTCCTGGCTTTTCCTCTGCCATTCTGGTTCACCTTGTCTTTCTCTTGCTCCTCCTTTGTCAACTCCTGCAATCACTCTTCCTGACGCTCTCTTCACACCTGACAAAGACAAATGAAACGTGCAGGTAAGTGCCAGGGTTAAGTGAAGTAAAGAATCAAATGGTGAAAAGAATATATGTCTAAACAATGTTTTTTTTTTTACATACATACATTTCCAAAATGATGTAGCCTATGGATAGCATAACATATTGTGGATGTGAAACACACACAAAACTGAATTTTGAGCCAACACTCTAAGAACCTGAAAGAAATAACGGTAAAAGTTTTCATATCAAATAAAAAAGCTAGCCTATGGTAAGTACCGGTCATTTCTTTGTTTAATTCTGGCATTAAGAAACCAACACAGATAAAGAACAGCTTGTTCACTCTGAATGGAACAGAAATGATGCAACAGCTCTTTATCACCAGTAGAATCCCTTTGCCAAAAGTCCCTCAGACAAAAGCATCATTTTATAGATAGCAGCCCACTTTCTCTCCCATTTCTCTCTGTCACAGCAGCCCACTGAAGGTGCTGACTCTGGGTGTGTGGGCAATTAGGCAGGAGACAAGACACAGTTTAGGGCCAGAGAGAGGCCAAACCCTTTGGATCAAGGTACAATCTCCAGTCTACTCAAGTGTAAGGGAAGCACAAACTTGTGTGTCATCCATGTATACATATAGCTTCTATGTATGTATGATTCCAAATAAATAAAATAATAAAATAAACAAATTGTTACAGTGTTACACAAGTCAATCTGAAAGATCATCTGGACTTTGAAATTACCTTAACAATGTAATACATTATTTTTGTTTCCTGTGACGAAATTGAACCCTGCCAGCACTATAGCCATACCCCACCAGGTCCACAAAGATCTGAGAAGCTCATCTCCAGACTTTTAGATCATAAAACATTTAAATCACAGTAGTGTTACAGTATTTATCATGACTGCATGATTAATCAAAGTTATGTAACACAGCATCACAAACAGTTTTGGAGTTTGCCGCAGTCTTGTCTTCGTTTTCAGCTGCTAATATGCACATGCCAATATGACAGCATGCAATACTGTACACATGCTGGGCATGCAGTTTCACTTAAAGCTTGCTTTTAGACTTACTGTGTTCACTTAACTTTTAACAGGCTACAAGTCACTGCAACAAGTACACATAAATACACACACACACACACACGTCAGGAGGTGCAGGTCAGGAGGTCTCTGTCATGCATTTATAAAGGCTGTTCTGTGCATTGTGTGCATTAGTGTGTTTCTCTGGTACTCTGGCGCTAGCGAGGCCTGGACCCAGAGGTGGACAGGTGAATAAATAACACATGAGCCCAAAGCTCTTAGCGCCGGTGGATAGACGAGTGCCATGCTGGATTTGGCTAACACTTGGTCCAAGTGCTGGAGCGGGAACATGCTGTAGCTGTCACAGCATACAAGGAACGCCTTCAGACAAAACCCCCAGGTGAAGGAGAAACCAGGGGGAGGAAGTCAAGGAGAAGACACGAGAGCTGCAGAGATACACAGAGTTTTCACTCTCTTTCTTTCCATTGGATATGCAATAACCTGCTGAAGTTTAATTTATTCATCATCTCTTTCTGTCTTTCTTTCTTCCTCTTCTAACTTCTTCCTTATTCGGAGTGGAGTGTAGTTTCAGAACCCATCTTAGCTTTACATGCGCATATACACACATTAACATACACATCTATTAAAATTTCATGTGAGCAAGGCTTCTCAAAAGAACTTTAAAAGTACAATGAAATCAACAGAACTGTCAATATATTGATCTTATAGGGGCCAAAACAGCACCCGACTTAATAACCAGAAGATAATCTTCTCCAGAGCCATATAGACCTTTATCTCATTGAGGACTATGTGCCCTGATCAGTCCTGTGCATCGAAACCACAGATCTGTGCAGCACCAGAGGATGAGTAAAAGAGAGAGAGAGAGAGAGAGAGAGAGAGAGAGAGAGAGAGAGAGAGAGAAGAGGAAGGAGTAAACTGAAAGGAACAGAATGAGAAAGAGATGGTTCTTCCATGAAATAAAAAGTGAGAGCAAGCAGCACAAGAACGACGTGTGTAAGAGAGAGAATGAGACAGAAAGGAGAGAGTGAGAGAGGGATGGAGAGAGAGGAGTGTGAGTGGAGAGCGGTGCCATATGCCTGGTGTCCTCTCTCCTTCTCCACTCTGCCTGGGGTCATGCTGGCTAATTGGACCCAATAATCTGGACCACATTTCCTCCACTGCTATTTTTACGGGAGTCCCACTCTTTTATTTGGATTGCAGGGCAGAAGAGGAGCCTCTCGCGCTTTTGTGCTTCTGTTGACGCCGTCGGCTTCTTCTGCTTCCGCGGCCCGCTCTAATCCAGCACAGATGCAGAGGCTTGGACAAAGTCTGTAATCCTGACACTAATGGTTTTAGTCCAGTTTAGTCCCAGACATAGTGTCAGTAGACATGTTTTCAATGTGTGTGTGTCTGTGTGTCTCTTGGCCATGTGTCTTCGGACAGCATGTCTGTTTAGCCGCTTTTTGTAATTTTTGCCTAGATTGGATGAGGTTCTCTCTATCACTTTCTTCCTCTACCCCTCTCACATGCTGAATCAACCTCTCTCTCTCTCTCACACACACACACACACACACACACACACACAAATACACACACACACACACACAAATCCACACATGCATACAAACACACATGTACAATCACACACACATGAATACAGACACTCACACATACACACATGATTAGATACCCCACCCCCACACTTGACACAATCCCTCTTCCAGCTATTACTGGAGGGGGGGCTTTGAGGTGTTGGGAGAGAAGGATAGATAGAGAGAGAGAAAGAAAAAGAGAGGGAGAGAAAGAGAGATCATAAGTGGGATTTTCAGCATGCTGGGTAATTAGATGCCCAGCTTAGGGAATACCGAGCTGAAGAGCACTGATACAGTCTCCAATGGCTTTGTAATGTGGGACAGCAATCCATCTCCTCTTCCTCCACCTCCTTTCTCATACTCCTCTTCCCTTTTCAGCCATTAATTCCCCTCCCAACACACACACACACACACACTAACACACACACACACACATGTTCAACACACACCCCCACACACATACACACTCTGGACAAATCCCTAAGCAGACACTCAGTCAACGAGCCAGCATGCATGGCTGAGACAAAAGCCTTGTGCTCAGGCTAGTCTACGAGCAATGAGCCCCTGCCCAAAAATGCCCTTCAGCGTCTCTCTCTCTCTCTGTGCAAAGCAGTGCTCAGAGACCCCGTGCAGTGCAGCCCATCCAGCTGCAGATTAGGCTGAGAGAATGCGTCCACTCACCTCAGGTAGCGTGGCGGCGTGGCTGACGCTGGTCTGTTGCCGTGCTGACTGGGTTTCCTTTACGCTGAAGCCATGCCTGTTCGTCTGGCCATCTGTGTGTGTGTGTGTGTCTCTGTCTGCGCTTCTGTCTGGACGAGCAGGAGCTGCTGGAGGAGATGGATGGTTGCAGGCGCACATGCGGCCAAATCCTTCTTCTTCTTCTTCACCTCCTCTCTTCCTCCTCTGCTCTCTCGCTCTTCCCCCCTCTCTCTCTCTCTTGTGTGGTCTCCTTCTTTCCCGCTCTGTTCCTTTTTCTCTCTCCCTCTCTCTCTCTCTCTTTCCCACTCTCTGTAGCTTTCGTCTCTTGTCCTCCACTCATAAACATTCACACACACACACATAAACACACACACACACAAACTGCGCTGAGAGGAGAGCTAGAGACAAGGAGCTGGTCAGACAGAGATGAAGAGCGACGGCAAGCCCCCCTCCTCCTACTCGTACACACACACACACTCAGGCTCTCAAACACAAATGCTCACACACTCCCTCTCTCTCTCTCACACACACACACACACACACAAGCACGCACGCACAGACAGACAGAGAGCACGCTCCCCTGGTCTAATTAGCCTCCTTAGATGATCTCTCCTGCACGGGGATGCAGGTGGTAGCAATCTGCGGTCTGCATGCTGCCTTTGAGCTCAGTCACACAGAGGACAATGCATGTGTGCCTGAGAGAGCGAGAGAAAGAGAGAGAGAGAGAGAGAGATGGCGCATGCATGTGGATGTGTAGGTATGAGAGAGGGAGGGAGAGAGGGAGGGAGAGAAGGAGGATGGGGGCGTGTGTTTGTGCGCTGGAGCAAAGCTCATTTGTATTCAGAGCCTGCTGTTCAGCCCAGTGCTGTCAGTACACTCTCTCTTTTCCCTCCACTCTCTCTCTCTTTCTCACATACAGTATACACGCGGACATATTTGTTACATCTGTCTCAATCGCAACCCTGGCGTTCCCAATTCCCTGGCGTTCCAAACTCCGCTTCCCCCTGCTAACTCCACTTCCCCCATTCAGTCCCCCCTTTTTCTCTTCCCTGCCCAGTTTTTAATCCCTCCCCCTCCGATCACACACACACACACACAGACACACACACACACACACTCATGAAGCAGGCAGAGTGGGTTAATGATCCATCAGCATTGATCGGGCAGTGGGCAGGTCTGACGGCGTGGGTCAGGGCTCCCTGCTCACCTCCTGCCTGATAAGAGACCCGTGCGACTAGGACACAGGAAGAGGACAGATGCTGCTGCTGACCCAAAGCACAGCCCAGATGAGGGGACACTCACTTGTATTAAAGAGGGAGGTAGGGGAGTGGGGAACTGTATGGGAATGTATGTCCCTTGGTCAGTGTATACCGATGTGTGTGAGAAAGAGAGTATGTATGTGTTTCTGTGAGAGCCTGAGCTTTTGTGAGTGTGCGTATGTGTGTGTGAGTGTGTGAGTGTGTGTGAGCATGCGTGTGGGTGAAAGAGTGAGTGAATGTGTATGTCTGTATAGTGGGACTCACATGTGCCTTCATGTGAGAGAGGGACAGAAATAAAGGGAAAGCAAAAAGTACCTCAAATGGCTCGAGTTGGACTGAGGACAGAGAGAAGATGAAGAGAAAGTAAAAGAGAAAAAAGAGAATGAACATAAATAAAGAGAAAAACAAGTGACGAAGAGACAGGACAAAGTTAGGGGAGGAACACTGGCCAGTTTTGTGACTGACTCCAAAGTGCACGTCTGCCAGGCAGCACAAGCTCATTTGGCAGATGGGGCATCAAGCCAGAGCACAAAAAAATACTCTTTGCCCTTAGCTTTCAACAACAACCTCCATCACTGTTTCTCAGCATCACACACACCTCCACATTACGCTTGTGAGTTTGCCTTCACACTGTGTTACCATCACGTACGCCATCTTTAAAACTCATGTCTGATGGAACCACAGAGTGAGCCACCAGAGGGTTGGGTCCCCATAATCAAACGCCTCGACTGACCGCAGGACAGTGTGCAGTGTGATCCACTCTTACCACCAAACTGCATAAATGATCATACCTTAAAGGACCTGCTTTGAAAGTTATAGATTATTTATGACCTTTTTTTTCCTAAACACACCATTGCATTAGAGGTTTCTATAATTTACTGATATCATGGAGGAAACTGTAAACACTTCAATTCTAAGCCTTAAGGGCATTGTCAGTTTCTTTAGATAAAAGCATACGCAGCTCAAATGTCAGAAACATCACCAAATCATGGAGTCAGTTTTTGCACATTTCTCTTTGAGGATGTTTTTGATCTGCTTGGAGTGGTTGTGGGCGATCTCTAGTGAGGGGAATAAGTCTCGTCCTATTTAGTCTTTTCAAAACAGACAGTAACAACATTTTCTTAACTTGACAGCATCCTGTGAAAGACATGACATTTCTACTGAATTTAATGATCTAATGTACTGTAGTGCAGTAATGGTCATTTATATTTCTGGGGATTTTTTTACCCCCTACGACCAATCCACATCCCATGTACAAGTAATCCTGCTTCTGGGACTGGGAGCTTTTCTGCTGAGGGAGGCCAATATGCTGCCCAACTCACCCTTTCATGCATCATCCAATATTCAGCAATCAATAATTCATTTTTAATTTTTTCCCTACCAATTTTCTATTTAACTGTGCCGTGTTTCATGCAGACCCCCTCAGGCAAATGGCTAGCCGTTGGAGGCGATGGAACCTGAAGTGAGGCACCGTTGATAAATGAATCATGAAGTCTGCTCAGAACTGAGCTCCGCGTGGGTGACCTTTGACATGCCCATCTCTGTTAATGTAGCTCTGGCAGAAAGAGGCTAATGAACAGTGGTGGCATTGTAGCTGATTGCTAATGAATGATCTCAACTGGCATACTCGCATAGAGTCACTTACACTCAAAAACATGATCAGACACACACACACTGCCCGCACGCACGCCCGCACACACACACACACACACACACACACACACACACACACACACACACACACACACACACACACACACACACACACACTCACTTTACATACACAATGCACACACAGAAAACACTAAATATTTACAAATATTGTAAAGACCAAGGAACATGCTGACTCACTCATAACATAAAACACATACCGAGGTAAAAAAGAACATGGTCATACACACACACAGACTCACAGAGACAAACACACATACTCAAAGAGAGGAGGGGTAGAGAGAGAGAGAGAGAGTAAGAGAGAAAGAACACAGACACACACACACACACACACACACACACAAAAGTATTACCTGACCTACATTGTCACATGTTATGAGGCAGCGTGTGTCTCAGTGCAACCTTGGGCTGGTTAGTAACATGCAATGAATAACAATTGTTGGATGGAAACAGTGACAACAAATATGAGCGAACATGCACTAGGGATTTTTTAAATTCCAAAACACTCAGTTCAAAAGCGCTTTTGCACACCTCTTTCGGAACAGGTGCGTCGGAAGAAGAAATCCCACACACTGTCCTTTACGCATGCAAATACTTTATTATACTTCACACAACGTTTCGGTCACACAGACCTTCCTCAAATTCATCTGAGGAAGGTCTGTGTGACCGAAATGTTGTGTGAAGTATAATAAAGTATTTGCATGCGTAAAGGACGGTGTGCGGGATTTCTTCAACACAAATTCCAAAACACTGACAGAGCTGCATACCACCCACATAAATATATTATGTTGCCTGTATTTTATTTATCTGTGTGTACATAAACCATGGTGTTTGTTTTCTTAGTTGACCTACATGCATAGACAAGTGTGCATAAATGTGTAGTATACAAACATTTATGAATGAATGTATATTACCATCTCAGCATCACATACAGTATGTATGGAAGGTCCACCCCCACTCAAAGCTCCTGCATTACACAGTCAGCAGAGGGTAATAAAGGGCCCTGTCAGTTAATAGGTTGCTCTGGTTTATGGCATATGAATGAGTGGTCCCCCAGGACCATCTGGCTCCTGTGTGGACCTGACACATCATTACAGACACAACACAGAGGGGAAGGGAGGAGAGAGAGAGAGAGAGGAGCAATATAGAGGGTGGAGGATGTGGTTACCAAAGAAACCCTAACCCCATGCTGCACGTAGGGACAAACGCTTTCACATACACACAGACACAGGACATAAATGCACACAGTCACAAACACACACACACACAGAGAGAGAGAGAGAGACAGAGAAAGTGAGAGAGAGAGAATGTGTGTGTGAGAGAGAGAGAGAGAGAGAGAGAGAGAGAGAGAGAGAGAGAGAGAGAGAGAGAGAGAGAGAGAGAGAGAGAGAGAGAGAGAGAGAGAGAGAGACTTGCTGCTCATTTACTGGTACAGTCTTGCATACAGTTGTACCACGTCCTCTGAAGAAACCAAATTCTATTGGAGGCATTCAAGTGTACCAGGGTTTCCAATTTTAGATGACGGCTCTCACGGATCATTGATCCAGACAAAATAATCTCAAATCTTCTCTCATGCTATGAAAATGTGGCTGCAGAATGGAGGATCTATCTCCAAATGAATGAATCTGCCTTGGTGAGGGACACAGGGACATAATGCAGATATCTACACAGACAAAAGCACATTAACACACACACACACACACACACACAAAGGTCAAGGACAGTGATGGTAAACACAGACTCGAACCCCTTAGCAAACACATAGTTTTGGGAGTCCCACACTGAGAAATAACTAGATGTACCGCAGAGCGGTACAAAATATGACCGCCGCCCAGTCCAGCACATTTTTTCCACAAAAAGAAATCACGCTGAAAGGCCTATATGATTCTAACTGTCTCACTAAATTGCATTATCCACACTCAATTCTCATTGGTATCTGCTAGACAACAAGTACCAAAACATGATTAGTTAATAGATTTCACATGTAAAATTCATTTTATACAACCCCACCTCCATCTTGCCTGTTCATAATTCTGAGAAATTCTTGATTGTTTGTGTTATGTTATGTGTGTGGGTGTGTGTGTGTGTGAGTGTGTGTGTGTGTGCTTGTGTGTGTGCCTGCGCCTGTGCATATGTCTACTGTGTGAGTGTCATACGTATGATTACTGTGAATGTATGTGTGTGTGTGTGTATCTGTTTGTGCACATGTGTGAACATGAAATGGGTTAACATGACCCCTGGAGGCAAACATACGGAAAAAAATGGTCATCCTAGGCCCTACAGTTCTAAGATATTCACAGAGAACTGTGTCTGCCCTACCCTCCTTTCGGGGGGTCCAGTCCAGCGGGGGGGCTACAGATCAAAACGAAAAATGACGGTTCCATGCTATCCATGTGGGGGTACATGCCCACCAAGTTTTGTGTATCCCGGTCTTTCAGTGTCCCGGGAATCCTTGTTGGTGTACGTCACTAAATGTACACATAAATTATTTTATTGTAAGGCCCCCCATGAACGAAAGTACACAAAACTTGGCATGCATTCGGAGGGTGTCATAATGATCGTACATGTTTAATTTCGTGCAGTTTTGACCTAGTCAGCCAGAGATATTGTGATGAAAACACCTAATTTTTTGATTTTTAATTTTTAACTAGGTGGCGCTATACATGAAATAAGTGGTAATGGGATGGGTTGACATGCCCCCTTAAGACCAACATACAAAAAAAAGGTGGACCTCCTAGGCCCTACGGTTCTCGAGATATTCACAGAAAACTGTCTCCGGCCACCTACAGGCCAGTTGGTGTATAGTAACATAAATTAATTTATTGTGTGGCCCCCCATGAATGGAATTCCACGAAACTTGGCGTGCATTCAGAGGGTGTCATAATGATCCTACACTTCCAATTTCGTGCAGTTTTGACTATGTTAGGTCACAGATACCTGCGATTTCAACACCTCATTTGCGCTATACATGAAATGAGTTATGGAATGGGTTGACATGGCCCCTTGAGATCAACATACAAAAAAAAAATGGTCCTCCTAAACCTTACGGTTCTCGAGATATTCACAGAAAACTGTTCTGCCCTACCCTCCTTTCGGGGGGTGCAGTCCAGCGGGGGGGCTACAGATCAAAACGAAAAACGATGGTTCCATGCTATCCATGTGGGGTTACATGCCCACCAAGTTTCTCCAAGTCTTTCAGTGTCCCGGGAATCATTGACGGAAATTTGGGCATGCAAAAAAAAAAATAATAATAATAAGGGCCTTGAGGCCTGGTCCTTGGTTCCAATATCCAGAAGATCCTAAACAAATTAAGGAAAACTATTTATACTGGGGAGAGTAGGTTAGTTGATGACAAACCTGGCAGCAAATATCACCCCAAGCCATTCACAAGGTGGCAGAACCTGTCCCCACAGGCCAACGGCTGGTAATATAAGCACATCTCTTCGATCTAATCAGACACACAACAGATCTGGCAGTGACACCTCATTTCCACCAAGCAGATGTGAAGCGGAGACAGAATCCCAGTGAGCCATGCTGCAGCTCTTTAATTGCATGCAAATCTAGGCCACCAAACCATGATGAATATGCATGACCCACTGTGGGTCACGCGGGTCATCTTGGGGAAGGGTGGAGAACCGTGTGGGGTGGGGGGGGTTTGGGGACAGGTTGCAAACCTGTGTGGTGCTGCATCAATCCCATTGCATTACTCTCATAGATTACTGTAAGTCTCATTTTAATGAGGAGTTACAGCTATGGTATAAAGCTGGCAAAGCAGCCAAAGGAAGAGAGAGCGAGACCAATAGCAACATAAACTTGATAGCTAGCTGGGCTTCTTCTACTAGCCTGGAAAAAATAAACTCATTCAAAAAGTGAGTCTGGCCACTCATGATTGGGATTTGTTTACAAGCTAGCATGGTGACGGCCATAGAACTTTGAAATCATTGGTCCAGCCTAACCAATCACATTGATCAGAGATTCCTACTTTACCTAAACTTTGCAAACTGACTATAAACAGCATCGGCAGTGAGGAAATAATGTATGTGGGCCTACCTTTACTGTAAATAAATGCATTTCTCCAACTGCATTTTTGATGTTTGTAGGCGTTGCTCCTACCATTTACCATAGCCCCTTCGGTTTCCAATCTATAGTGTCATCCCCTCTCGTTGCTGATTGGGCAGGTAGTCTGCCGACTGGGGGAAACTATTGTGTTCCAGACTAGCATACATACTGTATAACCAGCACATCCGGGAACTTTGTATGTGCTGCACGTACACGCCCTTTCAGGAAATATGTTTGAATTGAATGAAAACCTATGGAGCTGTATCGACGTGGGGAGTGAAAAGGGCTTATAGGCTATTTATATATATAGTCCTAATAAACAATAATAAACAATAAATAAACGTAACTTTACATATCTTAAGTCAACTAAACATAAGTCACACCTTTATTCTATCACAAACGTATTCCTAGAATTGAGGTGAGATAATTGGTAACAATATAATTTAGCACTCCACACACACACACACACAAAGAGCTTTTATAAAAATTGCACCATACCAGAACAGTACTACATGGTTAGTGGCACAATGTGTGCGCACGGGGCATAGTAAAGTTGAAGAATGAGCTGTGATAGTGGAAGAGAAAGTCGACAGAGATCTATTTAGCACATTGTTAACATTGCAGGAAGACAAAACTAATCAATAATTCCAATATTATTTCAACCTGATCAACCTGGCTAATAGCCAACGTAACAGGTGTGCAATCAAATAAAGTAGGCGCCTCTTATCTTTGTTAACCTAATAGCCTACTCAAATGCTTACACTCCTAGCATTACATCACAGAGAAAATGCCAATGCACGTTACCCTGGGTTTTGCACAAGGTTTCGCTCGATGGTCAGCCAATCAGTTAATTTTTTACTTTAAAAAGGCGCGCAAGTGTTCCCCTGCACGAGGTCCCAGCCACCATCCAGAGGTGGACTTTTATAAATAACCATGGACACTCCCTCCACGTAGAGCTGGGCAGTTAGTACAGTGTCGGAGTCTCAGGTGCCAGATAAAGAGAAATTCCTGAAGTTGCGTTATAGCTCAGTGAACATACGGAGTTGAACACCCTTTGGATTAAAAATACATTGCTTTAATAGTTTGACAGCTGCTGAAGGGGCGACGCAGGTAAGACATGCATGCCGCCCACATGTTATAAACATTTTGCCTTTTTTCGGATGCTTTCGGTTTAGAAACTTCACTGTACTAACCTACTTTATTTAAGGCTGTTAAAAGTATTACCACCCAGTATTACCACCTGGTAATAGCTAATTAACATAAGCTACTCTGAATATTGAATAATAAAGATTCGCTTAGTTCGTACAGGTCACATGCAATTTTCCTTAAAGTTAACGTGTTCTGTTTAGTCTTATAGATGTTGTTGGCGTCATTGACATTTTAGTTCGGATGATAGCAATGGGGGTGGTGATGGGTAATAGGTCAGCGGCCTTTTTATGACTTCATTGTTGTGTGTGACGGATGACGGGTAAATGGTAAACGTAAACTCAAAGTTAAGCCTGTTCACGCCAACCAAACCAAGTGGTCAGGAGGTTTCCATTTATCCTCTGCAAAAAAAACTGAAAATTTGCTTGTTTCACACATATCATCTGCATAAACTGAAGCAATGGCCACACTTTTGTCACCTGATCAGAGGTTGGGGAGGGGTTAGGGCAGCAGTGCTTGAATACATGCAACCATGAATTGCTGACTAGATTCTATTCAATGGAAAACTTCACTTGAGTGCAAACTCTGTCTTCTAAACAAACACCTATGCTGTGGTAACAAAGGCCCCCTTAACTTTTAAATACGTAAATCAGCAAATTGGTTGCACACACTCCGTCTGGGCACAAGAATCCAATTCTCACTCATTGGCATTAAGTGGCACAGCAGCATTCCTGTTGTGGTATCACCACCTTCGCCATGGGTCGTGCAATGAGTGCAAGTCTGCAGAGTTGCAAAGCACCACTCGAATGCTCAAGCAGCATCCCTTTAAAGCCCATGCTGGTACTCCTGGATCCTCTAAGATGCAACTGACACACGTGAATTAATATAATTTATCATTGCTGTCAGCAGAAGATTCAGAAGCTTGTAAAAGCATGCAACGGTGATAAATTGATAGTGATATATTGATAGGATATTCTGTACAAAGCATACAATGATGTTATATTGTAATGCTCATTTAGTGGACGTATAGCCGAAACAATCAAAAATAAAGAAGAATGAGTGTTCAGGGTAGACAAACAGATACTTTACATGCTGAATGACAACAGAGAGACATGTTGTCGTGTTGAGTTAGTGTTGTTGTGCTGCTGGACTAGCCGCCATGGGCAGCTGCAGATGGCTGACTACAAAAGTGGGTTGAGGACCAAGTACAGAAAAAAATCAGGAAGTGGTCCCTTTCGCTCTAGATGGATATAGTACCAATAGTACCGTACTATCTGCTTTGGTCATACCTTGTTGACAGAATTTTCCTACCGCATCCCATGCCATTAGTAGCGATGTTAAGTTAAATGCTCGGCTTGTGTTGATTTAGTTCCTCATATCCTCTACGTGTATTCTCACCTTGACCTCTAAAGAAGTACCCTGCCCTCAAGCAGAGGGTAGTAGTAGTAGTAGTAGTAGTAGTGGTAGTAGTAGTAGTAGTAGTAGTGGCATTGAGAACACATCTTTAGTCAAAACTCATAGTTGTGGATAGGTATCCCCCAAAGTGCAGTAATGTACTATTCACTTCTCCCCAGTCTGAAGAAAGGGACAATACCTTTCGTGTGGCTATATTGCATGTCTGCAGCCCAGAGACCCATAACATCACACCTTGAGATGGCCTACTGTGTTGTGGACACACGGCACACGATAAAAGTGGTCTAATCCCCACAGAGTCACCTGCGATGCCTGCAGACACTGCCAGCTGTACAGTAGAAACATACCCCTCTTGAGCTTGTTGGCATTGTGGCAGTAACCCTACAGACTTGCGTGTGGAAATTGTCTTGGCATATTATGACAGTCAGGAGAGATAATGTAGAATTACTTATGGCATATATATATCTATAATGTCTTAGCCGGAGGATTTCATGATTTTTTCCCTTGTCCAGAGTACTCAGTGTTGTGAAAAGGCAATTTTTGGCTATGGGGGGTGGGTTTTGGCTATGGGGGGGTGGGTTTTGGCTATGGGGGAGTGGGTTTTGATAAGCTCTGTTCCCTGTCATTCCCTTCATGTAATCAGCTCGTTGCCAGTGTGTGTTTTTTAAAACGTGTAAAAACCCTAAAGGCAAATGACAAAACACACACACACACGAATGTGCATGCACACACTCTAGTCTAGTTCTGTACTGGGGATAGTACTATGCCTTTCCTGGTGAGTCACCTCACTGAGCCGCTCGGTTCAGACACAAGTCATCAGTCTACCTACCTGGCACGCACACAACACACACCACAAATGACCACCGCTCACTCGATGTGCCCGTGCTTTTAGCCGCTGAATTATTTACCTGTCTGTGGTGGTCTGAGAGAGGCCTGTAGCAGCCATGCATCAGGTGACCCACTTCCCAAGGCAGCCACTGCCCACTGACCATTCACTATCTCACTGACTTCTATCTGACACGAGCACGTCTCAGTATGTAGTCACTCAACAGCAGCCTCATGTACACAATCTGGCAAGGCTTGGTGCTGTTCTCCTTAGCATTGCACCAGCAATGTGAAAAACATTATAAGACGAAAGGCTCCTCAGTAAGAGAAAGGGGTCTTACATTGCATGGCTAAAGGAGCCACTATTAGAACAAGAAAATACTCTTTAACTTCAACATTATACTTTGGACATTTTTTTTGGAGTGATAAAGATCTAGCCAGAGGCTCTCTTATACTTTAGTTCTCTCATTGGGAGTCTTCTTTTCTATTTGTAGCCTACAAAACGTGAAGAAAAAAGGCTATAGGCTGAGAGGGTGCAGTATCTCCGCCAGTACTCCTCAGGATAGACTTGTTTTGGATCGTGTCTCGTGTCTTTGCAGGGAATTGTACAGAAGCTTCAAAATCTCTTACTGCAGATCTCGAAAAACATGTTTGGGCTAAACACAGAAAGACAAGAGAGAGAATGAGGAGATCATAACTCATAAACAAGGATTATATTCACTCTGAGAATAAACAGAATGTTTTCTTCTCATTGCATGCAAAATCCCACTGGGATCATAAGGTCTGAAGTTTGATTTATGGCTTAATGATGGGAACTGATGAGGCAGAGTTAAGATGAAGCATAAAAGCAATTTTAAGCTGTTTAGCTGTGAGGGTGAAGATGATTGGTTCCGAAGGAAACAGAAAGAGGTCATGGTGTTGCATAATTGATATGTATTCTATGTGTATGTATGTGGGGGTTGCACCTAAAAATGGCTGTTTTTCTGCAGAGACTACCTATGAAACTGTGTATGCATGCCTACACATCCACATGGCGTGCTACTCCATATGTTGCAATGTGTTGCATGTGTCTTGTGTGCGCTATTGCAGGCAGTTGCAGTTAAAGATGGATATCAGTGGATTTCATTCGTGCGTAGATCTGTTTCTTTGGTGGCAACAGCATTCATGTATTACTGTAATTACTCTCTCTCTCTCTCTCTCTCTCACACACACACACACACACACACACACACTCTCTCTCTCTCTGTGTGTGTGTGCACTAATACACATGTGTATGTGAGCACACACAGGCAAACACAGGATCAGGATATGTGTACATGTTTCTCTTGCATGTTTGTGTATGCAGATGTGTTATTACATGCATCCATGTATGTATGAGACAGTGTGTGTGCATGTGTGCATGTGTGTGTGTGTGTGTGTTGGCTCAGGCTGTTTATCCACAGTCTCTGTAGGAGAAGGATGTCCTGCTGAGAGGGGGATGCCTGACTAAGCAACAGGCAGCAAGTTTACAGGGTGTTGAGTTGGAGCTTTTGTACAGGGCGACAGGGCCTACAGCTTCACTGAGAAACTCAGAGAGCTGCTGCCCACACTGCTCCCTCTGTCCAGCTGTCGTCATGTGGCATCCTGTAGTCCAGGAGCTCAGCGCACTGGACTGTCATCAGCAGGAAAAAGCATGAAGGCTGACGAGGGATGATGGTGGTCATGAGAGTGTACTTGTTATTGTATTTAGGGTGGAGAATAGATGGGGTGACTGCAAGGGGTCTTGTGTTTGAGAGGTATGTGCGTGTGTGTGTCTGTGTGTGTGTGTGTGTGTGTGTGTGTGTGTTTGGTGTCTGTGTGTGTGTGGTGAGGTGTTACAGCTCAGGGATTTTTTTCTCCATCTAGAAGGTAGCCAGGCATGTAGCTCAGACCAGAGGGATGGTGAGTAGGTGCCTAAGAGCCCAACACAGCATTTCTGCTCTCAGAGGGGAACTCAAGAAGAATGTTACTCACTGATGCTTTTAGAGAGAGAGGGAGAGAGAGAGAGAGAGAGAGAGTGAGCGTAAAAGAGAGGAAAAATCATGAGGTTGTGTGAGCTTATTTTAGATATCTAAAACATCACAGTGGATAAGAATCATTCACTATAATAAACGCATATGGAGGTCCACTGTTGTTCATTTTTGCACACACACAAGTCTATGTGTAACAACACATCTGCACATGACAACAACACGTCCTGGAATGTGTCAGACTTCAGGGAGGTGCATATTCAGTGGTTTAATCATGGCTTACACTAACATTTCCTGTGTTGTTGTTACACGCAAGAGAGCTGCAGTATTGTTAGTTGCTGTGCAATATGATGTTGCCATATATGTC
Organism: Alosa pseudoharengus; assembly: GCF_046254945.1. Lineage (NCBI taxonomy): Eukaryota > Metazoa > Chordata > Actinopteri > Clupeiformes > Clupeidae > Alosa > Alosa pseudoharengus. The sequence continues at coordinate 21,387,060 of NW_027468774.1, read as the reverse complement.
TGTGCTGGTTCGATATGTATCAGAATCAGGCATGCTCGAATTATTTTGACTCTTTTGCAAGGCAATACACAATAGGAATCCTGTCTTGTGTTGGCAGAAAAAATAGAATCTGAATCAGAATTTAAAAAAAAGGCTGCATGGACTCAAAATCAGAAAGAATGGCCATAATCAAACTACACTGTAGACTTGTATCAATACCAGGGGTCAGAATCAAACTAGTGCGGATTAAACCCAGTAGCCCTAGTTCAGTAAATGGCATGCATTGCAATCTTTGGCTTGATCGTCGTCATCAAAGCAAAGCAGTGGATGCTTTAATGAAGCAGAGGGGTGGAAGGGCGTCACTTTGAGAGGGTGCAGCAGCAGCTGAGCTGTGAGCCTCTGAAGGACTCGGGTCCTCCTCTCATCGCTCCTGCTGTCAGGTCCCATATACAAATGGCCAGACATTGCTGCCGCAGAGACCTTCTCTCCCTCTCAGCATCAAAAGCCACGGGGGCCAGAGAGCCCGTTACATATCATGTAGCCAGTTACTGCTGAGTGCTATTTCCTTTCCAGGAAATCTGTTTCCATTAGAAAAAAATGGGGGAAGAGACTGAGCATGTACATTTTTCACTGAAGCGAGAGCAATAGGAAGTTGGAGGAGGGAGGGTGTGTGTAGCATGGAGTGTGAGAGAGAGAGAGTGTGTGTGTGTGTGTGTGTGTGTGTGTGGTATGTGTATTTTCATCATAGTATGCGCAAGAATATCCTTGTTGAAGTGCATATTCATGGCCAGCCTTCTTGAAAGTGAAAGGTTAAATCAGCTGTATGGCTGAAAAGTGCTGTCTGGAAAGCATATCGCACCCTCCTCCTCCTCCCCCTCCTTCCCCCCTCCCCTTCCTCTGCAGTCCTCCATGGCCATTATTCTAATCAGAGGCCTGTCATGTTGTAGACGCTCCGTCTCAGAAGACAATCTGCCCCCTCCATCTCTTCCCCTGACGCTGATCTCAGCCAATGATGAAAAACGCAACACTGACAGCCACTCCAGGAATTACGCACGCAACTGCAGCCTGGCTTGAGAAATGCTAATTGACTGTGTAACACGCTCAGATGAGTCAGAAGCTGTTCACCGAACATAGCCACATTTTTTACCACAGGATGAAAGAATCACACAGGGTATTGTGTAATCTTAAAGGCCACCAGATCCAAAAAAAGGTCTCTTTTCACGTGGGTGACTTGATCGTTACTGACTGTATGCATAGAACACTCTAGTTCTACAAGACTGATCACGTTATTGAGCAACATTCGTATGATCATACTGAACACCTCAGAAGGTAGCTATTTAATACCTCAAATATATCAAGTGTTACCTGTTTACACTCACAGCAGCAGGTAAATCTCTGACTGTTTGTAGCTTAAGTTCGCTCAGTTTTCAGAGCATATCTTAGCCTGGTCACGCCCACCTAAGTGAACGAGTCTGGTTTTAATCAGGCTATATCTGTAGATCTGTAAAGTTATTTGACATGAGAAAACTGCATTGCGCTACATACAGTAGTACTGTACCTCGCTGCACTTTACTGCAGAAATGCAATATTTTGAACATGAATATATTATTGTAATGCATTGTACTTCAGAAAAACTGGAGTATTGGAATGTATGGAACATTTAGGCATTTTTTCGTCCCATAACTGCAGTTAATTTGTTGTAAGGGCTACTCTAAGCCTAACGTTTCTCCATTTCTTGGTCCAGAGCATTGTGAGGGTTACATTTTTTGTCCACTGGCCTGATTCTAGAGCCAAGGTTGTTTTCTTAGTCCACTGGACTATTTTCCACCCTTAAATAATTGAGCCATTTAAGTCCAAGCAACCCTCATTACTGGGTTAACAGTCCCTCAGAGCTAACAGCCAAGGCTAACTTGGTTTGATCATGCATAATGGGCTAGAATACTACAACAGAGGTGGAGATGCCTAAAGAACCTTTGGGATTACAGGGTAAATTACTGAATGAGCTGAGATCAAATACTAGATAGATTAGAGTGTGTTGTGAGGGTTATTTAATTGTAGTGGATACCAGATGCCTAATGTCAGAGCTCTCTCTTTTAGCAGGTCTTCTTATCTCTGCTACATACTGTACGTGTGTTGATTTCACTGTTTGGAAAATGGCATTCAGGAGGGCTGTTTAGCTCCCTCGTCAGAGTATATGTTCACAGAGGAGCGGACTAGTCTCTGAGGTACATGCACAGAGCGCTAGCAGCAGCTGCATCACTCCAAGCCACACATACAGAACGACTATGACAACATTTCCAGCCAGCAAATCCCACTGAGTATTCCATCAAAGGGTCCTAAACAAATCCCTGAGGAACATCGTGGAATCCAATCAGTGCTACAATAGTACACTCACATGTTTTGGGAATTAAGCTGAATGAGAAGGAAGCAGGCGGAATATGCATGAGATGCCCCTTTACATGGGATTTTGAACTATACAGAGGCTTATGGGTGATGGTGTCATGTACAATTTGTAGTTGACGGTCTTGTTCTTTCTCCTCAGAACAGGCGGAGCTGTCCTCAACCCAGTGGTGCAGAGCTCAGCTGCAGCGAGCGTGTTTTATAACCGCTGCTTTATGAGGCCTCGGGCCCGTATCTGCACTGTCCTTAACAATCACTGAGCCAAGTGTCTTGGCACATATACATACACACACAAACATGCACACACAGAGACGCAGACACACACACACATACACACACACACACACACACACACACACACACACACACACACACACACACACACACACACACACACACACACACACACACACACACATACATACACACACAAACATGCACACACAGAGACGCAGACACACACATACATACACACATACATGCACACACACACACACACACACACACACACACACACATACACACATACATACACACAAACATGCACACACAGACACACACATACATGCACACACACACACACACACACACACACACACACACACACACACACACACACACACACACACACACACACACACACACACACACACACACACACACACACACACACACACACACACACACACACACACACACACACACACACACACACACATCCAGACACAAATAAACTTACTGGCGTTTTGGGGCTTTGGATATGTCTCCCAGCTTTAGCATCCCTGGTTCTGATTCATCAATTTCATGGTTGTTTTCAGCAATCCTCGTCTCACAGTGCTGATTTAAGTAAAGATACACTGATTCTCCCTACAGTGAGTCTTTGTACTTTTATGCATTTTTACTGTTAGAAAGTGTCTCTCTGTTGCCATTATATCTGTCATCGTTGTCAGCTGCTCTTTTTCAGTCCTTGCTTTCTCTCTCTCTCTCTCTCTCTCTCTTTCTTTCTTTCTCTCTGTCACTTTTTCTTCCTCTGTCTCTGCTGCATGACCACAGAAACACACACACACACACACACACACACACACACACACACACACACACACACACACACACACACACACACACACACAGTTGGAGAGGCATCAGTTCAGCATGAGTGGGTACTCCATGTGCTGTGAGCCTTCTCTTCAGAGTGATGGGATATATATAGGGCAAGTGTGTGTGTGTGTTTGTTTATGTGTGTTTTTGTTTTTATGTGTGTGTGTGTGTGTGTGGGGGGGGGGGGGTGTTTTTATGCAGCTCTCTTTAGCCAGGGGACAGTTCAGAGGAGATTGTTTATTGAGGAGTGTGCTGTTTTAATTAAATCCCCAAGAGCACTTCATCATTGTGCAAATCAACAGCCACTAATCAGTTTGCTTCAGAGGGACGAAACCACTCCTATTAGCACATCCTTGGCTAAATGATAAATAATATCAAGAACATTTCCCATATTTTGAGACGCTCCCCAAGTCATTCTCTCTATCAAGGCCTATCTGAGTTGAAGTGTTTTGGACAGGATGTCCCCACTCTACACTTTACAGTGGAGCTGCAAACAGCCTGTGGGACACTCTGACTGACAGGAGAGAAGTGGATGCCATCATCAGTCACTCCTATCACAGACACTGTTCTTCCTCTTCTTCTTTATTCAGCTGGGGGAGAGCCCAGGTCATGTGTCTCTGCTGTCAGTTGCAAGGTTCCCAAAAGTGTCTTTCATCCTTATTCACATTGTCTTAAGTTTTTTTTTATAGGCACACAACTGCTTCCCCACAAATCTTAGACTAACACTATTTGGATGAAATAGCAAAAATGGCATTATGGTGTTCATGGTAATCTTGATTTAGTTTAATTAGAACTCTGAGAGACTCCTGCTGGGAGAGCATTAACTATTTTAGTTGTTTTTGTTTGTTTCTCTGCTACACATACACTGTACACCTATAATAACTTACATAATAACTCTCACACACAGAGACCCGACCCCCCCTCCTCCCTCTCTCTGGAACACACACACACACACACTCACCCACACACACACACACACACACTCTCTCGCTGCTGGAAGTCTGCTCTCCCTTCGGATAACTCATGCTAACAGCCTCTCAGAAGCTTTTTGTCTCAGAGTCTCAGCTGGGGGTTATGAAAGCATTTAGAGCATTTTTTCCCTTCATGAAATACCCTTTAATTGAGGGCTCCTGTGGTACATGAGCATTGGTGGGCACCGTTACCACAACAACCGCAACACTAGGCGAGCACTCAGGCAAGACCTGGAGGTCCCTTGCTCTCCGAATAAATCATGTATTATAAACAAGGCCTTGCACTTGGTTGCGTGCCATGCAAAGTACACCCTCTTTCTTGGCCCTGCTCAGCCCTCGTGCGGTCAGCCACCCCCTAATGGTGGGCTGTGCTTGATGATGGGCCTTTGAAGTGAAGGAGCAGCGTTACCCACCGTGTTTTGCAACCGGCCCGAGTCCACTGAGACACTTAAGATATGCAGCAGCGGCAACAGTTGCAGCATTCCGCAATCAGCACCCAACTCATGCACAAGAGCAACCTTTGGAACTAATCAGCCTGAGCAGCAGGTTTACCTTTGACTTGGGCTTTGGGGAAGCTGGTGGGTCTGTTGCACAGCCAAAGATAAGAATATTCTTTAGACTTTGTTTCCTTACCGGGTATGGTATGGCCAGGTATGGTCCAGAGTTAAAGGTTGTATTAGCGATGGCGGTAACGTCACTTCTGTTGATGTTCAAACAAAACAGAGAGCTAGCTCACTACTCACTTTATTTTGCCTTTAAGTGGTTGCCAAGGTAGCAATTGTTTTTGATCTTGGAGCCAGATCTTGGAGCCTAGGCTGCCTACAGAGACACGTTTTTTTGACAGCCTGCTTATGGGGCAGGCAGCTAGCGGATCGTTAGGAAAGATTTGATGAATGGGATCATTTATGCTTGGGCCTTTTTTGGGCCTGAAATCGCTGATACAACCTGTAACCTATGTCTAGGGTATTCTTATAGGTCTTACGGATGCCATCATGGTTTTGAGCGAACCCCAACTCCTATGTCCATTTGCTAACAGATTCAGTACTGCTTTGCCCTATGTGTTGCAGAATCAGGATGGACGAAGCAGAGAAGTACCAGCAGAGACTGCAGGCCATCGCTGTGAGTCGCACACCATATCATAGGCGGTTTGCCTTGTTGTTTTACCACACTTTTTCCCTGAGCCGCTGTTCTGTGTTCAGTTCAGTGTATCTTTAACCATGAAGGACTAAAGAGTCGGACAGTGGTGACTGGCCTGTGTGCAGTGTTAAACGCTCTGTGTGTACTCCACTGGGGAGGGGGGTTCAGCAGATGTATGTGGGGCAGGCCCATTGAGGAATGAGAAGCCAGGGTCCTCGTGGAGACGTTAGGCTCGAGGTCTGTGTGTGTGTGAAGCCGACGCAGACGAGAGCCTTTGACTCAGAGGCAATGCTCCACTTCCCATCCAGTGTGTTCCACCAAAGGCTGCTGATCTGTGAAACAGCAGGTCAACCGGCCACACTTCAAAGTTCACAAAAAAAATGAGAACAGAAAACACACACAAGCCCATTCCAAAAATCTACACCAAATATAGCAGTTTAGCTGACTGTGTTGAATGAGCATTATTCAACTGCATTTCACACTAACAACACATAACATTTTTCATTATCTTTACTTGTGATTTTGAGTAATTTATATGATATTCATCATTATATTATATTATATTATATTATATTATATTATATTATATTATATTATATTATATTACTGTATTATGTTCTGAAACGAATTGAGAGATTTGCCACCTTTCTAGGTTGTGCTGTGTTGGGTAGGAGCTGTTAATTCAATTCAACAGAGGATTAGATTCTCTTAGAGTAATCCAATTCAAAGAATTGGAGGATAGAAGGGAGGGATTTTATTTCTGGACTGTTTTCACATCAAAAGGGTCTGTTTCTTTTTATGTATAGGATATTCTTCTCACTGGGACAACCACAGAACAAAGGGAGAGAAAGGCGGGCGAAGCATCTAGTGGGCTTTCTTGAATGCCTGCTAAATTAGACTACATCTTCATACACTAGGCACATAGATTTTTAGTGAGGTGTATAATATTCAGAGGATTATGCTTGGTTTTGTATTTCTCTTGCTTTCCTCGTCCTTACAATGAAGCTTTCTCTTCTTCAGGAGAAGAGGAGGCAGCAGGAGGAAGAGGAGAGATTACGACGCGAGGTGGAGGAAGAATGGCTGAAGCTGGCCCAGCGCAAGGTCTAATCTCACAAACACACACACACACACACAGAGAGAAATGCAGTCACAGGGATGTACACACACACACACACACACACACACATACACACACACACACACACACACACACACACATCCATTACAGGACATACACCAACACCCTAGCTGTTACTTCCACTGAAAATAGCTCAAATTCCCTGTCCATAGCTCTCCACTATCCTGCCTGTCCAATAGGGTTCAGCAGAGGTTTAGATGTGGCCCCCGGCCACTCCGTCTGGACTAGAACACCTCCCGCCCACTCGCCCCACCGCCCCGCTCCTCCATTGCCAGTGTAAGGTGAGGTAATAACTCTGAAGCGGTCAGGTCTCCGCACAGGCCTCAGCATCAACACACTGACCGCCTCTGACAGATGGCTGCTACCGGGCCCAACGCATCTCCATGTCACTGTACATTTCTACTGAGGGCTCTGGTGCAGAGCGGTAGAGGGGTGAGACAGGGAGAGGAGAGACAGTTACCTGGGGAGAGATGGAGACAGGACAGGGGACACAGAGAAGGAGAGAGAGAGGCTAAACATTAGAGAGGGACTAAGGACAACACAGAGCAAGAGAGAGAGAGAAAAAAGAGGAGGAGAGTTGGTTCATGGGATTTATAAATGTGGAGGATCTTATGAATGTATTGCCGTAGATGCCCGTGCTCAGGGTGGGTTGGAAAGAGTTGACTGATTTGGAGGACTGAGTTTGAATACAGGGAGAGCCAGTCTCACTCATGCTACTGGAATGAACTAGAAAACCCAGCCTTACAAAGGGGACACATGTCATAGACACATCATAGACATTGTATTTATCATGCCTGTGCAAGAAGGCAAGGAGTGAAAGAATGGAAGCAGTCATTATATCAGTGCTTGGATTGCATTAAATTTCCACAGCTCTTTTACAGGTTCGCTCCAAGCATTTGAATCATTTGTCTCATTTGGCCTGTCTCCCTATCACTGTCCCTCTTTCATTCTCTCATTCTTTCTCTCTCCCTTTTCTCTTCTTTCTCTCTTTCTCTCTCTCAGAGGAAGTCCCTGAGGGACCAGTGGCTAATGGACATGCCTAATGCCCCGGCTACAGATGGCCCTGAGCCCCCAGCTCCCCTATGGCCCCCAGCACAGAGAGCAGAGGGGCAGGACGAGTGAGACCACCCCTCCTGCTGCATGACCTGAATGACTCATTCTCTCTCTCATTCTTTCTTTCTTTATTTCTTTCTTTCCCTCTCTCTCTCATACACACACACATCATTCTCTCTATCTCTCTCTCTCTCTCTCTCACACACACACACACACACACTTGTTTCCTCTCTTTGCCTTGTGGTTTGTGTCTGGAATAGGCCACTCTTATGTAAGGGCTCATTATGACCCCTAACTATGTGTTTGTGTGTATGAGTTTGCTGAAGGTGAGGAATGGCCTGAATGTGTGGATGGGTCTTGGCACCGAGTGATGATTAATTCTGGAGGACAATAAAGACCCAGTGCTGTTGGATTGGATTGGGGTGTTCACTTGCGTGTTTGATTGGTAGGGGCACTGAGGAAGACGAGGGGAATGCTCAGGAGGAGGAGGAAGAGGAGGACGAGACGACAGTCCAAGATGGCAGACAGACAAACTCAACAGAAAACAATGTACATGCCCCATGTCAGGTAGCAATATATAAGCACACACACACACACACACACACACACACACACACACACACAGATTACATATAAACTGTGATTGCATCAAGGAGTAGCTTTTTCTATGGTAATACCATAGACATTTTTGACACAAATAGTGTATTTGAACACACAAATCTCAACTGTGACTGTTGCTTTTTGCATGATACCCACATGAAATTCAGGTCTTGTATGGTTGTCAGTCAAAATATTAGTTACAGACCACTGAGTGAGTGGCTCTCACCTGCCCTCACCAGGCTGGCTTCAGCAGTGCAGGGGCCTGTCCAGCTGCAGGTCCCCCATTAGATCTCTTAGGTCCTCTCAGCACCTCTGTCCACAGCACAGAGATGGCATGGCCCCATATCATATCAAAGACCCAGTGTGTGAGGGAGTCTTTTCATGTGCATTTTCATAATCATATCCTGAAGGAGGCAGGGATAAAAATTGCTCACACCACAGGCTGTGGCGGTGTCTATGTGATACGCAGGACTACGCAGTATACCCACTTAAACAGCATCACCATCTCAGTATACCCACTTAAAATAGGCAAGGATATGTATTAACATTTGGGGTTGATCACAGTATACCCACTACAGCTAACTGCTACATTGCAGTATACCCACTACAGCTAACTGCTACATCACAGTATACCCACTACAGCTAGCTACACTACACCACTGCACCACAGACTGTGGTGGCGTGCAATGAGTGCATGTGTTTAGCCATGAGGCATGCACACACCACACACATGCACAGATAACACACACACAACTGTACAGTCAGTGACTTTATTTGGCTTGCCCCCATGACAACGTATTTTGTTGTGACAGCCGTGTAAATGTGTTCAATAATTTATGAGGTGAATTTGGCTCTCCTCTCCTCATGGGTTTGCATGTGAAGTATTTATCATGCTTTTGTATTCAATGGCTTTGTGTATCTGTGGAATATATGTAGATGCCAGTGTGTTAAAACTAGATGCACATCATGTCGACAACAAGCTAAATTAATGTTTCCTTTTCGAACAGGTTAGCACAGGAGAAAATACAGATGAGAAAGGTAAAGAGAGTTTTTTACGTATGTGTGTATGTATTTATCTTTACATCTATACACACACTTTTCATATATAATTCATCTTGATGGTAATTTTGATACCATAGATTTAATAGAGACCCAGTCAGATCAATAGTATGAAAAATCAGGAACAGAGTTTATTTACAATGATGCGCATCAAGGCATGACTTCAACTAAAGATCCATCAGCTGCTCTAACTAGACAAGGAAATAGTTAGGGTTTAAGTATCCTTCCAGGCTGACAGGAGATGGCGTTGGTCATCCCATCTCACGTGGACTACACTGAATCAGACTCTGATTAGTGGCAACCTGGCAATCCGGAGCAGATAGCTACTGACGCAGCCATGCAGAACAGTAAAACACTGCAAAGTCATAATATTCCCGCTTATCTCTAAATACAGTGACACACAGATATACACAGGGACAGTACAGATATCATACAGTCATTATAGAATCATACTTTTAGTATCAAAGTGACCCACTAATGAGAAATGCAGAACATTAAACCACATATTGTAATATTGGACATAATGTTCTATTCCACTTTCTCTCAATCTATACCTGTCTCTTGTGGTAATATGCTGAAGGCCAGTGTGCTGAAATGGTCTGTTTGCAGAGAGTCAAGGTGAAGTTGAAGAGACAGCGGTTCCCTCCCATACCTTCCTCCCCATGCAGAATGGAGGGGAGGACAGATCAGGTATGGAGTCTCAGTATGATGAACATGCACACGCACACGCACACGCACACACATTGTTTACCCTGATAAGCTAATACTTTCTGCATAATGTTCTACATGATTGCTCCTGACTATGTTATAATAAGTGAAAACTTAAGCTTTAGCCGCTGTATAATGAACACACACATTTACCTCAAAGAACATAGGGGCAGAAAATAGGCATGTGAGGAGGGCTTCAGTGTACTCGTTTGAAAGACAGAAACTGCACGAAAACAGACAACCACATTTCTTCATGTGTTGCATGGCAATACCATGTGACTGATCTCAAAAACATTAGCATCTTGTCCATGCTACTTTCATTACTGTAAACTGTCTGCACAGCTGATTAGAACCAAGGGGGGAACCAACGAAATTGTCATTGCATGGCCTTTGACCAATGCTAATGCTTTGACTCTACTACGTCTCAATGAGCCAGATGTAAAAACTAAAGCAGAAGGGCTATTCTACACTAATTCAAGCAGGGCTAAATGTGTATGGATATCACACACAGGCTTTTTTTTTAAACCAAAATGGCTTGACCCATGGCCTTCGGGTCACTGTTCCAGAATCAGGGCCAGCGAATTAGGTTTGCTTGGGATGCTGTGGGCATTCAGGGGGCTGGTTGCCGCTTGACTGACCCAGGGATTCAAGGACATGAGCCACTGTGCTGTTGCTGTGCTGTTAAATTGGGAGCACAGGAGGGTTCCATCTCTGTCCCTTCCATGCCCCTTAAAAATCATAGCTTCCCATCCACAGGGGAAGACTTAATGATGAGGGGCACACAGAATAAAACTGTGTGTGTGTGTGTGTGTGTGTGTGTGTGTGTGTGTGTGTGTGTGTATATAACAGCTTACACAGTCAGGATGGAGGCATGTTAAAGAGTGGCAACACACTGTGCTTAAATATAGCCTCACCGCTGCCTTGTTTTTTCCTTTCTTTCTGTTGTTGTTTGTGTTCATTTTGCATGCCCTGAAGCTATGACAGAATAGCTAAAAAGGGAGGATTGTCTTCATCTTTGTCTATGGTCAGTGTGCATATGTGCATTTGTGTGCAAGATATACAGTGTGTGTGTGTGTGTGTGTGTGGTGTGTGTGTGTGTGTGTGTGTATGCAGCAAGGGTTTTGAATGTTTTTCGTTATCTAATTCTGAGGGTTGGCCTGTGTGTGGACATTGGTTGCTGGTAGTAAAATCCATTAGCCAGGAAAGAGGTCGCATCTAAATGAACCTCAGTGTGTGTCTGTGTGTCTGTGCATATGAGTGTGTCTGTTTCTGTGTATGTGTGTGTGTGTGTGTGTGTGAAAGGTGCTGTTTGTAAGCGCCTGCATATGTTTGTACACAGACAGGTATTTATTTAGAAAAAGATCCTTGGACCTTCCAGATTTCACAAAATGTGAAACCAAAACGTCTTTCTTGCCTTTTCTTCAGTTTTATACATTTTAACATTTTGTGCTCATGTGTAGTTGTCATAAATAGATTGCCTACTTTATTCAAGTTTATCTCGTATTTCTTGGTTGCCTGTGATGTTCAAATCCAGTTTCACCAAAGGCAGCAGCAAAAATGCCTGAGGGTGCATCTCAAAGATGTATGAAATCTCCTAAAATAAAAGGAATTGTTAATGAACTGTTAAGTGCAGACCATCTTTCTCTCTCTATCAACATATCACCCAAGTTCTTTGCTAAAAAGCTTCAAAACCAAGACTCACAACCGGTCTTTCTGCTGGTTTATTCATACGTATTATAGAGGACAGTTTGGGGTTGAAATTACCATATGAGACCTCTCCATTTTCTCCCCATCTCTCTCTCTGTCCCTTCTCCCCCTCGGTCTCTGCAGTGCTGGGGATGCTGGAGGTGCGGGTGGAGAGGGACCTGAGAACAGGGGCCAGCGTGGTCAAGACAGTGGCCGCTCTGCCTCCCGGGACCCCCCCTGGTGCGACGCCGATGGAGACGGTGTTTGACGATGGCCGCAAGTGCGTCCGAGCCGTGAGCGGCGGCCTGAGTGGAGCCTGTGAGGCCAGCGCCGAGGATCTGGACCAGGTTCTGAACACGCTGGCCGAGGTCGGAGTGCCGGTCCTGTTGGAGGCCCGTGGACTGGTCGCGCCGTCTGTCGAGGGTCTTGGGGGACGAGAGGAAGTCAAGGTGGAGGAGGAGGCGGAGAAGGCGGAGGGCACTGAGGAGGAGACAGAGGTGGAGGAGGAGGCGGAGAAGGAGGAGGGTACTGAGGTGGAGACAGAGGCGAAAGGAGAGGTGGAGGTGGGGGACACTGAGGAGGCCTCAGAGGACCAGAGAGACCAGGCTGTGGCCTCGGAATCCTCCCACAAGATCCCACTGGAGCTGGAACCAAAGGAGGACTCTGTGAACATGAGAGAGGAGAGTGTAGGAGATGCCGATGGCGTATGGGAAAAGGGCGAAAGTGGAGATGAAAAAGTTATTGACACAGAGGAAGAGGAGGAGGAGGAAGAGGAGGCATTTAGGCCCGAGGAGGGCTTGGATCCTATCACTCTTACTTTTCTGGGCTTCAGTCAGGCAGCAAGTGAGCCGGGTCAGGGGAACGGGGACGATGGCTCGCTCGTCAGAATTGAGCGGGTCCTCATACGTGACTATAGCGATGAGGAGGAGGAGGAGGAGGAAGAGGGAAGGGAGGGAGAGGAGTATGACCAGTACCACGAGCTGGCTTCTCCTGACATGGACATCAGCCACACTTCTACCAGTGTAGTCGTGGGGTCTCCAGAAAGACAGCTTGAAGCAAGAGAAGAGATGGATGACCCAGGCCTGGAGCCTCATTTGGGCACCCAGAATGACCGGACCCGAGGAGGAGGAGAAGGACAGGGTGGTGGCGACACAGAGGAGGAGAGACACAGGGGCGCAGAATCAGAGGCCCTAGAGCTGGTCAGGGTGGCCTGGTCAGAGCCTGACCCAGACATGGGTGCCCTGGAGGCCCCTCTTCACCTCTCAGTGTGCCCCACTCTGGGCGCCAGGACTGAGGGGGCAGAGATGGAGGGGGAGATGGGCCGCGGCGAGGGAGCCGTGGAGAAGGAGTCGCTGGACGATGTGTTCCAGGACGTCACTCTGGATGACACCCAGACGAGCGCAGCCCAAGACCCAGAGTCACAGCCACCAGTGCGGACCTCCAGTGGGGAGCCCAGCAGAGCAGAGGGAGTGGGCAGCCCGAAACACAACACCTGCCAGTGCTGCGCCGTCATGTGAGGTTGTAGCACACACTCTCACTCTCTTTCTTATATTCTCTCTCATTGCCTCTATCCCACTCTCTCTATCTTTTCCTCTCTCTTTCTCCCTGTTCCCATCTCTCTCTCTCTCTCTCTTTGTCCATCTCTCTCTCTATACTTGGCGACCACCATGTCTGATTTCATCTGCTCTTCTGTTCATCTGCTGTTACAGTAAAACAGCACTCCGTCAATGGACATAATGAACTGTATTATGTCGCCACCTGCTGTTTTTAAGCCAGAACTGCTATCAGTATTGAGGCTTTTTACTGCCATGCATCTATCAGTCAGGAGTACTGTGCTGATTGTTGTCAATTTAGTTTGGGAAATTCATGATTTTAAAACATTGTCTTGAGCTTGAAAGTCTTGAATTTTATCAATATTTAGACTAAATGTGCATTTGAGGGGCCTTAATCTTATGAGATATATGATTAATAAATAAATCAAAGCAATATTCCTAGTGTCTTTGCAAATCATAGGTCCAATGTTCTGAAGAATACAGATGCCTGTGATCTTATAGATAGAGTGTGGGTATGTGCATGATGTATGTGGATGTAAAATGATCTGATATATATTTTATCCAGCACTAATAGTTGTGTATGAAAGAAATTATTGACAGTATTCCATGTTTTCTTAACATTTCATCTGTGTCTTTTGTTTTGTTTGTTTGTTTGTTTGTTTGTTTGGTTAAACGTGATTAAAATACATTTTGGCTCACTATATGAACAAAAATGTTTCATTTCACGTCTAGCAAAAAAGCACCTGCCAACAACTATAGCCTTCCACCACCATCATGTGTGTACACACTCAAAGTGTTATGGCTAAGTATCCTTGTGTTGAAATCACATTCACAGGAAGAGAAGGCAAATAAGTTCACTTGACAATGTAAGTGATAATCTTCTTCCTTGTCCTCATCGTTAATCAAGCCCCTGTTAGCAAGGGTTAGTTAACACTATTAATATGTGATGTCAATCATATGTTGAAGCTTGAATGCCCACTATGTTATTTGAACTACACATTCAGATAATTTCGCACTAATGCATCTGGAGAAAGGGTTGTGACTGATTAGAATTGAGATCACTGCCTATACAGTAGACTGAGCTTAAACAAGTTTGAAATGGGCCTTTTGATTTTAGTCATGCAATGTCATTTAGATATAATAAGTATATCTGCATTATATGTGTGTTCCAGTGACTCCAGTCAAGCAGGTGAGCTGCCAAGTCACTGAACTTCAGTTGACATTGCTTGGACAGTTGGTAATGGTAAAGTCCCTATCATGTGATCCCTTTCACTACAACCACTCAGTTGTTAAATAAGTCTAGCTGTGAATCTTGCTCCAAGCTTACTTTTCACAACACTGCCAGCATCCGACTTAATCTCTTTTCGCCATGGTGTAAACTTGTAAGTTACTGGAATTAAATGAAGTGCTACTGGTTGGCCAGTGGGGGATGGGCCCCCATAAGCACCTGGTGCTGGGCAGAATTAGCTCCTCCACCTAAGCTTACCTCTACACCTCTCCTGGCACTACTGGGACTCTGTGGGAATGAGGAGGTGTGTGTGTGTGTGCGTTCGTGTGTGCGTTCATGTGTGTGTGTGTGTTCATGTGTGTGTGTGTGTGTGTGCACGCATGGATATGGGGTGTGTGCTGTGGATTTAGGCTGTGATGCAATCTCCCGTCACGGGTCAGAGCTGCATGCTGATAATGTCAGTCTGAGTTAGGGCTGTACACAACCAGGTAAGCACCTCTCTCCTACTCTGTCTTCAAAGCTTTTCTATTTGCTATATGTTTGTTTATTTCCAAAGATTTCTGCCATTGCACTATATGATTTAGTTGGCTGTATAAGTTTTGTCATTCTCTTGTCCCTCTTCTGCTTTAGCTGAATGTAAGGAAGGGTGGGAAACATCACTCACAATTGGCAGTGGCATTAAGAACTGGCTAAAGAGTTTAGATTGGGTTCAATATACAACACCAAACTGCTACACTGTTGGGAATTGGAGAGGCGGTCATCTGTTTAGTTAGGCCTATACCTCTGTGAACAGTAGTGAAGAATAGTGGAGACATATTAATCCAATCCATTGGAATTAATCAGTACTCTTTCCGAGGTCTTGCCTTCTGCACAGTGTAGCAAGTGGCTAATCCAGAGCAAGCTAATCTGACTCAATGGTGTAATTATAGCACAAATCGTAACAAATCGCTACGTCAATGGAGGGTAGCCTATAGATTAAAGCAGCGTGTTTTTTTAAATACCAAAAACAACACTTGGATGACAATGTAAACAGCAGGGTCTGAGCAGACACAGTTGACAGGTGACACAAGCAATTGAAAGCCTGACAATAATCCATCCTCACCCTTAACCTGGGGTCAGTCTAGACGGCGTGACCTTTCTTTTTTTGATTGGGAATGTCAAAGCTCAGTGGTGCGAGAGACTGAGGGCTTAGGTCAGAGTGGGCAGTATGTGCAGACAACGGGGGCAGTCAAGCTGAAAATCTGACCCGTTTTACCTACCCCAAGTCAACATGACATTTCAGCTCTGCCAAGTCAAGTAATTACTTCGGTCTGATCACACATTCCACCCACATTAATACTCTAATAAGCACAGTAATAAAATATAGGCTGTAATTTAGCCTTAACCATAGTGTGACACCACTCAGCTAATCATTTATCTGCTAGTGAGGTGAAATATTTTATATATGCCAAATGAAAGTGCCCCTTGTGCAATGTGTTAGCATGCTTTTGTAGGCTAATGATTAACTACTAATTCCAAAACATAGACTCTTTTGCTACTGAGTTTTTTGATGCTTTTCCATTTAGGGAACATGAAGATGAAATACTAACTCTTTTTGTTTTGTTTTTAAAGCTCTTCAACAGGGTGGACCATCCACCACAGCCATCAATGTGGACACACAGGTGTCACATAGGTGAAAAGTAGAACATCATTGCCATGGCAACACACAAGGACCATGGTTCTAGCAAACTCGACAAAAGCCTTGAGGAGGACGAGTACCACAGAACACGTACGTACAGTGGTCAACCGGAGTCACCACAAAGCCATGTCCCACCATTAAGCCCAGCATCCCTGTCTTGGGAGGACGAGGCCTTTCCAATTTCCACGCCAAACACGTACTCATCTGGGGAAACTAAAGGTAGTGAGGAGAACGTATCTGAGGAGGTTCAAAGTTCACCCGGCCCATCAACAAAAGAGGGGAAGATCCCTGGGTATGGAAAGTTTGCTGCTTTCCTACAAGAAGAAGAAGAACATGTTGAGGATTTTCTGGATGAGGATGATGACCTATTTGATCCAGACGAGGAGGAAGAGGAGGTCAGCACTCCTGTGAGAAGAGAACTGGAATCTAACTTGCACACACAAGATGCGGAGGAAGACAAAATCCCTGTACAGAATTGTACAGTTAGCATTCCAAGTGTAGTAATAGAAGCACCCAGCATCTCTGACAAGCAGAAGGGAGAAGCCAAGAATCTAACAGGGGAAGAGGATGCTCATATTTCAACAAAAGAAAAAAAGGCAGAATATTGCACAAAGGCAAATGAAGGGGCCAGTCTTACATTTGAAGAGAGACTGGAGGCTATTAGTTCTAATGAGAAGCAACCGGAACCCATATATTTTTATGATGAGAAAGGAGAATCTTGGATTGCTGGGGAGACACAAACCCAGGCTAGCATGCCAAGTGTTCGTGACCGGGATCAAGTGATAGAGATCAGATCAGACTCAAAGCAAGTGCACATGGCACATGTTTTCACAAAGCAACACGAGAGTGCCAATACACTTACACAGGAAAAAGAACGGGCCCACACACCAAAGGATCATAAAGCAGGCACAGATAGTCCTTCACAAGCAGTGAAGAACACAGTGGGGCCTTCATGTGAGCGGGAGGGAAGCACCCCCAAGCCGTCAGAGCCTGCACTGACCGAATGCATCCAGCAGGGGGAGTCGTTGCTCCACCGCCTGCATGTGGTGCGGCAGAAACAGCAAAGCCCAGAGGTGTCCGAGGAATTTCCAGTCATGACCAGTCAGAGTGTCAGACTGGCAGGGAATCTGGAAACCAGGGAGAGGGGGAGTAGTGTGACGGGTCCAGACGTAGACGACTCCTGTGGAGAGGAGAGCGATGAAGATGACGATGACGATGACTATGACGATGGGGCTGCTGGCCCTTCTCACTGGCAGCGTCCACCTGCAGGCCTGGAGACATTACAGGCCCCCAGCGAGGGAGTCCTAGCCAACGCAGCGGACATGCAACTCAGCGACGGAGATGACCAGAATGACAGCGGTGTGTCTGCTGACTTCTCCCCCTGTGGCGGGCAGGAGCCTCTGGCCAACACTGCTGCATCCACAGCCACAGCCCTGCAGCCAGCACCTGGGACCCCAGCCCAGAGGAGGCGCCATCCAAGCTCGGGGCATGAGCCTGAACAGGATGACAGTCCCAAAGGGGAAGAGACGGAGCAGACCCCTGCTCAGAGAGATCCTCTTGAGGGTCAGTCTTCCGCTGCTGCTGAAGGGGGTGTGGGAGTCCAGGCAGAAGAACAAGGTTCAGCTGGGAAGAGGTTGAGACAGCAGAAAAGTTCAAAGGTCAAGGGGGAGGAGGAGTCGGTTCGGATGGGGAAGGTGTTGGGCGAGTACATTGAGGGCTCCGTGCGTAAGTTCAATGAGAGGCGAAAGCTCTTCGAGGCCTTCCAACAGGCCAAACCTGCCGACACAAAACCCCCTCCTGTCCGGCCCAAAAGGATCCTCTCCACCTCCTTCTCGGCGTTCTCCCTTTCATCCGTCTCCACGAGGCGGATGCCAGAGGAGCGGATCCGTCCGTCCGTCTCTGTCATGGAGCGCGCCCGCAGTCTGGAGCAGCTCAGACAGGCGCAGGAGGTGGCCGTGTCCTGCCACAGGGCCAGCGGAAGGGACAGTGATTGGAGCAACCTGGCAGAGTCGGACGAGCGAGACAGGATCATCGTCGAGGGCGACGTCACGCTGGTGCGCCGCCGGAGGTCTCTTCGCCCCTCTTACAGTTCCGAGGCCCTCTTCGGTCGTAAAGGGGTTGAGCTTGCAGAAGAGGGGGCGGGTGAGGAGGAGGAGGAGGAAGACGAAAGCTCCGTGCTGCACATGCAGAACCCCTTCTTTCAGCTGAGGCCCGCACTGGCTCTGAGGCCTGACGTGGCCAGGGACATCCGAGACGCGCGGGAGAGGGAGAAAGAGCTCCGGAGGATTAGGAGGGGACTCTACGGAAGCTGGAAGGGTCGAAGGGGCAGCCGGGGGTCAGCAAGTTCAACGACCAGCCAAGCAGACTCAGGGAGTATGACTGAAGGTGATTAGATGGGATTTTAGTACCGCTTCAGTTTAATATTCAGCCATATTAGTATCTGTCATGGGTTTCCAGCAGTACAGTTTGTGATTAGCACATCCTGATCAATATTGATTTGCTTTGAAGGAGAAAGAAGGGTCTTACATTGTCTGCATTTACCTATGCAGGTAGTAAGTGACATGTATTTCACATGTAAGTAGGCATTATTATGTCTGTCTAACCCTAAATCTAAGCCCAAGTATATCCTTTAACAATTTTACTAACATAAAAGGTATATTGCCTTATTGAATCCTTACACCACACTAAATGTAACTGTGACTCAAAGGAGTTGCCCAAATATCTGATATACTTAAAACTGTCTTACTTTTATATATTTGTAATTACTTTTATACATTTGTCTTGTTGTAATGTTAAAGATCTATACATTATATAAACACATAAAGTTTTAGTACGTTTTACCACATATTTTGTTTTTATTATTATTGCAGATTATCAGTCAAGAGGTAAACTAGAACTTGTGTGGCCACCTCCCTCCCCCACTGAGAAAGTTCCCCAGTTGGATCAAGCACAGGTACAGTAGAGCAGCACGTGGCCTTGGTTTGACTCCTGTACAGTGGTGGTCCGCGGGAGTGCACAACCTCAAACATGTCATGTTTGATGGTGTGAAATGAATGATTTCTGTATGCACGAACGAGATGAGTGAATTGCCTCTCTGTCCCCAGGAGCCGAGACCTCTGATATCGCCGAGTCAGAAGGCTCTGCTGTGGCAGCGCTGGCAGACAGGCACGGTAAACGGACGCGTGGAGGAAGAGGACTGACTCTGGGGTGCCCCGCCCCCACCTCCACACACTCACCTGATGACCAATAGACTCTAAGAACCACAAAAGAGAGGGTCTGCATCTAGATGACTGCGGTAGGCTTATGCAGATGATGGATCTTCACTCAGCGATGAAGATGAAACACTGAGAACATTTATAAGTACTCAGGGATGATGTTGGCAGCAAGTCTCACAAGCATTACCTCATGAGGTACAATCTCAGAATTAAACGCACATGAAATGCTGAGCTGTTACAGAGCTCCAAGTTTTCCTGGGTAGGATTGCACTCAATTAGGCAGGTTATACTTGGGTTAGCTTCATTGCATTAAGACAATGAAAAAAAATTCCCATTCAAGTGTACATGTGATACAATCATTACTTACTGTATTTATGCAATATTGATCTCAAACAAGACTATGGTCAGCTATGGATCTACACAAGTCTTACTTTATGTTTTGTGTTTTTGTGATAGTGTTATTTGTTACACATGATTACTTGTATACCTGTATGTTATGTTTTGTCATAAATCAAGGCTTCTGCAATCAGGTATCTCAACATTTGACTGGAAATTTGACCTTATGAATGTTAAGCTTCAAAATGTTGATCCAGATACAGATGTTTTTGTGAAGTGCTGTTTTACCAAAGAACTAAGACATTAATTGTGAATGACTGTAAATGCATACATGGCACCTCTGTTTCTTCCCCCTTCCCTTCTCAGACAAACCTGACTTCTCTTGCACTTTTTTTTGAACTACAACTAGCCTACTCTAAGTCACTTTCTAATCTTTGGTATCACTACCTTGGTTCTAGCCTGGAAAATCCAGACCCTGGTAATCTAGAAAGATTAAGGGTCTGGCCACGAACAATGTAATGGCCCAACTCGAGGGGCGGCAAAAAGCATGCATTTAAAAATCTCACTGCACGCAATTGGATAACAGTAGACCATGTTTACTCTGAATGATTTCGGACTTCAACGCAATCGGATAGCACTACGACCAATGTGTACTGTCCTCCAACGTTGCAGCGCTGTCTTAATCTGTTTAGCTGGTTCCCCGGAATGTTGGGGTAAAAGTAACGTGCACCATTGCTCATTGCCAGAGTGTCTCGCAGAGACAATTCCATTGTGCTCTCGCGAGAACTCTGGATTTCCAGGGTACCTTGGTTCATGCCTCTCTCCACTTGTTATCTGCTGATTTGGCTTAAAGACAAAGATCCCTTTGGGGCCTCCACTGGGTTCTGTGCCCATGTTTTGTGTATCATACGGAACTACCAGAGGTAAAATGACACTGCTTTCGACAATGACAATGCTTTCCACAACCCATCCATTAGTAAATTGTTCTCAACTCTGTTTTTCATGGCATATTCAGTTATAAATTGAAATGTGTCATCCTTGCTTTCCCTCCTTTCCTCTTTTTGCTTCATGGGCACAGTGTCTGATAACAATAATAACAACAACAACAACTACAACATGATTGATAATATTGATGTTAAATTATAAAGTCTTATAATATTGGTATAGCTAAAAGAAATATCAATGACATGACAACTGCCATATTGTAATGGCAGGGCCTGTGGTACTCTAGTGATCAATAATAATAATAAAAAAATGCGATTATTTTAAATTGCAATCAATTTAAACTATTTTTTTTACAACTTTTTGGTTAGTTACAACTACATGTACCCCCAGCCTCCACCACCTTGGCAAAACGTTTTGTTAACTCTGTGATTGGATTGTGCAAACATAGTAGCCTGATACACTGCTTACAATCAGCTTGTCAGGCTTACATAAAGCCCCATTAAATCTCAATTTACCAAGTAATTGAATTTACTACTGAGAATTTTAAAAAAACAGGCCATTCTAGACAGCTTTAATACTAAGCCACAAGACAAATCCTGAGGGTTTGTTTAGTTGTTCAATGAAATTATGTATAACATTGCCATTTGAGGATCTGACAAGACACCCTTTTCAACTGTGAATGAATGGACACTACTTAGTACACTACACAGTACTTAGAGGAAGCTCTTTGGGGATTCTTTAACCTGGGCCCTATTGTATAGATGCTTTTTAGGACTGGCAGGGAATGCGAAAACCAGGGAGAAGGGGGAATAGTGTGACGGGTCCAGTTGTAGACGACTCCTGTGGAGAGGAGAACGTTGAAGATGATCATGGGGCTGCTGCTGGCCCTTCTCACTTTCAGTACGGACATAGATGAACTAAATAGGTACATTTTTCAGTTATAAAGCGCTAAAACCGTTCTACACTCCCATGTGATAATTGTAGGACTGATTTTATTAAGTTTCTTTACACACATAAAGGTGTACAGACACAGATATCTCTGTATTTAATTTGCCATGTTACAAGGCACTTTTAATGAGCCTACAAGTGGCAAAAACAAGCTGTTAACTTTCATGTTTCATTTGCATCATAATGGATTGTTTGGAGCTAGCTTAATTACACACCTGGTATGATACCCAGAATGCCCTTGTTTGACACCGGGTGCTTTAAAACTGGGCATGTTAATATCCACTTTAGGAACCTTGACAAAGGTCGACAGGCCGAAACGTTGGGATAAATGAAAGTAAAAAGAGATAGAGTGTGCCGTGACCAAGTTTTTCATAGTTTATTTTCCCTTGGAGGGTGTGCATTCTTTTCACTATTTATAAACTTTCATGTTTCACACATGCTCTGCAAGTGTCCACTGTATAGCCATGGGGAGGCTAACAGATAGTATTCAAATTCAGTACTTGACCAATTTCATTCGATGTTTGTAGTGAAAATGTAGAGTGGCAGAGTAAAACGTCCAACACTTAACATCCACATACAGCACAATCAATATCAAATGTTTATTTTGTGCAGTCTTTCTCTCAACGGAGTCCAATCCTCACTGCCTGCCATAGTTGTATGCATCCTTACTCATTAGCCTCTGGGGGCAGTCTCTGCTGCTGCTGCTGTCGGTGGATCCTGTAGTGCCTGTGGTGGCGCTGGCCAGGCTGTCCTGCGTGCCAGCCAACAGCCTGGAAGAAGCCGAACACCAGGTTGGCCGCGGCACTCCCCAGCACCAGCAGGAACAGCTGCTGCCCCAGGGCCTGCACGAGCTCCCATGGGCTCGGGTCCAGCAGGAGCTCCTCCGCCTCGGCAGAGGTCTGCAGCAGGATGATGTTGCCCAGGATGACCAGCGTCTCCACCACCAGGAACACCTCCTGCCAAACGGTGATGCCCCCGGCGGGCGCCTCGCATGGGAGTGGACGGCACACCGCCCAGCCCAGGCGCCACATGTCCAGCCAGGATTTCAGGAACACGGCCGCCCAGCACCAGAGCACACACTGGGGGCTCATGCTGGAGAAAAGCATGACGTAGCCATAGGAGGTGAGGAGCTCGAGGTAGCAGCGGGTCTGGCTGTTATCGCTGGATGGCCAGTCGCACTGCCTCTGGATCTGCTGCAGCACTGGAGGCACGCCGGCTTTAGTCCAGTCCATCCCCCGGACTGCCCGCTGTTTGGCGCAGGGCAGTAGGAGGCTGAGGAGCAGGTTTAGGGTGCACTGAGTGGCCAACTGCACAGAGATCCGCTGACCCAGGCCAGAGAGCTCTCTCAGCTGTAGTGCTTGGTAAAAATGCACACCAAAGTGATTGAATAAGCAGAAAACGACAAGCTCAGGCAGTAGGGGCTGCTGACTTCCTAGAAAACTTGAAGAGCTGGGAGAAGCTGATCTGGAGTTGAGGTGCCCGGATAACTCTACGGCAAACCAGTCCAAAGCCGTCATAGTAACAGACAGAAAGACATCTGGGAGGTAGAGGCAGAGATGGGAATATGGGGATTTGTGTTTGTCTGCTGAGAGATGGTTCTTGAGTTTCCCATCTAGGTCGAGGTAAGTGGCAGTCACCGTGGAGGTCATGAGAACTGTGAGGGTCAGGAAAAGAACCGAGGACAGGACTCTTTTCCAGCCTGTGTCAGCTGAGAGGTTCTCTTGGTTCTGGTGAGTAGAAGGTGGAGACCCTGGCCAATGTCTTTGCATGGGCTCCCCAGACCCCCATTCAGCCTTCAGAGCTTCACTCTTCTGTTTCCAGCCGTGTAGGAAGAGCCTTGACCACACCACTCCAGTGAATGAGAGGAGTGGTGAGTTGAATTCCTGCATCAGGCAGAAATGCAGACACAGGTACAGCACAGATTTCTTTAGGAGAGCATTGGCCAGCGTCCACATGAAGCCAAAGTAGAGAGCCACGGGCTTCCCAAAGTAATCCATGATGTCTTCCAGGATCTCCCTCTGGCAAAAGGGTTTGAAACCAAACCAGCTGGCCCGCCATCTCCTCTCCAGGTGTTCGAGAACCGGCACCTCGTGAAGGGGGTATGCCGCCGTGATAGCACCGCGGTGAAGCATGCTGCTTATGACCGGCTCACCAGGGGTGAGGAAGATGTTTGGGAAGACGTTCACCTCCTCCGTGTCACCCACCTTCAGCTGGCCCAGCACCTTCAGCAGCAGGCTCACGGCCTCCGCAGACGAGATCATCCCTTGGAGGCCGTTGGCCGCGCTTCTCCTCTCCTCGTCCGCCTCCCCTGGTTTGCCCTCTCCTTGTGTCTCTGGTCCCAGGTTAGCCCCTTGTGAGTCTGAACACACTGCCTCGCTCAGTCTGATAGCTGAACTATATGGCTTGTGTCGGAAGAGGATGGACTCGTCAGCTTCCAGGAGCAGCCGTTCAATATCGGCGCCCACCACCACCACTGGCTCCCCCTGCTTTGAGTTGCCTAGCAATCTGCACGGTAGGTCGGCTCCACCCTGGAGTTCGGGTGCTGAGATCTTGACCATGAGCCAGTCCACAGCCTTAGTCGTGACTTTAGGATGGAACTTAAACAACACCATCGGGGCCATGTGCACAAGGGTCTGCAGGGGCATCAGAAAGGCTGCTGAGCTGATAATGTTCTAAGTATTGGTTCACTCTCTGCGCTAAGCCATCCTTGTGCTTGTTGTTTATGCTGGCCTAGCCTGTGTTCTGGCACCCCTTCTCTGGTAAAGGGCTGTCACTGAAGAGAGGACCCCTCTTTGGGTTTTCCATGGGAACAGTGAAAATGACATTATGACATCATTACTGTAAATGTTCTGAAGTGGGTTCATCAAAGTAGAGATATTTCTCTATTTTAAGTGCTATTTGCTTAAAGACAGTGCACCTTATAGAACATAATTCTCCTTAAAACATTATGCCAACTAGAACATAATTCACCACAGAACATAATGCTCCTTCGAACAAAATTCCTGAAAGTAAATTAATTTACGATATTTGGTCTGTTTTTTTATGTTTTCATTTAAAGCCATTTAATTTACAGTACCCTCCAGAATTATTGGCACCTTGGGTAAAGTTGACTAAAAACAGGTATAAAAAAAAATCTTTTAATGATTCATTGTACTCCCGCAATAAAAAAAACAATGAGGCAAAATCCACTCTTGAAGGGAAGACAATTTATTCTGAGAAAAAGGAAAATCTCATAATTTGAATTATTGAATAATTTTCAACGAAAACACGTTGCTCACAATTATTGGCACCCCTAGAAAAATCTTATATACAAAACCTAACAGAAGCATTTTCCTATAATTTCAACTTATTTAATATTCAACTTATATTTAAGTTAATCAGAGTGTCTGTGAACTTTCAGAAGTAGTTCATGACTTTCTTTTTCACTAAGGTATGAAAATAAAGTGACAGACACTAAATCCTCTAGTCATTTTTCAACATCAGAAAGACAAGAGAATACACTAAATTTAAATGAAAAGAAAGTGTGTTGACATTTGTAAGTCAGGGAATGTCTATACAAACTAGCTACCTTGTTGAAAATGCCTATTTACAGTTAAAACAATGATTAAATGTTTTTTATAATTAACTGGAAATGTGACAAACATGCTTGGACAAAGACCCAAGGTTATCTTGCACCCACGTACAGTATGGAGGATGGTAAGATAGGCAAAAAATTCCATAAGAACCACTATTGGAGAGTTACAGACAAAGGTGTCATCTTGGGGTCACCAAGTCCCCCCCAAAATCTTCAAAGTGACCTCACTGCCAATAGCTTATTTAGAGGGCATGCAAGGTAACAGACTGTCCAGTCATTTAATTACCAATGTAAACGGCAGGAGTTACTAAATGGTACAGTGACTGTCTGGAAGTGTGGTCTATTGTCAGATTAAATGAAAATTGCGCTTTTTGGCTAGAAACACGTTAGGTGTGTTTGCCATATATAGAAGAATGACTAGACTGAAAAGAATCCCATACCTAATGAGAATTATGGTGGAGGCGTTGTGCTATTGTGGGGCTGTTTTTATTCCCAAAGGCCTTGGGAATCTAATTAAGGTGTATGGTATCCTGAACAACAAGAAAAACCTGAACATTTTCAAAGGAAATCTGTAAATCTCTGACAAGACACTAAAAGTTGGTCATGGATAATTTTTCAGGTCAATGAACCAAAACAATCGTCTAGATCGAAACAAATATGGTTTAATGAACACAAAATCAAGCTTCGACCATTGACATGTCAGTCCCCTGATCTAAACTCCATAGTGTTAGGAAGAGGTGGCCTGGCAACAAGCTCGAACTAAGTCTAGGGAAATTAGATGTGCTGCCCAGACCAGAGTCCCTAACCTAAGTGTGTGCAATGGTGTGGCAGTCAGTGTGTACGAACTAATAGGAGATGAAATGCAAGAGGACACCAGCTTACCTCCAAGTCCTGGACCAGCCCGCGCATTGCCACTGTCCAAAAGACAGCCCAAAGACAACCTTCTCTAGCAACCAGCCCATGCGTAATTCCTACTTCCAAGAATGTTCATAGAAAATGTGGGGAAAACCCCAACACAAATACAAAACAACAAAAATGTGTCCAAACACAAAATATATCCAATGGGAGAAAGGGAAAATTCATCAAAAGGGGTCCAGGGCGGAAACCATGAGGTGCTGGTAGGCCCCAAACAGGCCTTTCCTCATGCCAAACTGAGTTCCCCATTAAAGCCGCTTCATGGCTTTTATAGCTAGCTCACAGCTACCAGGTCAAAGAAGCAAACTGGTGCCCCCTTGTGGATGAGATGTGTTTGTGAAAGTGTGCCGTCTCACAAAGTGCAAATCACAGGCAGCACATCGTAACATCCCTCCCCCCCTTAACCACAAAAAAAAACACAACCGGGTAATTGACTATTTTTTCTAATTTTATACTTTTTTTTGTTAAACTCTTTTCTTAAATCTTTTGTGTTTTTTTTTTCTTCATTATTTACAAAATCTACAGAGAGTTCCTAAAACAGAACTAGAAATAAAAATTCATCCTCAGACATCCACAAATAAAATGTGGGAAACCTCAAAAGAACAAATAGGCCAATTCAGTGTCAAAGCCACATCAAATTCCGCTCGTTTCAGGTCACAGCTGGGACTCTAGAGCACCCACCATCCTACATTTCTTGACTGGTGGCATGGAGTTTCATGCCCAAGACCAGTGGCTGTGGAACACTGCTCCACCTGAACAAATGGCAAGGTTGTACATAGAGCTGAGAAAAACAGCTAGAGAATCCACAGCCATCCCAGAGTCTGTGAGTCCCATCACAACTCGTCGCAACCACTCCCGAAAAACAGTGGTCTTCCTCCAGAGCCACTTCCGCAGAGATGAGCAGATTCCCGATCAGTTTTACAAATGCAGTGTGACCTTTACCCAGATCAAGGACATCCACAACAGTCTTTTCAAAACCCTTAACCTCCCAAAACAACTCTGACTGTCTCTTGTCAGAGGGATGAGGCAATCCTGTGGCTCCATTTGGGCCAGTAGGATAATTTGTCAAACAAAAATCACTAGGTTCAGAAGCCATCAGTTTTGCCTGCAGAGGACTCTCATCCCTAAACTCAAGCAGGTCACCTAAGTCTTTAACAACAGGCACTTCAGTGGGTGTTGAAAAAGTCACAAAAACCACATGAGCTGCTTCCCGACCATCTACACAAGGTCCTGTTTCTTCACAGGAGACCAGCTGTGAATCAAATTCCTCTGCTTCACAAGTGTCACTATAACATTGCTGATTGCCACCTTCAAACACAGCCCAAAAAATGGTGTCACCCAAGTCTATCTCAGATGTGTTTGACACATCTGAATAGTCAGCCTCTAAACCAAGCTGCACAGATTTTACATCATAACAGGGCACCAAAGAGAACAGAGAAGGTGCTGAAACAGTTACATTTTTAGGCCCAGCCTCCAGAGAGCGCTAAGGCACCTCCATCTCACAGACAGGATCAGAAATGTCCATGGAGGATATATCAAGCTGATTTGCAATAGCCCCACAAACTGCATTTTCTTCTAGATGCTGGGGGTCATCCAAAAGTTTAGGGACCAACCCCTCCAAAAGCCCCACATGGCTCAATGTAGCTTCCCGTCTGATGAACCCTGAAACTAGTTTCACAGGGTCAAGCACTTGCTCTTCCTGCAAACGAGCTACAGTACATTCAGGTATTTCTAACAGCAGCTCTGATGGAACATTTGCTTTCTGTGCCTCAACTATTGACGAGCCATCTGCTAGTAAAGTGCTTGAATACAACAGTTCTCGTTCCTGTTGTATCTCTGTGAGTTCCTGGTTCACCTGAGCCCGCCTCAAGCATAGCTCCTGTCTCTCACGAAACGTATCTAGCTCAGAAGCAAACATCACAGCATCCACAATTTTAGTTTTTTTCGTTGTCTCAGATGCATCTATTTCGTACCAGTGGGCCACTTCAAGCATCTGTGTTTTGGAGAGCCTGAAAAGCCTGAGTCGTGTAATACCACCAGCCACAAAGTCTTCGACACAAAAATCCCTTGGGACTCCCTTCAAATCTGGTTTTCAGAAACAAAACAAACTAACACCAGCACCCCAAAATACAGTCTCTGTGTCGGTAATGTTCCCAAGAAGAAAAACACTTAGACTGACATTCTCCACAAACACTGGCGTTACAATTTCCCTAAAGGGACACAAATCTGCTGGTTAAACCACTGCTCAAATTGCTATCCACCTTAAGTGACCAAACACTGCACCCTGCAGCACAAAATGTCAAGCAATTAATTATTGTCGGCACATAGCTACCTTAAACCACTACATTCAACGCCCCCTATCATAGGCAAGCTAATTCGGCAACACTGTCCAAAAGACAGCCCAAAGACAACCTTCTCTAGCGACCAGCCCATGCGTAATTCCTACTTCCAAGAATGTTCATAGAAAATGTGGGGAAAACCCCAACACAAATACAAAACAACGAAAATGTGTCCAAACACAAAATATATCCAATGGGAGAAAGGGAAAATTCATCAAAAGGGGTCCAGGGCGGAAACCATGAGGTGCTGGTAGGCCCCAAACAGGCCTTTCCTCATGCCAAACTGAGTTCCCCATTAAAGCCGCTTCATGGCTTTTATAGCTAGCTCACAGCTACCAGGTCAAAGAAGCAAACTGGTGCCCCCTTGTGGATGAGATGTGTTTGTGAAAGTGTGCTGTCTCACAAAGTGCAAATCACAGGCAGCACATCATAACAATAGAGAAATAGTGGGGTGAGTCAAAGAGTAGAATGCAAAAGTGTGGACCCAGGAATCTGGACGATCTGGGGAAATTTTGTAAAGACCAACGGTCTTAAATCTCTTGCTTTGTATTCTCCAACTTTATGGGGTGTCATAGGTGAATATTACAAGCTGTTTTATTGGCAAAGGGAGGGTTAAGAAGGTATTATAAGCAGGGGTGCCAATAATTGTGAACAACGTGTTTTTGTTAAAAATATGTATTTTTTTATGAGATTTTCCTTTTTCTCAAAATAAATTTGCTTCCCTTCAAGGTTTGATTTTTCCTTTTTTTTTCATTGTGAGATTACAATAAATCACCAACAGATTATTTTTTATTCCCGTTTTTTAATCAACTTTAGCAGAGGTGCCAATAATTCTGGAGTGTACTGTATCTTACTATTGCTCATACATTTTAGCACTATGCAAGGCAATGGTTTTATGTACATGTTGCATTTCATGTTTTCACCCAATACAACAATGAACAACCTTCAGTCACATTAACCAGTAGGGGGTAGTACAGTTCCAAGATTTGTTGCCGTTTAGCTGGTACTTCAAAGTCACAGCAAGGACACTATGAATGTGGAACACTGATAGGAAAGGGAAGCTCTTACATAACACTTGTGGAATTATGAGTCACAAGCAAGAGAACATATTTATGTGTGACCAACCCTCACTGACGCACGGTGAAGACTTTATTATTTATTTCCCATGACCCACAGCTACTTGTTGTGAAATATTGATAAT
This sequence comes from Alosa pseudoharengus, assembly GCF_046254945.1. Taxonomy (NCBI): domain Eukaryota; kingdom Metazoa; phylum Chordata; class Actinopteri; order Clupeiformes; family Clupeidae; genus Alosa; species Alosa pseudoharengus. The sequence goes on along the minus strand of NW_027468774.1, from coordinate 21,357,299 downwards.
GCACTGATGTAATACTGCATATAGGAGTAATATAATCATATATTTTATTATTTAGAATTATACAATATGCATCGCATATCCTTTTATCTTACAATGTCACTGAAGTGGATATAATACATTGATAATATTGAAAATAGTTATCCTTGACAGCCACAAGCCTAAAGGGCATTTTCATGACTGTAGAAAATCCCACCATGAAATCTTTTGAAAGACCTGAAGTCGAGCGGTTGTGCATTTTTAGTACCTTTGACATCACTGCTTTCCCTGCTTGTGAAACCATGCTAAGCCTAATTTGATGTGTTCAGAGCTGTCCTCTCCTGCCTGGCAGCATGAGTCATCCGTCAGTGGTGGTCCGGGGGTGTATGGCGGACAGATGAAACACGGCTCCACGGCACCTCCAGTTTTAGATCCTCTAATTAAAGCCAATACCAGTCTAGTTGCACCAAACGTGTGGAGTGACTGAGCCAGTAAACACAGGGTGTTGTTCTTCTCATCCGTGAGAATTACACAATGATGACGACGCAGTGGTGGATAGTCATCAGCCATGGGCCCTGGGAGAAGATTTTGCTTTCATACAAAAAGAGAGCAACAGAGAATTTAAATGAGAAATATGAGATGTGGGGTAAAGTTAAAGCCACCTCCTGCATCTCATCTGAGTCTCACCCAAGTTGAACTGCTAGTGTCTATGCCTGTGGTTCTGTAAACCACAAAGACTGTGTTTGCCGTTCTAATCCCCCCCCCCCTGTCCCCGTCATGAAAAGAATGAAGAACAATGTACACAGAGATTAAATTGTTTATCTTTTCTAAAATGTTTTCAAATTTCTCAGTGTTTCCCATGTCTGTGCCTGTTACTGTAAGTTCCTAACTGTTTGTGTAGTAGGCTATTGATTCCATGACTTTACTGCTTGATGCAATGTCTGAGGACTCTATTCAGGGGAAAACAATTTAGGTCTGAATATACCTGGTTTGACTGCACATTTAGATATGTGAAAATATATGGACAGACAAAGAACCTGCACTTCTTCAAGATTCATTTTAGAAATGTTCAGTGGCATTTTTTTAATCAGGACACTGACAGTAATGTAAAGTGAGTGTAATGGAGGATATGAGGAGTTATCCCTGGCTCTGGTGAGATGACTCACCCCCAGCCAGTGAGACTGAATGACCCATCTCCTACAATTCTCTACAGCCCCCCTCCCTGTCAAGCATGAGAGTTTACCATCTGCTGAGTCTATGTAATGTGTCACTTGTACTCTAAGCCTGGAAAAAAGAGAATGTCCCAAAATGCACCCAAAGAATTTCCTTTCACTTCATTAGACTGTTGTGTCAGTAAAATCTTTTCCAGTTGAGATAAGCTAAAATAATTAACTGTAGGCAGTAGAAGGCAGTGAGAGGGTCACCCCCTTTTGTGTTGTGAGATGTTACTAAGCGTTACAGTAGTGTAAAATTGTAAACTTTTGAATCACCAGCAAATTGATTATTATGTGCTAGTGAATTCCTTTTGAATTCATATTGTAATATCAATTAGACAATTATGTTAACAAATAATTATCCCCTAAAATAATGATATAATATAATTAATATATATGTATATATGTATATATATATATATATATATATATATATATATTCCTTTATTTAACCAGGGGGGTCATATTGAGACTACATAAACCACACCACATTATACAGCAACATAACAAAGCACAACACAACACCTAACAAGGACAAAAATAAACACAGTGACAAACAAAATACAGAGCAAGAATATAACATATAACAACCAAGACATCATACAACAAGCAATACAAAAAGCCACAGACAGTAAAACAATAGACAAGAACAGCAGCCTATATGCAATCACACTTATAGCTGAAGGTCTCTGAGACATATAATTTAAACTCATTAAGTGAGATAAAAGTGCCTAGCTTCAACTGTTTCTGCAGAGCATTCCAGGTTGAAGGGGCATTGCAATGGAAGGCAATTTTACCAAATTCAGACCGTACGGCAGGTGTAGTAAAAAGAATTCTATTATTAGACCTAAGATTGTACCTATTGTTTTCTATAAAACTGATAAATATAGGGCAACAATCTTATCACTGCCTTATAAAGAAAGACAAGCCAGTGATGCTGTCTACGAACTGAGAGTGGAGGCCAACCTGATAAACTGCAGTGGTGTGTAGAGTACTCAGCCTTAATGACAAAGCGCAAGGCAGAATGGTAAACAGTCTAGTGAACGTAATACAGACTTTGCTGCATGCATATAAAGAGTGTCTCCATAGTCCACAACAGACAAAAAGGTAGCAGCTACAAGTTCCTTCCTTATTTTTAAATTAAAACAAGCCTTATTTCTATAATAAAGACTTAACTTAACTCTCAGCTTCTTTACCAACTCTTCTACATGGGGTTTAAATGCAAGCTTTTCATCTAGCAAAAGACCCTGATATTTATAATGTGCCACTTTTTCAACTTTTTGGCCATGTAGAGTGACAATTTGAGGCAAATCCTGTACATTACTAGAGTAAGTAAACAACATTCGGTCTTTTTAGAATTTAGCACCAGTTTTAATTTAAGTAGATTCTTTTGTAAAATTGTGAAAGCATTCTGCATCTTCTTTAATGCCTCATATGGAGATCTGGCAGTACTGTATGATAGTATCATCTACATAATAATGTAAAAGCAAAGTTAGTTGATCATTAAGGGCTACCTACAAAAATGACATGTTTTTCATTATCTCTCTGTAAATGAGTAAATGAGAAAGACATCTCAATACTATTGAGATATTTCAAATATATCTCACAAGCAAAAGAAACTTTTACATTCACCTCCAACCACATGTAGGCCTAAGATATATGCATACTATGATCTGGAAAGTCCTTTAATCTGCTTGTAAATAGTGCTTGATCAGTTTTGTATGATCACTACTTTTGTAATGAATGCAGTTTCATTGAAGCTTAGTGTACATTATTGGATATACCACATGGCATCTGGCGCAATGTTACAGTCATAGAATGACAGCCTTCCATTATGTTATTTTCATCTTCATGGTCGATGTTATTGTTTTGCTTGTTTTGACAGTGTTGTTTGCAAATGACCTCAGTGGACATGGGTGTACCTCGTGTAAGTCTGAGGATGGACAGTGAGTAAAATCCTGACGTCTGACCAAACACCCGTGACAGTTTGACACACCAGCATTTAGCTAGTGGGGCACGTTTCCAAGCTATTTAAACAGTGCAACAAGCGTGGTCTTTGTGGCAAGACTTTGTCCTCAGGAAACTCCTCTCACCCTGCTCACATGGCTCCTTCACTTCCACCCTCATATTCAACAGAAACGCCATTGTCTGACTCAATAAGCTGTTATATGCAGCATAACCAACACAGCTGACATAACAATTGCATCAATGAATAACTGAGGTCAGCCAAAGACCTAAAACGAACTTTCTTCATACTGGTGGTTTAACCAGATTAAAAGATCTCCCCCACAGTTTCTAGGAACCCTGCTTTTTTTCCAGAAACACTTTAAGCATGTACAATCAATATTGTGAAGCAGAACCATAAACACAGTGGACATACTATACAATTCCTCAACATACTTCATGCTGAGACAATTGTGGACCTACTACCCTGCTGTCCTGTGCCATCCCTGCTATGTCTTCAAAGATCAAAGAAAATCTGCATTGTCTGGTGCTGGAGATAACATTGCTTAACAGAGCTGGATTTTATCACAAGCCATTTTACTTGGAAAAAGTAAATCGCATGTGGAAATATTACTCAGTAAGAGTTCCTGGCACTCAGCGGAAGATAGGGGCTGTGGGTGGGTGGGTGGAAAAGTTATGCTAAAGAGTGGGGGTTGGGGTGGGGGGCGGTGCCTTGGTGAGATGTGGGCAGAGTGACATGATGTAAGTTCATGTCAGTATGCTGAGAGCAACAGGATCATTCTGGGACAGAGCCCACTAGCAGCCAATCAGTGTGCGCTCTGTGATTTGGCGCAGAACCGTGGCATCTGGTTGGCTGGTTGGAATGGCGCCAGGAGTCACTTTAGGTTAAACTCTAACAGTGGTTTCCTGTTCTGAACCTCCCTCTGCATACACACAACGCTGAGCAACGCAGGGGGAGGCTAGGGATACAGTATGTGTGAGGATATTACACAAGAATAGCTCATAGTGTGTGACAAACAAACAAACAAACAAACAAACACCCACACATACAGTATACCCATACACATAACTTTTAAAATGTATTCTACTACAGATTACAGAATACATGAGCCAAAATGTATTTTGTAACATATTCAGCAGAAATGGCAGAAGTACTCACTTCCCGTACTCAAGTAGAAGTACAAATACTTGTGTTAAAAATACTCTGGTAAAAGTAGAAGTACTGATTTAACTTCTTTACTCAAGTAAAAGTAACAAAGTACAGGCTTGGAAATGTACTTAAAGTATAAAAGTAAAAGTAGTCTTGTGAATGACAACCATTTTTTATGCAACGGTACATGGACCACATAAAAATGTTATTAGAGTGCAAGTGTGCCAGTCTCTCTTTTTAAATCTTCCCATAACCTGTTGGGCCATTTCTAGGCTTTCCCCCCCAACATTGCACTGCCTAGTTCAGAGGGCAGTGTGTTCTTTTGGCCTACCATCAAATGCTTTAGAAAGCTAAGAAGCATTGGCACAGAGTTACAGAGCCTAGAATATTGTTTTTTCTTTCTGCCGGATAATAAGCATCACTGAACTGACCACATTTCAGCCCTCTAGGTCACTTGATATGATTTTAGAAACACAACTGAGCCCTAGCACCAGGTCTGGTGGAGAATAAAATATGAGTACTTTAGACCAGTGTTCTTTAGAGTACTTTAGACCATTATTTGCCAAGGTATGCTCATGCGTTTTGTAATGCCTTAAGGAAACTCCACATAGGACTTTTGGTTACCCAAAATGCATACTGACAATAAAAGTATGCATTTCTGAGGTTTCTTGTAGACTATTTGGATTGTATGTTAGGTTCTGATATAGAATGACTACACAAAATGGAATAATTACACAAAAGTCTCTATTTTTGCATTTTTTGTTGGCTTCATGGGTGTGTATAAGATGGACTATACATCTGCACAACTAATACGGGATAAAACAACATGAATATTTAATTCCTATGGATTCCTGTGAATATTTCAAGACCAGGAATGTAGTGGTAAAATAAGAGGTAATCTATGAATTCTGTGATCACAGTAAGGTGGACTGTGCCATACGGTATCAGATTTTTAGAAAAGGCATTCAGAACATGTTTGATGATGGTGGAGGTTATTGTACAATGCTTATAACAATACAAGTGGCATTAAGTGGTTCATAGAGTGTTGATGTGTACATATTGTTATTGTGGATAATACAGTGATTTTTAAATGTTAACAGTTGTAATTGGTGAATAAACTCTTTTGAGAGGTGGATAAACTCTAATAAGAGGTGTATAAACTATTTCTAGGTGGATATACTGCGTTTACTTGCGTTTAGCCTCCACTACATCCCTGTTCAAGACCGAATGCTGCATATTGCTAAGGATAGGCTTATAGGCTACACTGCAGCTAGAAGATAGGGAAGCACCAAAGGCGATGAGAGGAGGAGGGCATTTTTGACAACATTTAATTGAGACTAAGATTTACCGACTGTTTCCCGAAACCATCGTGTAAGAGCGTTGTGAAAACACTCGTAGATCTACAAGTGCTCCAGAGTTCTCGTTACTGGCTAAGAGCGTCTTAACAGGCACTTCTCATTGAGGTCACCAACAGGACATACAGAATTACAACTTAGAATACATTAACCAACTTACGTTCCCATTCTTTATTGTGTTTACTTGTGATGAATCAAATTTTAGCGTGCAAAACAGCATACATTTAATGGTAGGCCTAATAATAATAATGTCATTAAAAGCGGATTAAAATGCAATCAAGGTATGAAACGAGACGTTGCCAAAATAGTTTGCCATTATCTTTGTGTAGGCCTAAGTGTAGGCTATCTTTTATTAGGCCTATTAGGTAAAAGCAGAGAAAGGAACATGTAGTTTAGTCTGTGCTGCGTCAAAATCTAAGCCTGACTTACTGTATGTTATTTAAGCCTTCACATTTCCTTCCCCACTTTCTTACCTCTTTCTTATCTTCAAATGTCTTCTTAAAGGAGAATTCCGGTGTGATATTGACCTAAAGTGTGTTGAAACATGATACCGAGTGTGAACGTATGTCTCATAGCTTATCTCGGCTTGTCCCCTGCAGTCCGAAATCTGGCGCTAGTTAACCGATGCTACCAACAGGTTTTCAAAGGGGGTGCCTCGGGCATCGGCCTAGCCATGCAAATAAATCACTGTTTTCGTATTGATTTGTGAATGATTTGTGAATTAATGTGTAGATCCGAAGTTGAAACGGTACTGAATACTGAACGGTAGGCCCAGCTGTGACGTGCAGTCACCTGACATCACCATCAAATTAGAGGATATTTCAGAACACCTGACATGGACAGCTCCCCTTAAGAGTGTCTTAAGAACAGTGCACTCGCGTACACTCTACGAGCATGTTCGGGAAACAGTCGAAAAAAACAAACAACCGATATTCGTGTTCAAATGTAAGGAGTAATAGTAAAAAGTCGCCTTAAAAAAAAAAATAGTAAAGTAAAAATATCTGAAAAATCTGCTTGAGTAGGCCTACAGTAACGAAGTATTTGTACTTCGTTACTTCCCAACTCTGGTATTCAGATAGACTTTTAAGTGAGTAACATATTTTGAATAGGCCTACTTTGGATTACATTAGCATTGTAGGCCTATTGATGGATTGATATATAAGCCTATGCAGTGGTGTAGGCTAGTCTACGTGATAAGCAGGACTACGCAGTATACCCACTTAAAAAGCATCACCATCTCAATATACCCACTAGGTATCACCATCTCAGCAGAGGTGGACAGAGTACACAGCTTCATTACTTGAGTAAAAGTACAGATACCCTTTGCTAAATTTTACTCAAGTACAAGTAAAAGTACAACAGTCAGATGTCTACTTAAGTAAAAGTACTGAAGTACTTGTTTTTAAAAGTACTTGAGTATCAAGAGTACAAGAGTAGCCTACATTTTCTAAAAATTGCATTACTACTGCCACAGTGCTTACATTTACAGAAACAACCTACATGGAGTCATGAAAAATGTTAATGTTAATACCTTGGAGAATGTAAAAGAAATTGAAAGTAAAATCAAGTCATTTTCATCTTTTTACCATGTTGCCAGGGATGGGCAGTATTTCTAATACATGTATTTAAAATACGTATTTCAAATACAAAATACTATTTTGTAATTGAAACACTTGAAGCTAAAACTATCATTAACTTGTTCAGAAAATTGAAATAGTCTGGCGAGGTGTGGCCACAGGTTGGCACATTCCCGGGATGGACCTGCTGCGTCTTCATCCATTGTTTCGTCCATGGTTTCATCTCTTATCTAAATCTGACCATGGTGGCCATTGGCGGAAAGCTGAAGGTGATTGCTGATAGGCTGTCCCAATCAGTGGCGCCTGCACAATCCAATCACGTTTGAGAGGGAAACAACAAATTGAGGGTTTCCGAGATTTTTCTTTTTTTTAGAAGAAGTAACGGGTACTCACGGTTATGGATAGAAATGTAGTGGAGTAAAGAGTACAATATTTGCCTCTCAAATGTACTTGAGTAAAGTCATGAGTACTCCCCAAAAATGATACTCGAGTAAAGTACAGATCCATCAAAATTGTATTCAAGTACTGTACTCAAGTAAATGTACTCCGTTACTGTCCGGCTCTGCATCTCAGTATACCCACATAGGATCCCAAACAAATGATAGCCTACACAGATTTTTGTTATGAATTTCAATAGCACAAGGGGAGTTGCATTCCATTTTGCAGAACACTCTGTCAAGAAATGAGAACCTATACCAGCCTAAAACAAAACTTATTTTACTTTCTACATTCCCTGAGAGGTTTTTCATTTAGGCTATCAATATTAAACAGAAAGGGAAAGAGAAAGGAGACACCTGAGAGATACATAGGCTGTATGGTGTGTGTCAAGGACTGCTTGGCTCAAAGCAGACCTGACATAAGCAGTCCAGCCCATTAACTACTGGGCGCCACCCCTGCACTCAGCACCCTGCAGGAGACAAACAGGCAACACATAGAACAAAGGGGCGGAGCCCCAAGAACAGTCAACAGGGTCGTAACATGTGGCATTTGAGTTTGTTGATGTTATAATGATTTAAAATGTAATCCCTTTAATGTATCAGTGTAACTGTATTCTGAATACCACCGATTTAAATTGTAACTGTATTTAAATACAGTTACTCATATTTTGTATTTTAAATATGTAATCTGGAATACATGTATTCTGTTACTTCCCAACACTGCATACAACACACACACATGCACGCACGCGCACACACACACACACACACACGCACACACACACCACACACACACACACACACACACACACACACACACACACACATAGGCTAGTACACACACACACACATACATACATCTACTAGGTGGCAACAACAATGGTTTAGCAGAAGTAAATGCCAGATTCATTTTCAGCGTGCAAATGTCTTCAGATCCATGACAGTACAGAGGCCATTTTCAAAGACAATACAAGCAAACCAGGGGCGCAGGAGATATTTTGAAAGTGAGGGAGACCAAATTGTGAACACAATCCCATAGTGAGATCAGATTTCCAGATATTGTATCGCCACCTCTGGCCCACTTTTGACCATCATATTTTATAATAGCCAGAATATTAAGATAATACCATTGATTGTTTTCAAAATATGTTTTGATAAAAGATGAGCACAATGCCAGATCTGCCCTCAGACCAGCTTCTTGCTATGTGCAATTCTACTTTTTGTTTTATTTTTTATTATTTATTTCACACTAGTTGGGCCAATGGTAGAATACTCTAAGAGCACCATGGGATGCTGATATTTTATGAAGCCATGAATGAACAAAAGTTCATCATGCCTATGATCCAAACATACATGATCAAATAGTTAGACCTACTGACTGGCAGACGTAACACCGCTAAATTCTCAGCTTGTTTAGGACCCCACACTGAACGCGTAAGAACGCTAGTAGGCCTATCACTCTGGGGTGTGGTAGCCTCAAGGGCATCGGTTTGATCTCAGCTTTGGTGGGGACATATCCCCAACTCCTGTTGTCACAATACCAACATTATTGTTTCAATAACAATACTAAGAATCTCGAATCGATACTTTTGCGATTTTTAAAAAATTTGATTTGGTTTGTGTGATTTGTGAGATCATTCACATCAGTGGCAATCATAGAATTTGATTGACCACACACACACACACACACACACACACACACACACACACACACACACACAGTGCTGGTTGTCATCAGTGTTGGGCAAGTTACTTCAAAATCGTAATGTATTACTCATTACTGTCATTTCAAAGTAATCTGTATCTGAATTGTAAGGCATTACATTACTATTGTATTCCTTTTAAGTTACTTTTACCAAAATATCTAGAAATATGGATTTGGAATTCTAAATGCAGTTTATTATGCTCAATGCAGCTCATTGCACTTCTAATGGAGGGCGAACATAATGACTGAGCTAGGCTTAAGGCTAACAACAGTAGAATGCAATAGGCGCAGTGATGGCTCATGATGCAATACAAGGAAAAATCATAGCCAGAATTTTGTTAAAAGCAGACCAAAGGTCGAAGTCTGGTCAATTGTGATAGAAATGCTGTAACTTTAGGCTTAGGCCTACTCATTAAAATCAACAGAGAGCCCACTACCTGTATATTGTAACCAAAAACTTAGACATGTCAAGATAGGCTACACAGTGCTGGCCTACTATTTTGTATTTCAAATACAAAATAGTAATTTGTCATTTGTATTTTATTGGGTTGAAGGAAATGGCTCTGTATTTTGTATTTTTGTATTTTAAAAATATTGCAAAATACTATGTGACACTAAAAAGTAGATACTACACAATGTAATGAATAATTGGTAATTAGGCAACAATGGTTTATGTTTATCGCAATCAGCTAATGTGAGAACAGCTGTGTTCAACGACACTCACAGCTTTTCAGTGACGGCTATTGCTGAAGCATCAGCTCTGGTCTGAAGTATAAGTAAGTATAAGCAAATAGACAATACAATATAAGTATATATACTCTTTTGATCCCGTGAGGGAAATTTGGTCTCTGCATTTATCCCAATCCGTGAATTAGTGAAACACACTCAGCACAGTGAACACACACTGATCCCGGCATACAGTAGTGAGCTGCCTGCAAGAACAGTGGCGCTCGGGAAGCAGTGAGGGATTAGGTGCCTTGCTCAAGGGCACTTCAGCCGTGCCTACTGGTCGGGGTTCGAACCGGCAACCCCCCAAGTCCAAAGCGCTAACCAGTAGGCCACGGCTGCCCTGAAGCACTGGTGTGAAGTCGTACGCAAGTAAAGATGAGCAAGTTTACCTGTGCAAGTTCACATAAGGACACAGACAAAGGCAACAATGTCCTATTGTCTCCATGCTGATCTTTAACAGAAAAAATGTCAGATATCTCAATGAACCACAATGACATCAATAGATGGTATGGTGTTGAGTGTGTTTGAATTCCCTTCCTTGTAGCATCCTTATCTGCATTCCACAGTGGGGAGAAGTTATCCTTGTTTAATTAAATAACAATTCTATTTCCTTATTAGCTGCATACTTGAGGTTGGAGATAATAGTTTTTTTCAACTGCTTACACACTAAATCTTTGCTTGTCACACAATTTTCTAAACATGTCCTCCAAACATCATAACCCGACACCAAATCTGCAAAACCATACACTAATTCTCAGTGTTTGACTCAGTTTTCAATTGACTAAAACACATTTTGCAAAACACCACACACAATTTTCTACCTAACACAGGTCTATGAATAGATATACTCTCTATATAGGTATAGACCCTTTCAATCTGCTCCTAGAGGATTTCCGGTTACATGTAAAATATTCAGAACCAATGCAGATACTTTGAAAATTACAGTAATCGGACTTTAGCTTACAGTAATGTCCTACAAAAAGTTGACTTTATGTAAAATTTGTCTTTTTACTCTATTTTTGTTACAGTATACCATTAGCTCAATACATTTTTCTGTGCCTCCATAAATGCCTTAGGAACGCTTACTGTAGAATTGTTTGTTTCTGCAGTTGAAAGGGTCTAATAGGCCTATGAATACATACTGTACACGGGGTTGAACTTGAAGGAGATCTTCTGCTTGGCCAGGATTGCCTGGAGGTCAGGGGTCAAGGATTGGTAGGCCTCCTGTAGCTCTCTGGTGCCACCGATGAAGTTGGTACCTCGGTCAGAAAGCAGCTCAAAAGGTTTGCCTCTGCGAGCTATAAAGCGCCTCAGTGCCATCAAAAAGGAATCTGTATTCATATGACTGAGTAAATCTAGATGTACACACCTAGTTGTCAAGCATTTAAAAATAATTTCCCACCTTTTCTCTACTCGTCTGCCAATCTTCACAGTGTAGGGCCCGAAACAATCTGTACCGGTGGAATAGAAGGGAGGTTCACAGAGGCGTAGGTGAGTCAGGGGGAGATCAGCCATTTGGGGAATAAGGGGTTTGGCACGGGACTGCTGGCACTTAGCACACCTGTGCTGATGTTTCTTGACAGCCTCACGACCCCTCAGGATCCAGAACCGTCTCCTTAGCTCAGCAAAAAGTCTTTCCGGACCAGGATGGTGTAAATGGTCATCACAATCTTTAATTATAAGCTTCGTGATTGGATGGGCAGGGTCCAGCACAACTGGATGTATGGCATCAGGAGGCAGGTCATTGCTTTGCTGTAACCTTCCACCTACTCGGATGAGACCTGATACTGGATCTAGTTCAGGAGCAAGGGAGAGAAGACGGCTGGAATTTGGAAGGGGTTTGTGGGTCTGAAGGCATGCCAGATCATTCCCAAAGGAATCCAGCTGGGCCTGTCTTAGGATGGAGATCTCTGCATTGAGGAAGGCTTCTGCTGATGGTGTTGCAGGAGTCTCTGCCGCCCCATGACAGGAGGCAGCGGTAGAGTCAAGGAGATCCTGAAAGGTAGTGAACTGGGTAAGATCTGGAATGGAGTGGTTTGGGCCAAGAAATACAGCACCACAGAAACTGGGCTTACGTAGCTCTGATGGATCTTCAGACTGATCGATGATGGGACTAATTGGCCACAGGTCAGGGGGTTGCAGGAGGAAGGCAGGTCCTTGGTTCCACCTGCAGGGCTTAGCTAAATCAGACAGCTGCTTCCCTCTAGTTAGATCGTCTGCTGGGTTGTTCTGGGAATCCACATAGCGCCATTCCTGGTCTTTGGCGAGCTCCTGGATTTCAGCCACCCTGGTTCCAACAAAGACCTTATAGCGGCATGATTCTGAGAGAAGCCAATAGAGGACGGTGGTAGAGTCACTCCATAAAGTAACCTGTCTGATGTTGAGGGTGAGCTCTGTTTGGAGGAGGTTGAGTAGCTGAGCTCCAATGAGGGCTGCACACAATTCAAGTCGAGGAATGGATAGCTGTTTTTTGGGTGCAACGCGGGACCTCGCCATTAGGAAGGACACATTCACCTGTGGACTATCTTCTGTGCGCATGTAGGCGACTGCACCATAAGACTGCTCTGATGCATCACAGAAGATGTGCAGGTCTTGAGTGGCTGAGGAGGGGTCTACTGTCTGAGGGGTGAGACAACGGGGCAGTACTATGGTGGAAAGATTAGGGAGTTCTCCTTCCCAGGAAAGCCAGGCTTCTAGGATGTTGTGGGGAAGGTTTGGGTCATCCCATTCTCTTGCCTTTGCCCACAGGTGCTGTACAATGATCTTGGCTTTTGTTGTATAGGGGAGGATATAGCCAAGGGGATCGTACTGGCTCGCAAGAACTCTGTAGACGTGACGCATGGTTGGGGTAGTAGCTTCAATGGCTCTATGTCTATATTTCAGGGTGTCTGTATGGCAATTCCAGTGAAGGCCTAGAGTAGACTCCATGGGATCAAGGGAAGGATGGTGTGACAGCCAGAGCTCTGCCTGGTCTGACCTGGCATCTAGAGGGAGGTCACAGATGACCTTGGGGTCATTACTGGCCCATTGCCTAATCTCAAAGCCACCAGAGGAGAGGGTTGTGCGCAGGCTGTGAAGGAGGTCCTTAGCCTCCTCTGGTGTGGGAAGACTTTGAAGGCAGTTATCCACATAGAAACATTGGTGTATGGAATGGGTAATGTGCTCATCTGCCTGTGCATCCTTGGCAATCCTCTGGAGGGTGTAAATGGCACAGCATGGACTGGAGGTTGTGCCAAATGGGATGACTTGCCATTCATGCACAGTTGGAAGGGATCTACTGTCCAAGTCACGCCAGAGAAAGCGGAGGAGGGGTTTATCTCTGGGTAGCAGGCGCACCTGGTGGAACATGGACTTAACGTCTCCGCTGATGGCAATCTTGTGCTGCCTGAAACGGAGGAGAACACCAAGGAGGGAAGGCCCAAGGGTTGGACGCAGGATCTGATATCACCAAGTAACTAACAGTCCAGGATCAATAACGAAGTTATTTGCCCTGGATTAACATTACAACCAACCAATCAGTGGCAAGTTTGGATTGTGATGTCATTAAAAGTGCGACGTGAAGGTGAAAAAAACAGGCTCCCGCCAATTTCAAATTTCAGAGCTACTTAGCCATCGCAGACAAGTGGATTCTTCACTGTGTGATTCTTTACAATCGTGCCTTACAGGTAAGATAGCCTATTTCCAAGAGTTTTAAGCACTAATTTGGGGGGCATGGGTTGCATTTGTAATGGGGGGAAGTGTAATGTCTGACATTAGGTTATATGATGTCAAAACCATTATAGAGTTAATGTGTCTAAAAACAATCTAATAATGATATCTAGCATAACTAGGTAGTGTGCTAGCTGTTATACAATTGGAAAAAATTGAGTTACCAAGTCTGATATTGATAAGAAATAAAATATTAGTGCCCAGTTATATCTCTTAACATGATGGAATGTCTGTCATTAGGCTGTAAGCACTTTGATCCTATGAAAAACAGGCTACCTAGCATGACCAGCTAGTGCAATAGCAGACTTGTGGTGGTATGAACTAGCCTAAAGGTAGCTTACTACTAAAATGTTCAAGCTAAGCCAGTGTGAGTCTGTAGACATGTTTGCATAAATAACATTACAGACAAAACTCCTTAGCAATGTGTGTTTTAATCAAACGTTATGGCATTAGCAACGCATATATGCATATGCGATGCTACAATTAGCTGCAAGTCTCCTGCCTCACATGAAAGTGGTGGTGTTGGGGGGCAATTTATTTCTGACAGACAGAAATGCCACACCTTCATTGATAGCAGTGGAGGTGATGAAAGTGAATTTGAATTGAAACAGATAAGCAATTAAAAATAAAGCGTTAGTCCAGGGGGCATCACAGAATCACATTTATCCTGTGGTATCGCAAAATGTTAGCCCAGGACCATCACAGAGTGACATTCATCCTGGACTGTTGTTTATTGTTAGTCCTGGACAATCACAGCCACAGTCATTCTATGCTGTCATTAAGTGTTGATCCAGGACCATCACAGCATTACATTGATCCTGGACTGTTGTTTATTGTTAGTCCTGGACAATCACAGCCACAGTTATTCTATGCTGTCATTAAGTGTTGATCCAGGACCATCACAGAGTGACATTCATCCTGGACTATTGTTTATTGTTAGTCCTGGACAATTACAGCCACAGTTATTCTATGCTGTCATTAAGTGTTGATCCAGGACCATCACAGCATTACATTGATCCTGGACTGTTGTTTATTGTTAGTCCTGGACAATCACAGCCACAGTTATTCTATGCTGTCATTACGTGTTGATCCAGGGCCATCTCAGAGTGACATTAATCCTGGACTGTTGTTTATTGTTAGTCCTGGACAATTACAGCCACAGTTATTCTATGCTGTCATTAAGTGTTGATCCAGGACCATCACAGAGTGACATTCATCCTGGACTGTTGTTTATTGTTAGTCCTGGACAATCACAGCCACAGTTATTCTATGCTGTCATTAAGTGTTGATCCAGGACCATCACAGAGTGACATTCATCCTGGACTGTTGTTTATTGTTAGTCCTGGACAATCACACCCACAGTTAATCTTTGCTGTCATTAAGTGTTGATCCAGGACCACCAGCATTACATTTATCCTGGACTGTCATAGAGCGTTTGTAAAGTCAAGGTCATTTTTATTCTTGACCTTCGTGCAAGATTATGCACCGTTATGCCATATTTTTACCTTCATGAAGGCAATTTGATGGTAAACAAACTTGTCATAGGCGAATTGTTCACCTAGCATAGCTGTACAGCATAGGCCTAGTGGGTCCCTACCGAGAAACCAGCTGTGCAACTTCCAAAACCAGTGCCCCGCCAAATCTAGCAAGAATCGTAAAACATACCTTGTCAGTATATAAAGCTCTTTGGAGATAGTTTTTGCCTGTAGTTAATCCTTCACCTCCACAACAAAAGCATTTGCATTGTGTAGGGAGGGATATATGTCGGAAGAACTTTGCTATTTACAGTAGCAGAGTAACATATAAATGCATTGTGACTCTAGAGGGAACTATACAGTCTGTAAAGATACCTAAACCTGAATAGTGTACATTTAAGTGGTAGCCCAGGACAATCACAGCATTACAGTCCCAGAGTAATTGCTGCCATTAAATCATAACTCTGGCATTATGCGATCTATAGCCCTGTTGTTCAAGGTCACAAGTGCTGTCTATATAGCAAAAACTACATTTTTCCAGCACCTAAAGCTAACCTATCAGGGCACTTGGCTTAAGTTTGGTTAATTTCAAATGCCCAGTTAGGTTAGTTTTAGCTGCTGGGTTATTTATTAACTGTATAATGGAAAGTATTGTGAGTAAAGTCTGTGGAGGTTAAAAGCATGTGTTATTTTCTTTCAGAGATGGAGGATATTATTAAAAAAGCAGTTATCAATGAAGAGAAAGGAAAAGGTGGATCCAGGAAAGCTAAACTAGATGTTTGTGTCATACCACGTCAACAGAAAGATATTCATACCATTGTAATGGGCAAACTGAAAAACCTGGATGGACAATACAGCACATTCAATTGCACCTCAAAGAAAGACCAGGAAAAAAATTATTTCAAATTTAATTGTCTTCGGTTTGGACATCCAAAGCCGAAAAGTTACCGATCTGTAGGCTGCAAGGCTTATGTCTCATTCAAAGTCAGCACTTATTGGGAAGGTTACACAGTAATTGTACAGCGTGTATATGACCACCATACTAACCATAGCACCAGCGATCCTGGGGATGTACACTCAAACTGTATGGCCCCTGAGCTGAAAATTAAAATAGAAGAGCTCCTTTCCCTTGGAACAAAACCAGACATAATATTAACCGAGTGTCACAAGTGGGCCAGAAATCAAGGACACAGTAACGTTCATGATAGAATGTACTTTGTCACTCCACGTGATATTGACAATGTGAGAACAACTGTCACGAGAAGGAAACACTTCAATTCTAATGACAACCAGAGTGTTGAATGTTTATTGACTGGGGCAATGCAAGAGCATGTGTTATTTTACCAGCCATACATGTCATATCAGGAGCTGATTATTCTTCTTCAGACACCGATGATGAAGTCAAACTTAGATAAATATGGAAAGCAGCTTGTGTTTGTGGACACCACTCACTGTGTCAATCAGTATGACTTTCCTCTGCTCACACTCCTTGTAAGGGATGATCATGGACGAGGAGTTCCGGTGGCATATGCCATTGTTAGCAACGAATGCCAAAACACTCTGGAGAAAGCTCTTGCACAACTGAGGAAGCAGTTCTTGTGCCCTCCAAGGTAAACCGAAATCAGTGTTTTGTTTTATGTGTGCATGTTGCAATTGTGTGACGGTTCTCGTGTCAATGACCTGGCTCATGCCTCTCTAGTATCTTTACTAATCTAAAAACGTAAGCCTGTTGGGCACATCTTTACATTGGCTGTGTATGGTGTCCAAGTTCATTTTTTTTTTAAATTTATACTGTATTGGAACCTACACCCCCACCATGCACTGAGTTTTGGTCACACCCATTTTGCCATAACCTTCCTTTTAGGGCATTCATGGTTGACAAGGACTATGCTGAAATCAATGCATTATCAAGTACTTTCCCAGAGTCTGCCATCCTTTTGTGCTGGTATCACGTCTTGCAGGTAGATCATTTTTAAGTCCACTGCATATTGCAATAGCTTTTCTTTACACTCTCAGATTTAGTCAGTGTCCTCCATTGTTTAATTGTTTCCCTTAATCAACAGGCAGTTGAAAGATGGCTATCCAAAACGGACTCTAGTGTGCATGGACCCTCCAATGTTAAGATCAGAGATTGCATAATATCTTTTTTTTGCAAACTCAAGGCTTGTAAAACTGTAAGTGTATTGTAAGTAGGTCTGTGCATGCGTGGACTTGATAATATAGGCATTACTATGGTGAAGTAGGCTATAGCGATATGTTGTGAGTTGAAATTCTAGGCATGTTTTAGGTGTACTGTACATAGCTTATTTGTAGTATTTTGACATATCTTCATCATGTTACAGCATACTACATCCACTAATGTATTTGAAAATGATGTGATTCATGTACCATGTAAACTTGTGTTTTTCATATTTCTTGGAGGTTGCTGAATACAAAGCCACATCAGAGAAGTTCTGTCATGAATTTAAACAGTACCCAGCTGTGTGCCATTACTTCAAAAGGCACTGGGAGGATATTGGGCACATGTGGTCAAATTATGGACGTTGCTTCAACCACTTGGATTCGGAAACTAAATAATGTGATTGAAAATAATGTGATTGAACGGTAAAAATGTCATTTTTGCCCAACCTTACATGCTATACATACTAAGTTATTAGCCATACATATCCTACTGTGTATTTAACAGGTGTCTAGCATTGATAGCAATCAGTATAATTATTGTTTTATAAATATTGTTCTTCAGATTTTTCCACAGGCTGAAGTACCAGTTTCTCGGCGGCTCCAGAAACAGGCGCATCGATGACCTCATTCAAGTGCTTCTGGGAAAAGCTGAGGATTACTTTACAATCATCCAAAATTTGCAATTTGCTGGACGTATAAAGAATAAATGCACATTCATTCATTGTACTTCACCAGAAAAAAACAGAGGATTTGATCAAAGTAATTCTGACACTCTGTATGTCCCATTGCCAACCACTGGAAGCACTACAATTGGCAATCTAATCACAGAGAAATCAGTGCAAAGTCATTCAGACAGTGCAGATGTCCCTGGGCCAACCATATGTAGCACTAGTACTATGGATAATCTAAACACAGATAAATTGGTGCAAAGCAATTCAGACAGTGCAGGAGTTTCTGTGCCAACCATGGGGAGCAGTACTACTGAGTTGACAAGTGTTGAAAAATTAATGAATGTCACGCGGATTGTTAGCTGTTGGACAAACATTCCCAATCGCATTGAAGATATGATAGACAGACTACATAGCCATGTTGTACAGGCAGAGAGTCAAGGTCACATCAATGTCCCATATCCCATTAATGTTGTTGACAGAACCCTTAAAATCAGACCATTATTTCCAAGTCGAAAAGGTACTATGGGTTCAGGCACTTTGTCTTGCAAAGCTGAAACACCAGCGAAGACAGTGGAAACCCCTGATTACCCTCTCAAAAAGCGATTGAGAAGCTCAACATTTAAACATAAACGCCTCAGATTCTCTAAGCAGTAATGGGGGTCAGGGCAATTCTAAACCAAACCCTTGTAGTGCAACAGGCAAAAGATACTGTCTAATGCTCTTACAGTATAATTATGTGTGCATATTGATGATATGTGATGAAAGACTGTCTCCGCTGTTACTTGTAGCGGATGTTGCCCAGATCCGGGCCTGATCTGACCTCAGGGGTGTATAATAAAACAAGAGTTGGTTAAGCTATGAACTCTGTTATGACGGTGAAGTTGGTTCTGATTCTGTATGCGATTAAAAATTGTTTGATTCAGTATAACATGAATGAGAGTACTAATAAAGCATGTGTCTAGAACACAAATTATCGTGCGTGTTCTGTGTCATCTTTACACCCCCCAACACACACACCATTACACCCCACACAACCAGTAGGCGTAAGTCATTTAGAGAATGTCAGAAGGAAGTAGGTACATAATTGACTAATCTTTATGGAGAATACGGGGGGGGGGGGGGGCTTGTTTCCTTTCAGTCTATGGAAAAAAGTGACTGCATGTAGAACGCACATTATTAAATAATAGATTGCGCCTGCGCCAGCTGACATGACTCACAGCAGATATGAAATTTTGTCTGCATTGGCTATGGTGCAAATTCCCTTACTATTCATTAAATTGAACATTATGACTGACCATATAAATCACTATATGTTTCCTTAATAAACCATTGTAGGCATACATTTAAAAACTCATATCACACAATTTGGTTAATTAGATTTTCTGTAGGCTAGCCTAACCATTATACCATACCCCCTCCCTACACACACTATTTCATCACACCCCATTATTATTACTTATACCGGTAATTCCGTTGGAGTAGCACGACAATGAACTACTTGAACTGATTAGACAGTGTTATTGTGTGTTCAATTTGCCCATACATGTAAATGTATGAAATTATTTTAAAAAAAGAAACTCAGAATGAAGAATATGTTTTTATTTAGAAACTAAAAAGTCTGCATCATGAACAACAACGACATCATTCTGTTTAGTATTTTTATTTTTTTACATTTTGGGACTAAACATTCAATTGATCCAATTTCGCGCACAGCACGGAAAGAACATGGACCAGTGCAGCTGGTCCGAACGAATGGGTCTCTAAACTAAAAGCAGAGTCGCAATCGTACATTTTGGCGTTTTGGATCATCTTCATCAGAGTCTGTCTGTGAAAAAAAAAACATCAATCACAGCAAAACAACAAATTATTATAAGACCTACGGTATGGCATATGGTTTAAAACTAGGGCTGTGAATCGATTAAAAAATAAACTAAATCACATGCATCCATTTTTGGCTATTACATATTTTACATATTTAGACATATTTTAAAAACAATTTTGGCAGACGAGTCAATCAATGAAAAGCCAAACTAACATTATACACTTTTCTACAACTCAATGACTGAACTGAAGTGATATTAATTTGGCTACCCCAGCATCATTAACAGCTCAATCAGCACACTAGGCCTCCTTTCTGCATATCTGCAAACTGTAGTTAAAAATATTGGTGTCCTAGTTGATAGTTCTTTCAATTTTAGTAAACTAGTGAGCAGTGTGGTGAAGGGCCGCTTTTATCATCTAAGAACTTTAGCTAAGCTCAAACCTTTTTTTTTAATATCACAACAATCACAAAAAACAATTATCCATGCTTTTATCACATCCCGCCTTGTAAATGTAAATCAGGTTTGGCATCAGTGTAGTGCCTAGAATCAGATTTTTAGCATGATAAATGCAAATGACTGAAGTTTCCATTCACTGTCAAAGATTAGTTTAGGTTAGATTCAACTTCATTGCCATTGATTGTGAAGAGTACAAGTACAAAGACAACAAAATGCAGTTTGCGTCTAACCAGAGGTGCAAATAAGCAGAAAAGTGCAATGTGATGATATACAGTACAGACAGGTGCATTGAGGTGATACTTCAGACTTGACGAACTATAATACTGTGATTGGATCATAATACTTACTTTGTTTTGTCTGCCATGTCTTCAGTGACACCCTGACAGATGTCAGCTGAATTGACATTGTGGACCAGGCTCCCTGCAAACCCATCCGCCAAGTCCATGGCCTCTCCCTCTGTAAGACAGCTGAAAATTGTCGTTTTTGTTTTCTTTTTTGGTGGCTGCTGCAGTACCACTGGAGGCAGGTTTGCCCTTCTTCCCTAGAAAGAGAATGAAATTGAAAATTGTAAGGACTCTATTTCTTTTTGAATCTATAGCTTAAAAGTAAAAAAAGAGTCCCTATCTTTGTAGGATTTGGCAGCACAGTGGTAATTTGAAGAAGCTTGTTGGAGCCATTTTGGGTTGAATTTAGTTAAACCACATCTTGTTTTATATAGTGCGGTCTAAATTGGGTCAGGTACACTGTTTCTTGAAAAAAAAAAATAGTTAAACAATATCAAGAGGGGGTTGAATAATTTCACTGGCAACTGTATAGTGGGTTGAGGCAGCCGTGGCCTACTGGTTAGCGCTTCGGACTTGGAACCGGAGGGTTGCCTGTTCGAACCCCGATCAGTAGGCACGGCTGAAGTGCCCTTGAGCAAGGCACCTAACCCCTCACTGTTCCACGAGCCACTGTTGTTGCAGGCAGCTCACTGCACCGGGATTAGTGTGTGGTTCACGGTGTGCGGAGAGTGTTTCACTAATTCACAGATTGGGATAAATGCAGAGACCAAATTTCCCTCACAGGATCACAAGAGTATATATACTTATACTTACTTATCCTCAATGTGATTAGGAATATAAATTGGCACTACAGACATTTCATGAAAACCTACCCCAATAAGACTCCTGAAGACATTGGCCGACATGTTTTCACCTTTAATTCTTCGCTGTATTTCCGCCGGAGTCATTTTGTACATTTTTTTTTTGGCCCCCGTGACCGCTAGGCGACCAGGGACTGCAATACTGCCTTGCTCCTCCTTTTCCTGGGCCAGTCTCTGGCCGTCCTCCTTTTCCTGGGCCAGTCCCTGTTCTTCTTCCTCCTTTTCCTGGACCTGTCCCTGTTCTTCTTCCTCCTTTTCCTGGACCTGTCCCTGTTCTTCTTCCTCCTTTTCCTGGACCTGTCCCTGTTCTTCTTCCTCCATTTCCTGGACCCTGCCCTGGTCTTCGTCCTTGCTGTCACTGCCCTCAAGGTTTCCCTTTCCCTGATCTTCTCCCCCTTCATCTCCTAACATATCTTCCTTCCTCCTTCCTTTCCTTCCTTCTTCTTCCATGTCTTCTCCCCATATACTCCCAAAAATCTGTCCCTTGTCTGCTAAATTTTTTCTGATCTCTGAAGTATAAAGATGAATGTAAGTGCTCTGTAGCATTTTAGAATCATGAATTCAAGTTCAGTACAACTAAGTTCACAATCAGTTCACATGCAGTTATCAATCATCTGTTAATGTTAAAAAAGTTTTATACTAAGTAAAATTAGAGTGATAAATTGTTGAACAGAATATGTACTCACCTTTACAATAGGCGCAAATAGGACACACTTTTGTTGCACAGCGTGCATGCCTGTAGGCAGCACAGCCATCACACTTGACCTTAAATGGAAAGAAAGTTGTCAAATACTAATAAAGTTACACTTTAAGGATTAAGGTTTTTAAATTTAGGAAGGTGTGTTAATTGTCATTCCTACATGGTGTACATCAGGGGTCTTCAATTGGCGGGCCGCGGTCTGGGTCCGGACCCGGACCCTGACGTGATCCTATCCGGACCCGGACCATATTGAGATTTTCACTACAGATTTTCACAGCTGCGCTAAATGTTTCGTAGGCTATAACACAGTGGTCTCCAACACAGTGCCCGCGGGCACCAGGTAGCCCGCAGAACGGCTATGAGGCGCCCCCAGCGCACCTTCTAAAAATAGCCATCAGGTCCCCTGCAGATCACGCTCTAAAAACACATTGTGAAGTTTTCAATAGATATTCTAGACCAGAACCATTTTAAGAATGTACAGTATGTAGCCACACATCTGTAACATTAAATTGATATTGGTGATACCTTACAAAAAACATTTAAAGTTGTTGATGGATGGGTTCAAGGAACCAGCTGTGGAATATCCCTCCTTGTCTCAGCTTAAATCTTATTTCAAGTTCACGTTAAGATCTTAAAATAGCTCAGGCTACTCTGTTTTACTCCCAATAGCCGGATATATAGACAGAGACTTTCTAATAAAGAGACACAGCACTCAGAAAATCCTCTATAGAAATGCATTGGGTTAGTCTGTCTACACATATCCCACCCCTTCCGCGGCAAAACGTGGACATGTGAATACATTGAGCCAATCATGTGGTGTGTTGTGAAGACATTGTGCCAATCATGTGTTGTGATCTCGCAGCTGGAGCAAAGTTGGTGTTGTGAAGCCATGCGCATTTCTGCCGAATAGATGCCCGATAAGTCCCCAAAAAGCATTGAGATATCGCCGCCGAGTGGAGGGACTTGCCTAAAAGGACTTTGATATAGATAGATAAATAAAAAAGATAGATAGATAGATAGATAGATAGACAGATAGCCTATACAGGCATGTTAATCATTCAAATATTATGATGCTCCGGGCCATTGCTTGAGGAGGGCTTAAGTAATTGAATACCCCTGGTGTACATGAAGGGACGAAATAAGGGTACTCGAAGCAAAGTGAGGACAGAGAATAGGTCAAACAAATGATAGTTACACTCAAACATGATTTTTAAACTGCCCCAATAAAGATTATTCCCATAAATGGTTACATGGTATACTTCACCTTTGTTTCAGATCGCATTATCCGCCGGCAGTCGCTGCACTTTTGTGTCCTGTCTACAGATGAAATTAATTTAAAGTTAATACATAGAAACCATGCTGATGGTTAACCAATTTCATGTATACCATAAATTAACATGATTTGTATTCAGGGTTTCTTCCTCATCCTGTGTGTACTCACATCATCAGAATGTGTTGGTGGTAAAGCATAGTGGGCATTACAAAAAAAAAGGTTATTTTTAGGCCTTTATAGTCCTAAAAGCGAAGGTGGAAGTCAAAGGTGGAAGTAAATAGCCTATAGCAAACTTATTTGGTGTCATTTGAATCATCTTTTTATGCACATTAAGAATATCAGGTGTCAGTGCCCAAATATTCGACAGAGCTACATAGAACAGAACAGATGTGGAATACAGTTACAAACTCGACTTTTGCCGCAGTGGGACTTTAAGTAAAAGCATAAACAAATCTATCCCATTTACTATGTATACTATGTATAATGTTAGATAACTGAAATACTTTACCTAATGACCTGAAAAGATCATGGCACAGCTGTGCTCGTATTTCGGACATCTCCCATCCAAAGTCCTTCACAATGCCCTGCTCAACTGCCCCACCATGTAAGAGCGCTTGTGCATACTGGGGAATGAAGAACAAAGTGGCCTAAAGATTAGAGAAATAAGCTTGTGACCAAAACCTTCTCCAGCAGACATGCTAAATGTTCCGGAAGATTGAACTGTACTTATAAGTAGCTTCCAGGTTTGAATATGTACAGTATGTGATGAGGGCACTGAAGAAATATAGTGAGTGCTATGTTGACAAAAATAATCACTGATTTAGTGCAACAATGCAATGCAATATCAACAAAAATTACCAGAATGACATGGACACCACAAGAGTGTCCATCTGTCTGCATTGGATGCTGGACATTAACAATCTCCCAGGGCCCATCACAGCCCCTCGCTGCAGCAAATGAGCTGGTCAGAATGGAGAAAAGATAATGAGGTAGTTATTTTGTATAGATTCAAGGAGTTATAACTGTAACTCGGCTACCACAGAAGGTGCATCATAGTTAGGAACTATGCATTAGGGAAATGGACCCCAGTATAGTGTTAATCAGGTAAAAAATAGGTTGCCACTGTTTGCGGATTTTACCTCCAGTTGTTCAGGATATCCTGTTCCTTGGCTTTGGACTCTCCAAGGGAGTTCATATAAACTACAATTCTCCGTTCTATGCCTGCATACTAGAGCAGAGAACATTGTGAGTTTTACAGATTCCAAATTTCAACAGTTTTTATGCACGGAAAGCATGTGAAAAAGAGCAAGCAGCAGAGCACTTACAAAAAGAGTCCAATGATTGCTGTTCTCCAGCATGGCTCCCACGACATACTTCTGGAAGATGTTCATCTAACAGGAGAGAAAGAAGAAGTTAAAAACGTCAAAATTTAAATGACCACAATAGGTATAGTAAGCCCAAGTCTGCTGACCTACTGCACATTAAGAAAATACACACACACACCTTCAAAAAGTAGGAGTTTCTGGCTCTAGAAGAACCCTCCGAGATTTTGGTCATTATGTGGCTTGGTACATTAATGGTACCTGGAGAGTCCTGCGTCAAACAAAAACACAGAAATAGTGAGATTACATTTAAAAACTTAGCCAAAGTATATTATCACATCCTGCATCTGCCTCATGAGTACTGATAATTAAATGCTCAGTATTAATAATAATACCTTGCAGAGCAGAAAAAGGAAAGAATCGATCACCTGTTGAAGAAACATAGTTAGATCAATTCAAATTCCTGCATGCATTCCAATGATTTTCTTTCAAATTACTCTTTGAACCCAAAATTTGCTGTACATTGTTTGCTGAACAGCACTAGTAGGTTAATAGGCAAATTCTACCATGCCCCCCCCCCTCCAGCTTTTAATGTTGTATTTACATATTTTTTCAAAAAGTAAAAGTAGCAATTTATCTGGTTTTAAAACTTAAAATCATATGTGACATAATTTCCATGCATCTACATTAACATATAGACACATGGCTGAAAATTAGTTGGAACCTCATCTGAAATATATGCGTCCTCGAAAAGATTCTTCAGACTAGACACATAGATAGTGTGAGGTCCAACCGTTCCAACAAGGTTATCTAATAAAAAGGAAAAGGATATCTTTAATTTGACATAATTTGAAATAAACTAATGATGACACTTTTTATCACGCAGCCTTTCACACTTACCAGGCATCCTGAAAGGTTTCCCAGTTTTCTGAAACATAGATTCAAATGATTAAAATAAGGTGTGGACAAAGTAAGGATGAATGTCACTGTCATATGTGGGCCCAGGCTAAACATAATGCTGGTGGTCCTGGATCAACACTTAATGACAGCATAGAATAACTGCGGCTGTGATTGTCCAGGACTAACAATAAACAACAGTCCAGGATGAATGTCACTCTGTGATGGTCCTGGATCAACACTTAATGACAGCATAGAAAAACTGTGGCTGTGATTGTCCAGGACTAACAATAAACAACAGTCCAGGATGAATGTCACTCTGTGATGGTCCTGGATCAACACTTAATGACAGCATAGAAAAACTGTGGCTGTGATTGTCCAGGACTAACAATAAACAACAGTCCAGGATGAATGTCACTCTGTGATGGTCCTGGATCAACACTTAATGACAGCATAGAATAACTGTGGTTGTGATTGTCCAGGACTAACAATAAACAACAGTCCAGGATGAATGTCACTCTGTGATGGTCCTGGATCAACACTTAATGACAGCATAGAAAAACTGTGGCTGTGATTGTCCAGGACTAACAATAAACAACAGTCCAGGATGAATGTCACTCTGTGATGGTCCTGGGCTAACATTTTGCGATACCACAAGATAAATGTGATTCTGTGATGCTCCTGGACTAACGCTTTATTTTTTATTGCTAATCCGTTTCAATTCAAATTCACTTTCATCACCTCCACTGCTATCAATGAAGGTGTGATATTTCTGTCTGTCAGAAATAAATTGCCCCCCAACACCACCACTTTCATGTGAGGCGGGAGACTTGCAGCTAATTGTAGCATCGCGTGCATGCGTTGCTAATGCCATAAAGTTTGATTAAAACACACATTGCTAAGGAGTTTTATCTGTAATATTATTTATGCAAACATGTCTACAGACTCACACTGGCTATTAGCTTGAACATTTTAGTAGTAGGCTAAGCTACCTTTAGGCTAGTTCATACCACCACAAGTCTGCTATTGCACTAGCTGGTCATGCTAGGTAGCCTGTTTTTCATAGGATCAAAGTGCTTAGCCTACAGCCTAATGACAGGCATTCCATCATGTTAAGAGATATAACTGGGCACTAATATTTTTTTTCGTATCAATATCAGACTTGGTAGCTCAACCTTTTCCAAATTTAGAACAGCTAACACACTACCTAGTTATGCTAGATATCATTATTAGATTGTTTTTAGACACATTAACTCTATAATGGTTTTGAAAACGTTCAAGAGGCAAATAATCGTTTTGAGTGCTTAAAACTCTTGGAAATAGGCTCTTACCTGTAAGGCACGATTGTAAAGAATCAAGAATCACACAGTGAAGAATCCACTTGTCTGCGATGCACGGCTAGTAGCTCTGAAATGTGAAATTGGCGGGAGCCTGTTTTTTTCACCTTCACGTCGCACTTTTAATCACATCACAATCCAAACTTGCCACTTATTGGTTGGTTGTAATGTTAATCCAGGGCAAATAACTTCGTTATTGATCCTGGACTGTTAGTTACTTGGTGATATCAGATCGTGCGGGTTGCACCAGGGAGCAGCTGTGAATTCAGGCATTGATTCTGATAGGAGAAGGAACAGTCAAATACAATGCGGTCTTTTTCATTATGACGCACAATATGGTGAGGTATGTACCAAGCAGTGTTGCCAGATGCCAGCAAGGTTTTCCAGCCCAAAGCCTCGTCAAAAACCGCAAGAATGCACAAAAAACCGCCCAAATTTGCTTTTGCTTGTTTTTCATTTAAACACATTGAAATCATTAACAAGCTTTAAAATTACCCATTTTTCGACTTAGCCTATCCAATTTCAGAAACAATATTCAATCAAATGAACGCAAAAGTAGGCTACACGGACCTCAGTCAGACTATTCTTCTGTAAGCTTATATTAAGGAAAAATAATGCAATAAACGTAGACTATTAATGAGTCTGTTTGTGTCAATAGACGCTTGGAACAAAAGCATTCCGTAGGCTAGCCTAACATAAAAACATTGAGTGGATATATGAAAATACAAAATAGCCTAACGCACAACATTTCAATTATTTATAATAGCAACTTGACATGCATATTCATGTATAATATTAGATGAAAATCGCACTGATTATAGAACAGGGGTGTCGACTCTTTGCAGAGGCAGTGCGTTCATAACGGGTGGGCCAACTCTAGGCTACACAAAAAATATTTTCATAGGCCTACCCCAAATGTAGGCTAAAGGCTTGAGTTAAACTTGAGTCTGACACCTGTGATTTAGAACAATTAATTAATACATAGGGGCTATCTATTCCCTGAGACAGGCAGTTAGGCCTAGAGTTTTCATGAAAATCGCGCTGAACATAGGCTATTTAGGACAGTGTAAGTGCGCTCTTTGCAGAAGCAGTGCGTTCATGCATGGCAACTGCACGCAAAAAATATTTTCATAAGCCAGATATAGGCTAAAGGCAAACTTGAGTTTGAAACCTGTAATTTAGAACAATTAGTAGGCCTACCTGACAGGCAGTTTAACCTAGAGTTTTCATGAAAGTCGCGTTGAACGGACAGGGGTGTCAGTGCGCTCATGCAGAAGCAGAACGTTCATGCATGGCGGGCCATCTCTACACAAAAAACATAGGCCTATGGCCTAGGCCCTTCGTGAAAATTGCTTTGAGCAATTGTTATTAGGCCTAAAAATAATTAAAAAGTTCTAGTAGGCTTTGTCAAACTTCCTCAACAACTGTCGGGCTGGACAGAACGTGGGCCGTAGTCCTATGTCAAGCCATTCGCGCAAGACCTGTGCGCACATCCATCAACCCTGAAAGAAGGGGTAAGTCCATCCTGTCTCGTAGGTAATCTTTCAGCAGTGTGCACCCTCATGAAGAGATTGACTGTAATGAGAAAATGATCTTTGCCCACTTTGGCATATTGATATTGTCAGTCAGGTAGCTAAATTTGAAAACCCCGCGAGCTGTGTGTTTGAAGGGCGGTCTGCGCCGCAGTAGGGGAGAACCGGACTGAAACACTTTTTAATTAAACGTAATTTACAAAGACATCGTAAAACACAGAAAGCTAATATTTTGTCACAAGCAACCCACATCTGTCCTCTGTCAAATACAGTTGCATTTTCAGCTCTGAACTAAACCATTCAGGAGTTATTTAAGGAGAAATCGAACGTGCGTTTTGTTTCATTCGTCCCTCCTGGCCGGGATAAAGGAAACGACATGGGGGACGAAAGAAACATACAGCTTAAACTTCCCACAACTTCAATATTTGACAACATCATGAATGGTACTTAAAATGTGTTATTTTAGATAAATTACTGCTGGGCTTTACTGTCTGCTATGGATATCTAACAACTAATTGCCGTCATTGTGCGCATATCTCGCGGTTATGGAAATACCATGCACTATGCCATTTATATAGCTAGAATGCATGTTTCGATACATAAGGTGACGTGAGCTGAGAGTGTCTGTTGTGAGTTTAGGGGGCACGTCAGCCAGAGGGTGTGTGAGTGAGAGACTGCTGCCTGCTGACCAGAGAGGGTCGCTGGAAGAAGGGTCTGAAGTGCCTGTGTTTCGGCTACAAAAACCCGCCGAACTGATCCGAAACCAGCCCAATTTTTATACACCCGCCCAAACCCATTTTTGCCCGCAAAATAGATTGCAAAACCGCCCAATTGGGCGGGAAACCGCCCAATCTGGCAACCCTGGTACCAAGACTCGGGAGCATCAGCTACTTCAGATGAGGATAACTTCTTGACATACCCAGCATCAAGCAGCAGGGTTTTGATTGCTGCAGGGGCTCCAGGAGGGCCTAACCTTACAGGCTGGGTTGGAGTGATAAGGTGAGTATGATCAGCTTCTATGAGTAGCAGAGGGCTTACATTATCATGTTGTTTCAGGGGAATCTGCCGGAGATGAGCATAGCACCGCTGGAGGGATTTCACAGGGTGAGAATGTTCGGACAAGGAAAGCTGGTCAGCAGTGAATGCGTGCCTGATGGCATAGGATTTCTCTGGATGGGCCTTTGGAATGAGGGTGAAGGACACGTCGGCACCGTTAAGAGTCTGGATATCCCGTCTCACAGTCCTCAGCGTCAGGCTCTCAGGCTCTCCTTCCAACTGAAGTTTCTGGGCAGCAGGATACAGCAGGATCGTACGTTCGGACCCATCATCCAATATGGCATACGTGTCTAGGGACTTGTTTCCATTGCGCAGGGTCACATCAACCACCTTCAGCAGCACTTTATTGCAATCGCTAGGATGGTCTAGGTAGAAATTCTGCACTTGCCTCTGGTTGATGTTGCATAGGACCTGCAGATGTTTCCCATTGCACTGGTTGTAGCGTCCCTTCAGATCACACTGGGTTGCAAAGTGGTCTCGTGCACATCGCCAGCAGCGTTTCTGCTCTTTGATCCAACTAGTTCTCTGATCTTTTGTGAGGTGGAGGAAGTCCTCACATTTACTGACATGATGTTCAGGGGAGTTACAGTAAGCACACACTGGACAGCGTTCGGATGAGGAGTTGGGGGGAAGCGGACTGGCTTTAGGAGGAGCAATCTGGACTTTAGGGGAGTTCACTTGAGAGGAAGTCTTACTACCATGGAGTATGGCTGTAGCTCTGAAGGGGAGAGAGGGTGGTTGCTTTGGCCGGACAGGCTGAAGGGTTCTCTCCCTTCTGGGCTGGCAGCGGGCTTCATGTCGCAGCCAGGAGGAGAAAGCTAGGAGGTTATAGGAAAGGGGACCTGGTCTGCTCAAACTCATGCTTCTCTTAAACTGGCAAAATTGCTCACTGGGTAGTTTCTCTAATAGCCTCTCAACATGTGAGCCACAGGTAAGCTCAGAGAGGCCTTCGTGGCCCATGGACTGGAGGAGACCCACTAAGGCCTGTACTCTAAGGGAAAACTGATCTAGACCTCTACCATCACCTATCCGGATAGCCGGCATCTCCATTATAGCCCGGAGCTCTCTCAGAGCAAGCTGTCTGGGTTGACCATAACGCTCATCTAGGGCCCGAATAGCTTGAGTGTAGGGATCTTGGGCATGGACATAAGCTAATGCAAGTCGCCTCGCCTGATCTACCTTTAAGTGATCCAGTAAGATGTGGTATTTATACTGCTCAGACTCTCCTGGGTCTAACAGGTTAGATAGGGCCATCTTTAACATCATATACTGGCTTTCATCCTCACTAGTAAGATAAGGAAATGAGGGACCTTCTACCTTTCTATATGACTGCAATCGGCCTGAAGGAGGAGCTAAATGGCCTGGAGGGGCCACAGAAGTAAGGTGGTGAGGCTGCACATTGCGGGACTGGTACACTGACTGGGCAGAGCGGGCCATTGCTGCAGGGACAGTTTGAGGTGGCAACGTGTAGGCTGGGAGCAAGGGGTTACATGAGACTGAGACTTGAGAGGTGGCAGGAAACTGACTATGGTCAGGAGGATTCATGTTCATTCAAGTTCATGTAGTGTGATCAGAATTAAGAATAATTGAAGAATTTACATTTACATTTAGTCATCTAGCTGATGCTTATCCAAAACAACTGACAGATTCAGCAGCCGTGGCCTACTGGTTAGCGCTTCGGACTTGTAACCGAAGGGTTGCCGGTTCAAGGCACGGCTGAATCTAGACACTTTTTCAACTGCATGAAACGTAATAGTGAACCATCAACTACCCCCCAGATTTCAGTGCCCATCAGTCCCAACATTTATCAATATAATCAAACAGTCCAAAAGTAAATTAAATCCCAAACCAAACCGAAAGCATATAAGTATAAGTATATATACTCTTTGATCCCGTGAGGGAAATTTGGTCTCTGCATTTATCCCAATCCGTGAATAAGTGAAACACACTCAGCACACAGTGAGGTGAAGAACACACTAATCCCGGCGCAGTGAGCTGCCTGCAACAACAGCGGCGCTCAGGGAGCAGTGAGGAGTTAGGTGCCTTGCTCAAGGGCACTTCAGCCGTGCCTACTGGTCGGGGTTCAAACCGGCAACCCTCCGGTTACAAGTCCGAAGCACTAACCAGTAGGCCATGGCTGCCCCGTCAGGTTATAAATAAAAAAAAAGCCTGCCTTGAATACCAGCCTGTCCCAAATAAAGGTCCTGTGCTTTGTTTAGCCTAAGGAAATAACATTTATAATAATTTGAGGATTAGCCTGGATTATTTTATGATGGTTGGTAGACAAACTGGCTTCAGATATCCAACCGAGTGAATATGAAATTGTCTTGGCTGTGGATAGTGATGTGATGCTGTTAATGGGGAGTTTTAGGCCTACAGCTAGCGTAAACCTAAAGGTTATTATTTCTTTAGCGTACCTATAAGGCTTTTTTTTCTAATCAAAAGTGAGGGGGACGACGGCCGTCTCTTCAGCACTGCGGGGGACATATCCCCCTCGGCAAACAGACCTGTGACCACCCAGCCATGCATGAAAGAGTGGACATAGGTACACAAAGCAACAATTACAGAGAAAGCATATAATATAATATAATATAATATAATATAATATAATATAATATAATATAATATAATATAATATAATGTTATATTATATTATATTATATCATATAATATAATACAGAAAATGGCATGCTTGACACTGAGACACCAGACAATCAAGTTGTGTGGTTCTGAAAATTCCAGAAATTATTTATGACAGTTGGATGAGGATTTTGCTGTAGTAGAAGAAGCCTTTTATGTAACTCCCAGGGCGAAAAAAAATCATTTGCACCTTTCACTGAAAGGTTCTGGAAATCTTTCCCCCAGCACCCCCTTGTTTCTCAGAAGGACGTGGTTGGATTTACTTTGTTTGTGGGATTATGGTGTCAACGTTGGTGGTAGAGGTCGGGATCTGAATAGACCCACTAAGACCCCCATGTACCAACCCCACTCTAAAGACTCTGGAGGGTGAGAAAATGACTCTCTCGTTAATGGCTCAAACCAACGGGAAAAGATTATCAGATGCAAAGCTTCAGTCCACATATCATGCACACACTCTGCTGCGCTAAAGTTGATTCTCTAGCAGCAGGATTGTGATAATAATGTGAACCATCACACGACTGCAGGGAGAATTTGAGGGATGGTATGTACCAACTGCGTGTTTTTGTTACAAAGTCACTGGAGTGGAATGAAATATGAAAACACACCAATGCATGCACACACACACACACACACACACACACACACATAGACACACAGACACACAGACACACAAAGCACCCCTCCACTCTCATCTCCCTGACCCAATCTAAATGCAGGAGAGGTCTACAGAAGTAACCCAGTTACATCAGGAAATGGTGCGTGTTGCACAGAATGTTCAGGACACAGAATCGTCAGCATGCACCAGCCGGAAACTAGGCCAGCTATATTTGTCCTTGGGACTGATTATGAATGTATTATGCAAGAGGATGGTACTGTTGCATAACCCGTATAGTGCTCTCTCTCTCTCTCTCTCTCTCTCTCTCTCTCTCTCTGTTTGTGGCTCACCTCATGTCCCCTCTGCCCAGTGCAAGATAGAGTAACATTACCCTCTTTTCAATCATGTAATGCTAACCCAGAGCCAAACATTGACAGTTTTTTTTCTTACGCTGTTGAATGGTGGACTGAGCCAAGCAATCTGTGGGGACAAAGCAGTCAGCCTCACACTGCGTAAAAACATCAAACTGTAATTTAGAACACAGGGAGATCCAATAACACTGTGTGTTTGTCTCTCTCTCTCTCTCTCTTTCTCTCTCTCTCTCTCTGTGTATGTTGGAAAAGATGGCTGATTGAAAAAAGCCCCTGTTGTATTTCCAGTGGCCTATTTGACATAACATTCCATTGGCAAAAGAACAGCGTCCCTTTTACCCAAATAAAAAATGTTGTGTACTGCAGTTATTAATGCATTATGAAACATTAAGTAAGTATTGTCATGATGCATTTCTGCTGATGCAAAAACTTCAACCGAGTGGTCAGCTCTTGGAACGTTGGACTGAGACCTTAAAAGATGACAGGATTTTGACCAACAATTGCTTTGAGCAGACTGATAAGGCCTTACTGTATGGAGATGATAAACATTGCTCAACAGTCTGCAGGGCTGTTTTAAAGAGAGCAAAAGTGCTATTGAGGTTATGTGCACTCTGTGACTTGCAAGCCATCTGGCAGCAAGGAGGGCTTAACCCCGGTAAGTACGCAGATTTATGAAGTGTCTTGTTACCACTGCGGCAGTCAATTGACCTTTACGTAGAGACCAATGATTCATGCAAAGACAAGAAAATCAAATGCAGAAATGAATATCTTGCATAACAAGATTAACTTTATTTAGTAATGATCTTTGAGAAACCTGTTTAACCTGATTTATGTGCCAGGATTCATCATCAATGGTCTCTTTATTTTTTATTATCTTTTTTATTATTATTTTATAACTCTCCACCTCTGTCTTTGCAACTGCCAGGGGTTGCCATGCCAACATTCTGACGTATGTAGGATTCCAGAAATAGAAATGTGAGGAATGCTGTGGTGTCCCAGGGTCCTTTTGGTCCTCAAATGCATCACTGGGCTTTTATTACTCCCAGATCAGAGGATATTCTGTCCATGTATGTACGTGAAACTTGTATGTGTGTGTGTGTGTGTGTGTCAGGGGGAGGAGGTTGTACTGTATGTGTGTGAGTATGGATTACCAAAATCTATAGATTCACAGCTCTTTTAGTACAAGGTGCTGGGGTAAAAGATGGGATGCTGAATAGTGATTATGGTCCTGGTTAAACCACCCACACACCACTTACACATGATCTGTTTTTAAACATACAGGACCTTCATCAAAGGTGGGATAATCTAGGCTCTTATACATATATAATGTCATGGATGGACTAGAGTGTTATGTAAGTATGATGTTTTATTGAAGCGTTGCCTACGCTTGGAGCAGCTGTGCATCAGAAGCGGACCATGAAAACGTCACCCATTAAGAAGCAGCCAGTTCTGAGGACAGTGACCTAAACTGCCCCACAGCCTCACTGAGCTGTGAGTGTTTGGATCCAAGTTGATAAAGAGAGCATATAACATCACTTATCCTTAGGCCTTTTCAAGTATCTATGTCTCCAAATTAGAACAGCATGTTTGGTTTTTGTTTTATGTTTGTCTGTGTTTTGGTGTACAGTGTACAACTCAACTGTTATGTTATATGGTGTTATATTGTATTATGTTCTATTATATTGTATTATTTCATATCATATTATGTCACAAGGGAGGAAATGTCTTAATGACTGGGTGTATGGGAATGAACTGAACAATACAGTCCTGAGAGGGTTAAACACAGTGTAATCACATTTAATAGGCAGGCATTGCAAATACATTCTGGTCACTGGGGACTAGTTCACTGTTACATAGAGGAAGTGTCTCTGATTAAGCAGTGCAGGAAGTCGGACAGCTTTAGAAGAGCCGGGCAGAAGTGCTGTCACAGGTAAAGTAGCACAGTGGGTCAGGGCTCCGCAGAGCAGACATCATGTGCAGACTTGTCCCTCCGTTGGTGACATGCCACAGTGTCATGGAGGCACCTATTAGAGCGAGCCACCAGGGAGTTCCTGCAAGAGAAGAGCGGGTTAGATAACAGGATACATACCCTTCTTGTCTCTGTCTGATGCAATGCCCCACACACAAGGTCCTCTGATCTAGCTCTGGGGTAGTCGGCAAATAAGCTAATTTACCTAAAAGTTGGTGTGTTCCTTTGATGGCCTAGTTCTCAGTGGCAGCTGGCCGATCTCAGAATACAGAATACATGAGCAAAGGTCCACCATGGAGCAGATGACAGCAGCTTGGCAGTTCATAGGGTTCACAGCTGACACACTTACAAGATTAGATAGGTTTGACCTTTTGACCTCCACACACAATATGAATCCATGTTTATAGTTTTCGTATGATGTTACACGTGGCCTGAGTTTCCATAGCTCTCAGAGGAGCCTGTCAGGAGTACAGGGACTGGCATTAGCCCTGGCAGCCCAGCAGTGTCATCTAGTTAGAATTTAGATGGGCAGAAATATTTATAACCTGGAACCAACTGACCCACGGCCAGGCATGGTAGCTGTCAGCTCTGGCTTTGAGTGATACACAAATACCAGCAAGCATTTGGCGCTGGAGAATCTGAATTGCCATACAATGAAGAAACTCTCAGGGCTAAATACAGCCACACTGCTTTGAGCTTTTGAATTTGCATTTAGCCTTGAGCTTTCCTCTTGAACACACATTACTGTAGTATTCACATACTTGTATAAGCCTTTTCTGTTGATAAATGAGCATTTCGCTTACAGAATAGCAGTACACTTGTTTGTTTAGCATGACGCACATTTATGTTCACAAAGTGTAAAACATTTTTTTAATTCAATATAGGCTACACATTCTTACAACTGGACAATGTTTTTCTTACAACTGGACAATGACTTTAGGCCTACAACAATCATAAGAAAAAAAATATCGCCACTGGGAGGGGGCAAAAGGGCTGCGAAGGCCGTGGGTTGCCGACCGCTGGTTTAAAGGAAAGTTAGATGAAGTGCCAAGATTGCTTATTGTGGCTTTACATTACCATTTGAAAAACAGACGTCATGTTTTTTTTAAAAAGGTTTATCTGCAGATGGTTACAGAATTACCATCTCACACATTTTTGCTCGTGCAGTTTCATATGAGTCAATAAAGCCATTTTAGAGACATTTGTTGTTCAGGCATAACTGCCTCACTACTATAAGATGCTTGCTGATTTTCAATGTTTTCTTAATTCCCAAGCATAAACACTGCACATCATGATGTCAAATAAATAAAAATAGCGTGTAAACAACCTGTGTCTGGAGTAGATAGTCTGGACATAGCAAGGGACCAATACAGATTGCATCATGAAATGCCCTGGTTCCTATACGTTCACAAAATAAGACTTCTTTTCTTGAGGTATCTGGGGAGATGCCCTCATCCCAAAGCCCTAATAATATGTGTCAATAGGATAGTGAGGGGAGATGGGAAATGATCTAATCCAACTGGGCAGCACTGTACTGGAGCCAGATGGAGCGCGTTCTTGTCTAAACGTTTATGACAGACCACACTGAGTCTGCAAACACCAGATTAGCAACTTTAGTAAACAAAGGGGGCAAAAGAGAGCTTTCCACATGTCCGTGAGACAAGAGCTGTGTGAACCAATCATTGTGTTCAGTGCCAATGGCATTAAATAGAGGTGTCAAAGTAATAAGGGTATTAGAGATTAGAAATAATAAGGTATTAGAGATTGCATGTAACACTATGAGTGTTACCTGCAATTAGGTAAAAATGGCTTAATCTGCTCAACAGTTACACAAACTGGTACAATATTCATGGGTTTCATCAGATCCCTTTCCACGGGTGTGTAAAATCAAGCTCCTAGATTATGAATGCAGACTGCATGGTGCTTGATTACAGTAATACACCTGTGGAAAGGGACCTGATGAAACCCATGAATAAGCAACTCTGATAGAAAGTTGCGCAACCAATGTGTAGCCCTAAACTGTTCAAACATGCCAAATAACATGCCTCTGAGCTTGTCTGTTGTAAAGCTGACAACATGGCCAAATCTAGCTTTCTGTTTTTGTGTCCAGAGACTGAACATTTTGCCAAAATATCCTCAAGAAAAACAGTTTTACCTTGTTTTATAGCTTAGATATAATAGGCTATGATGCTGAAACCAATCCTAGTTGATCAATGGCAAATACACAGTAGGCTACTTAGACTATAACCTATAGCAAATAGGCTAGGTCTATAATGTTTTTTTTCCGTAGCATCAGCATATCCCTCCATCATCAAACTAGCCTCTCAGTAATTTGTAATCATCAATCAGGTCTCTTCTAGGCTGCTGGGCTACTGAAACGTCTGTCAATATTTGATACCAAACTTCTTTTGTTAGATAAATGTTGCTTTGAAAATGTCATGATTAATTACATACCACACAATAGACCGAAAGGTAGACCTACAGATTTTAATGACACAACCTACACCTAAACCTACCTCACCATTCAAAAGAATGGAAATTCTGCCTGTCATAGTACTTCATTAGAAATAAGTAAGACGGGTTCGCAAATTATTCTATCCTCCAGTGTTCTATTCTATTACTGCAGCTGGGCTAGGTGGTGTAGTAGAACTATGAACCAGTCCTGCACATTCTCTCTGCAAAAATAAATCACGCAAATCACGCAAGTCAATTTGTCTCCATCTCCTACTCCATCCCCTGCTTATGTGTATGTAAATGAGCGTGTTCATAGTGTGTGTTTGCTTTTGTGTATGTGTGTGCTTCTGTGTGTGTGTGTGTGTGGGGGGGGGTGTGTGTTTATGTGTGTGTGTGCATGTGCATGTGTGTGGATGTGTTTCTGTGTGTGTGTGTGTGTGTGCGTGTGAGTGTGTGCATGCCTGTGTGTGTGCATGTGCGGGAGTGCGTGTGTGTGTTTACGTGTGTATGTGCGTGCATGTGTGCGTGCCTGTGTGTGTGTGCTTATGCTTGAGTGTGTGATTGCCAGTTTGTGTGCATGCGTGTGTGAGCGTATATGTGTGCTGTGTGTGTGTTTATGTATATGTGTGTGGGTGTGTGTGTGTGCGCGTGCATGCATGTGTGTGTTTATGTGTGTGTGTAGCTGACATGGCCCATGAATGGAATTCCACGAAACTTGGCATGCATTCAGCTAAACATACTGTATAGCTTTACATCAAAGCTTTAGGCGTATGCCATTTCGATCAGCTACAGAGAACGAGTGGCAGACAGAGTGTGACGTCACTTATAGGCTAGAGATTGTTGAGTCACATTGTTGCAAATTTCATACAATGATGCATCATTCCACAAAATTCCACTAATCAGGAAGTTATTCAATAAGCTTATTAACAAGAAACATATAGCCTCAAAACAGCTATTATGTCTTATGTCATCTTGATCTGTAAAAATGTCACATGCAGCCATGCCTTAATATTGCTTACTGCACATTAATTATAGGCTAATATTATTATCATTTAATATTCAGTATTCATTATTGAATGCTTAACTGTAGGCCTAATGATGTTTTTCCCTATCATCCTATTTTATAAAGCAGGCATAGGCCTAGGCCAACCTGCGGGCATGTAATTGGGCTATGGGTTTTCTACAGGAATGGCCTGTTTGAACGGGGACTGCTAGTTTTCTGAAATAGTCGTAGGACTCCTGAACTATTCTGTGAGGACAAGAGAGAGGGTGTTCGAGTAATATTAACCAATGATTTTAGAAAATGTATGTGTTATTCTAGAATAGGCGGGTCTTCTGCAAGCGGGGTGGGCTGCGGAACCAAAGAGGCGGTCCCTGCGAATTAGCAAGAGAAGCCACGCGGTTCATACAGGGATAGCGGTCGTCCTCGCCTGAACTTCACATAGAAGGACACAAATAGGAGCTGCGGCATCACGGACGAATCAGAACGGACCAATGAAGGGTTGCAGCAGCGAAAACAACATGTAACATTCGCCACTGGATATTGTAGAGTGGAATTTGTTGTAGTGCTGTCACTGAATCCATTGCTGCAGGCGCTTTGTTCAGGATTTCTTTTTAAAAAGTAGACCTTTTGTTAATCATCGTGAACTGGATGGTCACTCGCTCATATAAGGTACGTTTATTGTGTACACTTTTAGCCTTTAATGATAATGCCAATCTGCGTTTGTTTGTTAAGAAAGACAACTTGAGTTAAATGTATTGCCAGTCGAGACTACGTTTTGTATTTCTACATCGGCATCAAATCCTTTCATACTTTGGCAGTTAACAGTTTTACATCTATTCTGTCGCTTATGTATTCGTGCCACCATGTTTTGCATAACGCCTATAACTTTGGTCATAGAGGCCATCTGCGGTCATAAGTGTAGCGGGTGGTATTCAGCCTAATAAGAGAACAGCGTAGCCTAACGCATCGTAAGAATAGCGTATAGGCTGCTCAAGTTCAACGAAGTGAATGGACACGACAAATCTGTTTAACACTGTAACAGTTTAATTTCGAGAATAGTCTATACGTAGCCAATCTGGATCGTCGTGTCGTACAATATTTGAGTGTTATGGTCTATCGGTCAACACAGATCCACGTTGGGCTTTGTTGGTTTTACTGGGGAATGGGGCTAATGTATAAGTAGGCTAGTTATATTTTATATTAGGTTTGGTTAGGATACATTTCAATACGCATCATTAAACAGATTCGCCTACAAACAAGCGTTTTAATCAATAATATTCAACTGAATATTTGTCAACTAATATTCAACTAAACCCTGCATTCATGACCATACGATAAACTGGGATATGACAGCGCGTTCTCTCTCTCTCTCTCTCACACCTTGACAAATCCTTTGAAAGTAGGCTAAACAACAGGTGGTGATTTCAAAAAGACACTGGCCTGTAGACAGGACCTTACTCTTACATCCGCAAATCGTCCATGTGAAATCCTCGACAGTTTGTCATTACTAAAAGAAAGCATACAATTATTAGCTAAACCCACTAAGCTACTTCACGGCAGATACGAGTAATTCTTGAAAAACAGTTAATGGTTAGCATAATTGGTCAGCTCGCAAATAGATCCGATTCGTTGATTTTACATTAGGTCATTTCGCGTAATGTGCTCCTCAGTGTAGCTCCAGTAACTTGAAGGGGAGTTACATAATGTTGTAACCGATCTTACGCAACTGCCTGACTGACTCTTTTGTTGTATTTCTCGCTGTTTCCCCACAAGGTGGCACTATTGTGAAACGCAAGTGAGGTTTGCTGAGCTGCAACAACCTGATCAATGAGTTTCACTGCACCAGGGGTGTTTCCCGAAGAATCCCAAGACATGAGAGAGCACGGCAGTTTGGGGATGCAGGTCCTGGACACCCCCATGGCACCTGGGGTCCGCGGGCTAGAAATGGCTTCTCCGAACGAGGCGCGCACGTTCACAGATGAGGCCGTGTCCATCCTGACTTCCAGCAGCCTCCTGGCACGTTCCTTGCTGGGGCGCAACACAGCACTCAAGCGCAAGGAGCAAGAGGAGACGGAGAGCCAGGCGGCGGCCAGACGCAAGCGGGAGTTCATCCCGCAGGACAAGAAGGACGACAGCTACTGGGACAAGCGCAAGAAGAACAACGAAGCGGCCAAGCGCTCGCGCGAGAAGCGCCGCGTCAACGACATGGTACTGGAGAGCCGCGTGCTCGCCCTGCTGGAGGAGAACGCTCGGCTGCGGGCCGAACTGCTCGCGCTCAAGTTCCGCTTCGGCCTCGTCAAGGACCCGTCCAGCACACCCATCCTGCCCCTCACTGCCCAGTCGCCCCCCCCTGCCCAGCACTGCTACCTGCCTTCTCTCCACCCGTCTCAGCCCTCAGGCCTGCAGCTGGGGCCTCGGAGCCTGGGTGGCACTGGGGGTGGCGTCACCAGCAGAGGTGACATTGCCATGGGCGACGCGGGCAGCATGTCGTCCGAGGACTCGGGCTTCTCCACTCCAGGCGGCTCCAGCGTGGGCAGCCCCGTGTTCTTCGAGGAGCGTCTCGCTGGAGAGCGCGACATCAAGCTGTCCCCTCGGCCCAGTGCCGAAGACCAGGCCTGCGAGGCCCACCTACACCACCTCCACCACTCCGCCACCGCTGGCGGCAGTGACGGCCTGCTGCACCACGCGGCCGGCCCGGCAGGCTCCCCCATGGCGCTGCATCTGTCTGGGGAGCTCTCCCAAGTCGTGGGGAAGCTGGAGTGCAGCGAGAGCATGAAGTGCCTCCCCCACAAGTTGCGCTTCAAGTCTCCCGGCTGCTCCGACACGCCAGTAGGAGACAGCCGCGGCAGCCCACACCCGACCACCATAACCAGGGGCCCCTTGCAGCCACACATTGATGGAGGGGAAGGCACCGTGGCAGGGTTCTGGTCCCAGGAAGGAGAGCACGCAGCCCCCAGCGCTGGTGGTGGTGGACAGGGGCCGAGTGATCCTTCGAGTCAGGCCGAGACCCACATGCTCAAGTCCCAGCTGTCGTCTCTCTGTGAAGAGGTGGCCCAGCTGAAGAGGCTCTTCTCCTCACAGTTGGTGTCCAAAACCAACTAATGTGCACCCCTTACCAACACATCGCACCCCCAACCCCAACCCCAACTCAGAGACACCTTTGGTCAACATCTGACATCACCTCACAAAAAACAGACCTGGCCTTCTTCATCTCCTCAACATGCACACAGGGACTGGGTGAAGAGAATAAATGGTAGGAAAACAGTGGACAAAAAGAAGAGAGCAAAAATGGACTGGACCTGTCACAACACTACCTCTGCTGAATCTGAGATAAGAAAGACAGGGAAAAAAAAACAAGAGATCACAAAATTATCAACTGCCTAACACACTCCTCACTGTATAAGTTCTTATGTGAAATATTTTGTGTAACACTGTTGTTTCTCACTGCCCTAGTCACTAACTTGTGTCACACTCGACTGACCGTGTATGTACTGAATACTGTATGTCCCAGTGCAAATGGCAGCACAGTGCCAGCTACGTACGTTGTTCACTCTCGCCTCCAACACTGAAAAGACTGGCCCCTTGTAGTACTTGATTACAAACATATACGTATCTGAGTGACATGCCGGTGTTCCAGGGCCATCTTGAAGATAAGAGAGGAGCACTATTTGAACTGAACTCTAGTGGACTTTCCATTGAAAAGCACAGCTTTGAAGCTAAGAGGAATGATGTTGGAGGCAGTGTAGCAGGGGGTCTAAGATGCCCTCAAACACTGTGTGTGAGTGTGTGTGTGTGTGTCAGGAAATCTGAAAATTACCTGAGTTTACAGCACACACACTGTAAACTTTACATTTGATGATGGTAATTGTCATGTCTTGTGTCTTGTAAGCTTATGTAGTGAGTTTTGTACATGTGAATAAATACATATTAAAATACTCTTGACCTTGACATTTGTCTTTTTCAATGAAT
Source organism: Alosa pseudoharengus (assembly GCF_046254945.1). Lineage (NCBI taxonomy): Eukaryota > Metazoa > Chordata > Actinopteri > Clupeiformes > Clupeidae > Alosa > Alosa pseudoharengus. The sequence goes on along the minus strand of NW_027468774.1, from coordinate 21,314,615 downwards.
ACAAATGACTCCACATTAAACCTAGAGCCTACAATGTTTTAAATTAATCAGTTGTGACTTAATGAAGAAGTCTTGACACATAGTTAGGGGAAAATGGCAACAGAGTAGCTTGTGCCTTTAAGAGTGCCGTGCTCTCTGGCATACTGTGCAGTAGGGAACAGTAGTTTGGTGGTGAAACATAATCATTTCAAATCACATTACAAAATCAGATTTTTGTAATTATGGTGAACGTCCTCAGTCTGGCGAACAGCTGCACTATTTTCAGTTATAAGAACTCTCTTTCTCTCTCTCTCTCTCTTGTATGTGTGTGAGTGTGAGTCACTCACCCTGGGGTGGGTAATGTTATCTGTGGGTCAGTTAATCCGTAAATGAGACAGGCAACCAAACAGTCAGTCATGACGGTCAGCTTCAATACCAGCCAGTCAGAGAGACAAGTTCTGTAATCTGTGCTGATAGAAATAACGATGAGAATGCTGAGGTTTCTAAAAACAGCCAGATGATGATGATGGCAAAAGTGTGGATACTAGATTAAATTAAATGATTAAACAATTTATTCAAATTGTAAGGTCATTTAAAATATATACAGGCGAGGAAATTCCCTGTGCTACAGGTGGGGTATTTATCACAGTGGCCAATCAACAGCTGAGCCTTAACATTCAACAATATGACATGGGATACTACTAACAACAATAACAACAACAGCAACATACCAAAGCAGCAAACACAAAATCATCAACACAGCAGCCTACAGTGCAACATGTAGGAACAGGAACAAACATCACCCCCAGAACAGCCTTCAAGAGCATTTCACTGGGGTTTTCAAGTGGGCACCCATCTTCTTTGGTCTTTCGTTGAATTAAGCCCACGACACCTCCAGAGGGCTCAAAGGTGATGTCTGCCATCTCTCTCTCTACCACCAAATGCCAACAATGGTCCGCAACATAATCAGCCAAAACGCAAGCCCTTGATACAGGCACCAACAACCAACACACCCAAAATCAGCGATTCCACACATCGCAGAGTCAACTCAGGTGGTCTGTGAATGCCTCAGTCATACCAATTGGCTTGTCTTTTCAGCAGCCTCCTTTCAGTGATTGTCTGAGTGAAACCAAAATCCAACAGCAGTGTTGTGGCTGACTTTGCTACGAAACCTTAAATACCTACTGGTCTTCTGTGTGCGTGCCAGCCACGTTCCTTTATTGGCCACCTGTATGCCACCTGATCTGCATACTTTAACTTCTTCCTCCATTGCATCTTCAAAGGGAATAGTTAGCTCAATAAAGTAGACAATGCGCTCACACTCTGAATACACCATGTCTAGTCTCAAAGCAGCAATACATTGTGGAATTTGCAGTTGCCTTCTGATGTCCGCCAGGAGTTTCCAATCCTGCACGTCCCATCTTCCTGTATTGCTTGTATTTGCCTGATTGTCGCCTCTCTGTCCTTCTCCCACCAACAAAATTCTACTGTCCCTATCAATTGCCGGCAAAGAGGTAGCCTCAACTCTCTTGTTCCCAAGCAAAAATGCCAGTGATTTTGAAACCTGATTATGTCTCCAGGTGTAGCGGCCCTGGGTCAGGCTAGTTATACAGAATGAATGTGCTTCAGAAAGCCATGACTCATAAAGAGCTTCCAGCTTCCATCTTCACAAACCCATTGACTGAGATTCTGTGGAGTTGGAAGAATGGCATAAGTGGCTCCTACCATAAATGTAATGCAGTTAGCATCCATGGCCCATAGCTCTCTTCAGCTGATCTTCCTCTTCTCAACACCATGCCAATTCATCCATTGCCCTTGTTCTGCTGGAGACACCGTTGTAAGGTAGGTATACTTTAATGTCCCCAAAGAGAAATTTGTCTTGGGCTCCAGCCACTGCATCACATACTGTAATAACTTACATACATTACACACAACATAAATTATACATTCATACATGTACTTTACTCCCAGACACTGGATCACACATTTCCCAACATACTCAACGGCAATATAGACATCTGCTAGAAGTAGCAGCTCAAACAGCAATGTGCCACACATGAGTAGTTTATTGTTGAACGCAGCTCGCTGTCCTTGATTGCGAACAAAGCAGGTCACCATTTGTCTCTTCTCCTGTGCTGTAGACTTATCCCATGCTTTCCAACTGGAACCAAGACCAAACCCTGCTCTGAGATTCCTTATGCTGCAGTGCACCTGAAGTATTCTTAACTGCTTCCTTTGGATTCCACTTCCTTCCAGGTTTCACTGTTGGGACAGTATTCTTGATGACTGAATCCTTGGACTGTGACAGTCAGTCATCTCCAGATTGGTCTTTGAACTCCTCCGCCAAGCTGGTCATTGGCAACTCCAAGATTCTCTTTCCATACAATGCTATGGTAGACAATGTGCCCTAAGCCATTTCCTGACTACACTGTTAACAATTCTCTCTAATTTTTCAGCCTATGAAACAGCAATTTCATACACAAAGGCCAGCTGATAATTGGCAAAAGTCCAAACTGTAGGCACCACAACTTAAGTTTCTATTGATGGAATGAATAGCCTCAACAATGAATTCTCTAAGCTCCAAGACTTGTCCTGGGTCACTCAGTGTGGAATTATACAAGCCTACCTCAACTCTTCAATGATATTTCCACAATAGACGAAATCACCTGGCCATTAGTATATAACTTGTCTTCCACATTTTTCCTTTCCTAATAGGTACATATATCCAGCTATGATGCCAACCCCCAAGTGCAGCTAGCATATGGTGGACTGATTTGTGGTGAAGCACAACTGAATGTCCTCAAAATTTGCCCTAACTAAAGCTGGGATGTAAAGTAGGTGGCAAGGTAGTAAGAACAAAAACCTGGTCAACAGGATGAAAAATACAAACTCAAACATATATATATTATATATATTTTTTTTTCCTACCCTATTCTTTTCACCTCCTTATTGACACAAAATAACATCCTGAATTTTCACTAAGAGTTTGCATCCACTCAGTAGAGGGCAGCAGATAGTCAGTTTTCAGCTCAACAAAAGACATCCTGAGCCATGTGGTACTCTGTGCAAATAATCTAAACAGACCCTTGAATACACATTCACATCCAATAGAGGTTGCAACCTGGTTTCATTAGCGAAACCACAAAACTGTATATCTCTAATGTTGTCATGCTATGTTGACAAATTATTAGGAAATATAAAGGTCTGGAGATGCATAAGACAAAATTAATTGCAAAATGTGTAGGGTTAGTTAAAACTGGATACCTCCTGGTGAAGCTATGGTTGCACAAAGGAATGCAATGTGCACACATGTCTTGCTGTGGTTCAGAGATTTTCTTTCTGCTAGCTGGAAAGGCTCCGTGCAATTGTGTGGCTCTCTGCCCTGGTGGGCTAGCCCTGGTCGAGGATAATAAAGAGATGGTTGACAGAAGGAGTGTGTTGATGATGGGTAGGGGGCCACAAGATCTGAGAGGCATGCTTTAATCAAGTCATCTCTTTGACTTCCTCTTTCCCTCCCCCTACCACACTATTGCACATCCACACCCACCCATGCATACACAGACATTCAGAAAGACATACACACACACACACACACACACGCACACACACACACACACACACACACTCAGATGCACACACACAGCCCACACCCACCATTTTCTGCCCATCCCCATTTTTGCGGAAGATAAAGCCTGTTGCTAGGCAGGCAGTAAAACTGTTGCCATGGGAACACTCTCCCAGACGCAGCTGAGTGGAATAGGGGTGGGGTTGGGGTGCATTTGTAGGGTTTGGGAATGGGGAGGGGGGAGGGAGAGAAGAAAGAGGCGCCAAGTTCAAGGCAAGTGCTTTGGCTCCAAGCTGGCGGTTGGCATCCTTTGTACACCTCCTCTCCTAAATTAGGGCAAGAGGGTGCACTGAAGGAGGGCACAGATATCTATGGTCTGCTGTTTAAAGAGTGGCTCCATTCTTTCTTTACATCACAGGGAGAAGCAGGAAGTAAGTAGCCTACCTAATGGGAAAGTGGTATTTCGCCAGACATAAATATATTCATGCAATAATATGCAATAATAGGTAGCCTACTACTTCTATACAATAGTCACACAAGTATTTTCATGGTAGAATGAGCCACAAACATACAGAGCTGCCCTCACAGGAAAGCAGAATTGCAAAAGAAACCAGGTTATGGGGTTAGGTTACCAGTCTGAATATATCTCAATGTGATACTAATAATAACAAATTTGAGACATATCCAAAACGACACCGGTTTAAGGAAAGATGTTACTTTGTATATAATCTACCACAGGCTTGTTTCTCAAAATGACCTCTCTACATTCCATTTTCTGTCCTCCCTCTTTCTCTCTAGTAACCATATTATGTGGATCTCGCCCTACATCTGAGCTAGTCTGGCTCTGAGCCGAGTCTCTCTCTCTATCTCTCTCTCTGCTGCAACGGGATTCTGAGGAAAAGATAGGGGAGGGCTGTACGAGAGCGAGAGAAACAAAACGTGACTAGGCACCCAAAGCGTCCTGTTATGCAACTACTGACCTACTAACATACATTTGGAGACGGAGCGAGAGAGAGGGAGGAAATAGGAGCAACTCAACAACATAACACGAGGAACCACTGCAAAATAATCTAAACGCTACCCGACGACACACTCGGACACCCAGGACCTTTGCGTAGAGCGCAGACCCCTTTGCATTTCTGCTCTAATTCTTCACGACACAGATAAAGGAATTCATACCGAACGCGCTGCAGCGAATATAGTGGAATTTTGTTCATCAAAGAGGTAGGCTTTATTTACGACATTCAGCCTTTCTTTGTAATGTAAGCGTGCCTGTCCGTTCTTTTAAGAGTGGCGTGTAACTGAAATAGACAAGCACAACATATTGACTGACACAAAATCGGCAGGTCATACTATGCTTCATTCGTGGTGCTGTAATATGGTTTCGGTGCAAATTACCACTTCCTGATGTGAGACCTCCTTTGTATATTTTTGTATTGTGCTACCTGTGTTTACTTGCCTTGTTTTGAGTGAGGTGATGCATTGCACGTTCTCTTGTCATGTCAAGGCGAGGCATTTCACCCACGATTCCGAAGTGGGTTTATAGGTGACGCGCTACAATGTTATTATCCCTGGCTACAATGTAGCCCATAGAATTCCTCCCTAAAAGTGCAAATGTTTGCTTAGCAGGAAGAACAGTCCCATATGCTAAATCACAAAAATGGTTGTTTCGAAATGTCAGCCAAATGGCAGTTCAGTAGGCTATGATGTAATTGTATAACAAATAGTTCGATACTCAAACTTAAACTTTATTCTATGTGTGTGTTTATATTGTTATATATTTTATATTTCGTCGCGGCCTGCTTAGGCTATGTCGTTAACAGCTTACACAGAGGATAGGCTACCCTACATTTCTCCAGCAGGTTACGGAGTCCACGCGGGCGCAGGACTGCGAACACACTTTTCGCTGTCACGTGTAGCAGTCCCGTAAAGGTTACCGCGGGTGTTTATGTTAGCGGAGTAGCTGATTAACCCTTTCCTGGACACGACTAAAGTAGGCACAAAGCATAGCCGGTTGCTAATTGGTTAGGCTTCTTGAAGCTCAGGTAGAACGTTTGGCAAAGTGCGTTTAAACATGCGAACATCAATAAATTCCCTTGTCAAAGATCAAAGACTGTAATTTTACGTCAGACATAACTGCAAATAGGCAATTGCAAAGATCCCGTGAAGGCTACTACGGTAACCTAACAGATGCATCCAAGAAGATGAAGCAGTCTGGTGGCTTAACCTGTTCAGTCCCATCGTAGGCTACAATTAATGCATTAATGCGGGGAGAAGGATAACACCACTAATTAACCTTAAACGCGTACCTTAGTTTTCGACAGGTTTGACCAATGTGTCGTTGGGCACGAAGATGAGAAAGGCACTCTTCCATCAAACAAAATCTTAATGCCTCAACATTTTTTGTCGTTTTTACACCAGAGATTGATTGCATTGATGATCTCAAACATGTTGCATGCAGGCCAGAGACAAATATGCAGACCATGATGTTTGTATTATGTTTTGATTTTCTAAATTCAGTTAAGCTAACCAACAAATTGATCAGATAAAATAACATTATGCAATATTATCTCAAACTTGATCAATCATTAAAGCAGAAGTCATTTCACGATTAACAAACCTTGTAAACAAGCACGGCGATGTAGCCTATGCCTAATTTGAACAGCATGCCCCCCCACACACACACCTAATGTTCATTAAGGGCCTTTGTTGTTGCATAATATATAAATGAAATAATTAAAAAGGGCCGGGAGAAAGGTGATGCAATCAGCGGAAACCCATAGCCTGTAACGCGCCTGGTAGAGCGGGAATGCCAAGAGGTTGGCGTTTACCCCAGGTTCGCTGTGCCAGTGCTGAATGTAGGTCACTCAGTCACTGAGGGAGGGGGATACGGTGCGGAGGAATCCATCATGTAACCCCGCCAGCGTAAATCCTCTACCATCAGCCATAACACAAAAAATACAGACAGGGTTGTCGGCCGGAGATAAATATTTTTATTTATTACATTTGGTTAGGCTATTTAGTGCATTTTATGTATGGCCGCGCTTAGTCGAATGCTATTGCGTCATACGGAGTAACCCATGTGCTGTGCTGTAGTCTTTGTTCTTGTATTTTCATATCCATTGTCTGGGCATTTTACTGGCAAAGAGGAGGTAGCATGTTATCAATCTGCATGTTACAATCTGCTAACCTCAGACTTTACTTAACAACACTGGCACCGTCAACAATGATTTTGTGGTAGTAAATATAAAAAAACATCTGAAAATCTGGAATGGCTTCTGTCTGGTTCTCTATTTTCTCAGGGTTTTCTTGGCACAGGAGTGTTAAAAGATTGGAGGGGGCGGTAGAGCTTTGTTGTATGGATGTGGGTGAGGGAGGGAGAGGCCAATTACAGCTTTTAGTAGGCCAAGGGAGCACATGTGACTGGGAAAACACATGGCCAGGGTCACTTTTTTTCCCCCTCGCTCCCTTCTTTTCCCTGTACGAGAGAGTGATATGAGTATGTTCATAGAATAAGGAGTTTGCCCCCAGCGCTCCGCCCTACAGTCCTGAGATTCCTTGTCTTCTTTCTTGGAAAAAAGATTAGTTGACCAGTGACCCTCACCACCCACCCCACCTCTCCACGGGCTGTACATTGCCCTGTTCCTACTGGAGATGGGAGCCCCACCATCTAGGGCAGAGACAACTGCCCCCCTTTCTCTCCCCTCTGGATCTGCAGAGGTATCACGTGCAGCAAGGCATCTGGGCTTAGCTGGAGTTTCCAGGACTCACCCAAGTCTGACTCCTGTTGCCTCAGAGTGTGTTGGTGGTGCATCTCAGATTCTTTCCCCTTTGACAAACCACAGCTTTTGGGTAACCCAAGCCTACTGACATTTACACAGGCACACTTGTCTCTCAGACAAACATACACACTTAGAGAGAACCAAATGTGGCAACACTTAGGCTATGCTTCATACATACGTACATACTATACAACTGTTTGATAACTATACAGGTAAACGAGTACAGGAATGAGTAAGAAAACTAAAAAAAAAAAAAGTTTGAAAAACATATCAGCTAGGGGAAAACGTTTATGATGTATGCCGTGTGTTCAGTCTAAAAACATATAATAACAACCAATTGGAACATTGCAGTGGCCTGGCTGCACAAGTCAGCACTAACAGCAGTAACTGGATATGCACCAGATGCTGGAATGTAGGGGGGTATGAGTCCCATTGTACTGATAACTTTGGCTCGCCTAGTCTTTCCTATCTGTTGCTCCTTTGTGCATAGCACAATTCACACTCCTCTCTTCCTCTTTGTCTGTCTCGTCTTGCACCGTCTCTTTTTTCTGTGCGTGGCAAGAGATGAGTTGGCATGGCCATTGACGTCAGCTTGTACTTCCCTCTAGTTTCTGTGGTTAATCCCCCTCTGGTTCCAGAGCACTTTTTGCACACGGACCTGTCATTGAGGCCCTGTGTGTCATGGTTCGCTGATTTTTACGTTGGTAGTGCTTGGTGTCTGTGTGAGCTGTGTGTCACATTGGAACACTAATTTCCTGTGTTAAGCCCCAGCCTGTAAAGGACCCTCTCCCCTTCCTAATTAGTTTAGTTTTGGTTTAGTTTATTTTGCTCGCTTTTAGTCATCCTATTTGTCAAGCACTTCTTTTGTCGTCTTTCTTTCCCTCATCTCCTACTCACTATATTTAGAGTAGCCTCCCATGATCAACCCCCCCCCCCCCCCCCCTCGTTCATGTGCGCAGCTTACTCGTCGCTACCCTGACCTATATTCTGTCGAGTGCGAGCAGCACGTGGACTGTTTGCCGTACGGTTCCTCGGTTTCTGGGTCAGTGGGGCATTGTGAGAGATCTTTGTCTCTCTAATGCATGTAGCCCCTTAAACGCTTGCGTTATATAAACACATAATTTTCATTTTTCACAGTACCAGAGCCTCATGGGCCAGAGACGTATATTTGCCTTTCAGGCATCAGGTCCAATTTCACCTCAATTCAAGATATAAACTGGATGCAGTTTGAGCTTGCCCTTTTTTGTCCTTTTTTTGAAAACAAGGTTTCCTCATTCACAAAAAGCTGAAGTGAAACCTGCGACAGTGGCGTCAGTCAATCTTGTTTGTTGTGTAAGGCTGGCCCAGACGGCCGGGGCCGGGACACAGATGGAACGTAAGCCAGGATGTGTACAGGACAGGAGAGGAAAGCCAGCAAGGTCATGAGATTACATGCACGTCAGCGGCAGCAAATACACCACCGAACCCTCATACAGGGTTACCTGTGGAGCAGCCGTGGCCTACTGGTTAGCGCTTCGGACTTGTAACCGGAGGGTTGCCGTTTCGAACCCCGACCAGTAGGCACGGCTGAAGTGCCCTTGAGCAAGGCACCTAACCCCTCACTGCTCCCTGAGCGCCACTGTTGTTGCAGGCAGCTCACTGCGCCGTGATTAGTGTGTGCTTCACCTCACTGTGTGTTCACTGTGTGCTGAGTGTGTTTCACGGATTGGGATAAATGCAGAGACCAAATTTTCCTCACGGGATCAAAAGAGTATATATACATATACTTTACTTATACATAAAAATGCAGACCCATGTGGCAACCTCTGTGTCACTAGCTCAAGGTCAAGTGCAGCAGAACTCACCGAGGCAGGTGCAGGTTTTATGGAACTGCTGGGCTCTGGTCAACACTAAGGGCAGCTGAGGGGTTGTGGTGGATGTGCTGGCCAGGTAGTTGGGAAACATGGTCTGCAAAAGCAGGAAATAGACGAGCATGACACACAGGCGGCAGCGTGACAGACATCAGAGACAGACCGAGTTGATCAGAAGTGCGTGTCTGTGGGGTGTCCATTAAAAAGAGTGCTGGAATGCTGTGAGGATTTGCTCTTAGTTTTATGATCATTAGACTTAATACTTTATAGTTAATAGTTTAAATGGAGCATTAAACAAAAACAGGGAAATTTGGGGAGTTTGGTATTAACTAGCACATCTGTCACAGAACATGGATAAGCCATCTGTGACTACATGGAGGGAATTCACTGGAACAACCACTGGCTGGTTTTGAACACCAGACATCCTGCCATAAGAACCCCACTCCAAATACACACACATATACACATAAATCAAAGCCACGTGTTTTCATGAACTAGGCTAGATACTGCTTACTCTGCTTGGTCGTAACTGCAGACGCACCTGTTTTGCCTATTACCAAATGGGTGGGCTGTTTATTCCATTATCACCGGCCATTACAGATTCCCCCCTACAGTATTGCAGCCCACCGAAAACTACGCAGCCCCCACCCCCCTCAAATTCATGTCTTCAGTTAAATGTCTCGCAAAACCTTGTGCCAGCAGTGGGCCTCAGGGTGGGGTGTGTTACCCAGCCCTGCCCCCACCTTTCAAAGCACTTGACCTATATAGCCAGAGCTCCCAGCCCCCACCCTCTCATGCCAGACTCCCTTGTGACCTTCCTCGGGTGTTAGGTTGACCTCTATTTGTCTGCGTCCGTCAGTCATCATCAGGAATTCCTGTCCTTTTAACCCTCATGCCGTTTTTGCATACCTCCTTTTCCCTCTTCAACGGAGTGTTACAGCTTAGTAATAAGGAAAGGAAAGAGCTTTCAATTACTCCATCATTTGTGGCTGTTATTTCCTCCTCTTAGCTAACTGCTTTGAAGGTAGTTGTCAGCCTGCCATCTTTATGTAGAGGAAGTAAGAACCAGACAAGCAAGCACTGGGGAGATGATGTGAGATATGATCGGATGTCTTCATCTTAGGCAGTTATGGCTGCTCCACTCTGAGTCATAGCCACAGATGGTTTTAAAAGCAGACTGGAGGGCCTACAACCACTCCCCTCAGTCACGGTGATGTAATACTGGCTAATGATTCACAATATGAAAACAAATGAACTGCACTATGCTCACATTTGCCAGATGCACATTTCTGAAGAAGGCTCACTGCACTGTTTGTTTAATACAGAATATCTACCGACAAGGGTAATACACATGAAATGGATGTTTGACTTCTGGTCGCGTCAAAACCAGACGACAGATGCTTTCCCTCCAAAAAGTAAACCCAATCCTATCCCATTGTGGGCCATTACATCATAGAGCCCAACCTCAGTGTCTGGCCTGGGAGCCAGAGGTGAAAGGTCATAGACTTAGGAAATCAATAGGGAGGGCAGAAGGTCAGACGGTGCCTTCCATGACTGAGACACCATTCAGCAGTTGCCAAGGGCAACTGTCCCATGAAAGGAAGGCAGGCAAAGCCGTGCATAAAGAACGGATATTAATACCCAGCAACCCCCCCCCCCCCAAAATCTCTTGATCAGTCAGCCAGCCTGCCAGCAAGCAAAGCGAGTCTTCTTTTAAACGAGGCTAAAAATAAACGTGTGTTGTCTTTTATAAGTCTGCAGTGTTGAGCTCTGTGTGCTGGACTGCAGGGAGATTAACCGATGTGCATTTTCTTCTTTGTTTCCAGGATCTTTTCATCTTCCTAGCAGCTGGAGGTAGAGTGAGGGAGAGACGCCCAGGCAGAGGTAGACCGAGTGACCTACATCCGGCAGCACGCTTGGGGCACTTGGACACATCTCCGTCTGGCTCCCAACGGCTCCTTTACTGAAAGCAAACAAACAAACAAAGAAAAAAAGCTCAACACCAGCTGTACTCATAACATTCTTCAGGCTTGAGGAATTCTGATCCTCGAGGCTGACGTTGAACATTGAGCATAGCCCCTAGGAAAAAGGTGCCAACTAATCCACTTGGAGGAGTTTCTTAAGCTTGTAAATGTGGGGTGTTGACTCCGATTTGTACCTCTTTTTGATTTTCCTTGCCTATTTGGACACGTGAAAAGCCTCAAGAAAAGGTTATTTTAAGGGCAACTCCCATTTAACCAATGAGTTTCCTTCTTTCTGAAGCTCAAACACCTCCCAGGTTTTTCAGAGATCCAGAAACCTAGATTGTATTTGCTCAAGCAACACAGAAGAAGACACTGTACCTTCACATCTGCGCTGTCACAACCACCGCCCCCTTCATCTTGACCCTTCCCTCTTCCTCGATTTCTTCCCATCGAGTTGGAATGGAAAGCCTGAATTCCCCCATGATGGCCTCTCCAGCCGACATGAAGAACCTGGACCACCTGGAGACCTACTCCAGCTACAGTGAGTCCCTGCCATCTCCATCCCCGCAGCAGGACGGTGGGTCGCGCCAGGGCCGCAGCGGCAAGTCCAAGCCCAACATGTCCTGCCGGCGCAAGCGGGAGTTCATCTCCGAGGAGAAGAAGGACGCCTCCTACTGGGAGAAGCGCCGCAAGAACAACGAGGCGGCCAAGCGTTCACGTGAGAAGCGCCGGCTCAACGACATGGTGCTGGAGAACCGCGTCATCGCGCTCAACGAGGAGAATGTGCGCCTCAAGACAGAGCTGCTGCAGCTCAAGCTCCGCTTTGGACTCATCAGCACAGCCTCGTATGTGGAGAAGAGCCAGCAGATAGGCGCCAATGGCGCTGGAGCAAACGGCAGCTCTTCGTCCTCTTCTTCCTCTGCTCATTACTACACCAGCGGTTACTCCAGTGGCTCTCAGGTGATGATGAACTCAGACTCTTCGGAGACCGAGCAGCAGGAGGGGCACATGCAGCACATCAAGTACTCCCCACGGGGATCCCTCTCGGACATGTCTGATGGTTCGTCCAGGGACAGCCCAGAGCCCATGGCCTATAACATCAAGCAGGAGGGAGCAGGGATGGACATGGATATGGGTGGTGTACCCACCACCCCCACCACCAATGCACAGCTGATGTTCAGCCTCCAGCGCAGCTTGAGCGCTAGCCGGCACCTTGAGATGGAGGCCTCCTACCAACACCACCAGCAGCAGCAGCAGCAGCAGCGTCACCCCAACCACCAGCAGCAGGAATCGGTCATTAGCTCCCCGAACCCCAGAGCCACACCTCAGCGGAGTGTCATCCTCTTCCGCTCCAGTAGCACCTCTTACCCGGTGGAGAGCCAGAAGGCTTCAGACACCAACCAGCAGAAGCCGCAGTCGCTTGCCGCGGTCCCTCAGCTCTCCCAGGCCTTTCAGGGAGGCTTGGAGATCCTGGCCGAAGTGACCAAGCAAATGGAGAGGAGGACATTAGACTCCCCTCCTTACGAGTATGCCAGTGGGTATGGAGCCCAGCTGCATGAGAGGCTGGAGGCCGCGAGGCAGGGCGGCTCTGCCCCAGAGCTGCTCCCCAAGCAGGAGGAGAGGGCTGAGCCCCAGGTGTACCACCAGGGCTACCCGGGTGCCTGTGACGAGGAGCCTCCCGTCCTGACCTATGAGGGCGGCTCCCAGGGCGACGCCTACTACCCAAGCCAATCGACCTCGGCCAAGGACACGTCGTCGAGTGACGGCGACCTACGCAGCTCCGACAAGGACGCATCCACCGACGACGAGTCCCCGCATTCCTCCTGCTCTGAGGCGGGCAGCTACCAGCAGCACCTGTCCTCGGCGACGTCCCCGGTGCCCTTCACCCCAGGCACCTCCCCTCCCAGCCAGGACGTCAAGGGCACCGCGCTGCCCCACAAACTGAGGCTCAAGCACCGGGCCATGAGCAGCGGCGGCTCCTCGGGTCAGGAGTCCCCCACCACGCCACCCATCCTGTCCAGCCCTCTGCCCCAGCACCCGTACCTGGCACTGCCCCACAACGGCCAGCCAGAGCTCAGCAAGGAGCCAGAGGCGGAAGACCTGGACTATTGCAAGCCGGCCTCCTCCTCTTCCTCCATAGCGGGGGCGAGGGCAGAGTTCAGCAAGAAGGAGTCCGGCAGCCGGACCAGCCGGAACAAGAGGCATGACTGAGAGTGAGAGGGAGCTCTTTAGGGCAGCATGGACATACGAGTGCCCCCCCCCCCCCCCTGTGAGACTTATGGGGGAACTCTTGCTGCCCTCTGTCACTTAATGTTATCCCTCCTCTCTCCCCCAAACCCACCCCTTACCCCTCCACACACTCTTCCAAGTCTATCTCCTAAGGACAAGAGATGTTGACTCTCGAACATGATATCCCAAGCTGGACTCAGCCTGTGGGTGCACTGTATGATAGATTGTACAGACTTTGGGAACTCCTTATTACCCATTTCAAACAATACAAGCACTTTTGTATATGGACAAGAGAATGGAACCCTTCATGTCACATGGTTTGATTTGTACCATTACTGTCTCAACCACAAAGTTAATTCAACATTATGCAAGAGAGGCTTGCTTGGCTGTAAATAGCACACATAGGATTGCCCCTGTATCATGGATTGAATGCCATGTATACACATACACACTCACAATTATGCAGGCAACAGCTATTTACCATCAGTACCAAACATAACATTCTGGGAGGAGCTCCCATTGACCAAAGATGCAATGCTTTAAGTTCCATCCTCCGTCTCCTTCCCTACCTCTTCAAGGTCCTTGTATTTCTTTATACATCATCAACCCCTGACACTTTGTATATTTCTGTGCTATAAGTATGAAATTAATATTGAATAACTTTATATTTTGAAGAAACAAACAAAAAAAACGTTACGTAAAAAGAAAGAATTGTAAATTAATGTGAGGAAGGACTGAGTGGGTTTGAGGAATATCCAATGGCATAATCAGATCAGTTGTACAGTATCATGGTGTTTCTATACCACTTCAGAAAAAACATTTTATTTTTTTATTTTTTCTTCTTTGAAGATTTAATTTGTCTATAAATTAGTTTTATATGAACACATGTTTCCATTTTATTTTCAAAAGAATGTTTGGCCTTTAAAAGCTATGAACAAAAATAGCTCTAAAATCCATCAGTCCCTTCTCATTTGTTTACACAATGCAGTCAAATGTTTTGACCTCTGTTATGTATTTATTTTCCTTTCGTTCATATGCAAGCCACAAACAGGTGTTTTAAATGTATGGTACACCTTAGCCTAGTCTTTCAGTCTGAGACATTAAATCATTGAGATGCATATTATTTATTTTTTATTAAGAGTAAGCGTGACCTGCGTGTTTCTTAGCTCTGCTGTATCAGTTTTATATCACACCACTCTTCATTTGATTGTCATAAAATGGCCACACGGCCGGCCCTCAGCCAGTGTCTGTGGGATCGTTTCATCAGCTTCACTCCAGATTGGTCTTTAGTGAGGTGCAGGTCTGCATCTTAATGTACCACGTTAATCATGATAAACGATTGAAGTGCCCTGCTTTTCAACTAGAAGCCTGTAATCGACTGTGATCTTTAGTCTGTCATTTGTAAACGTGCTGACGCGCAGTCACACACTCACAGGGTGTCACACACCTTCTATGGCCTTTTCCCCCGTGTAACAAGATGTCATTATTTGCTTTGTTGCGCACTTGTGTATAAATGTAAAATGCCCCAGACCCCCCCCCCCCCAGGACAACACTGTAATGATTTTATAAGGATTTTTTGCTTTCTTTCTATTGTTATTATATATTATTTTTTAAAAAAGCTCTGGGTGTTGTCTTGTCTTCATTCCTATGGCTCTCCTCTTCTCCACCTCTTTGTTTTTTTCCTCTGTGTCCCTTTTGCTATCGTGTTATCTATCCCCCCCCAAGTACGCCTCACTCAGCCCAGCCCAGCCCAACCCAGCCCAACCCAACCCAGCCCAGCCCAGCCCAGCCCCCACTCCCTCTCCCTCAATCCCTCCTCCCCTGCACCTTCTCTAGCCCCGCCTTTACCTCTCAGTGTGTGTTACGATCAGTGATGTTGGTGTTTTTTTCACTGATGGTTTTGACAAAAAATTATTAAAAAATGATAAAAAAAAGAGAATACTGATGGGAGTTGTGTGTCATGAATAACTGCACATGCTTCTGTTTTTGATGTTGATGTGTTTGTGAGGTTGGAAAAAACAACACTAATGTTCATGTTGGAAAGATTTCAGATGGGCAAAAATGAGATGAAATAAAAATGTCACATTTCTCAACATCAACCACCTGTGATAGCGTGTTCTTTCATTCAGCCTCTCAACAAACATGTTCTATTTCATTTTGTGTGAGCCTGATTGCCTCAGCAGTTTAGACATTTCCTGCAGATAACAGCAGTCAGTTATCAGATCTGGAACACTGACAGAGATGTCAGTCTCTAACACCAACAGCAGAACTTGGTTAATTGGAAACATGTATTTGACATATTTGTGGTGTTGGTTTGGTAAAGTTCCATTAATATATTTGCTACAAGTTTCCTATGCACATTAATAACCAGTATCCACCCACACAAAAATAAACTATTTTTGACACTAATGGTTTACACCCCTGATAACACAAAAGATAACAGCCGGGCATTCATGTAGTGTGAAAATAGTTTTACAAGACTGGCCTAATTGTTTCAAATGTGTGCACCACTATCACGTCTGGTGTAGCCAGTTCTATTGATTATATTGGAAGGTAAGTGTTACAGAATACGTTCCATGAACGGACCGCTTCAGTTGTGCGCTTTTAATGTAGGCCCCACTGTAACAGTTCTTGCTTTAAAAAACACCTTTGTCTGACAGTGTGCCATGTGGCACTGCTAGCTTGTTGAGTACATGCATATGGACAGGTCAGGTCATGGCTCCCCTGGAGACCATCTCTCCCCTGCGTGACACGGAGGAAGCAGAGGGACTAAGGCCTAATCAGCCATGAAATGGAGGTGTGTGGGGGGGGGGGGGGCGCAAAACATGCAAGAGAATTGTGTAAAAAATCACCTAGAGGTCTGTGTGTTTTACAATGCTTCTCCTGCCTCAGTGGTGGTGCATGTGAGAATGCGAGAATCGTCCGTAACTGCGACACATCCACACAGAGAGCACGGAGAGGGAGAGAGAACCAGAGAGGGAGGCTGTCTCATCACTCTGATGTAACACTGACCCAGTTAGCAGCCGCGCGCCGTCTGGGGCAACCACAGGTGTGCCAGCTAAGGCACACAGATTAAATTTATGAAGCAGAGTGCACACACACACACCCTCACACACACTTTACTTTGAGTTTAATCTAAACATACGGAATTACACACATTTGGGACACAAATAGTGGTAGTAGCAATTTATCTTCTTAACCACACCAGTTTTTATTAACCACACGTAGCTTTTTTGAGTTACTTACTTACCATTACAAACTACACCTAGCATACCTTTGTGATGTAATCCTATGCATCACACATGATATAAGGAACAAAAATTGTGTCTTCATGTGCCTCTTGACAAAGTCCTTTGGGGGCTTCTCTGTGGTTTAACACCGCGCTTACACCGTATGTGTAATCTACCCGAGTTCATTTCACCAGTGACGCACAAAAGTGACACACAAATCACAATCAGTACACCGAGGAATAATGCATTATTCTGGTGTTTCCCAGTTTCCAGTTTCAGTTCACTGCCACTATTCTCCCAGCCAGGACAGGCACAGGGCCAGGGCCTCTCTCCCGGCTCTGACACACTTCTGCTGCCCGCTTGCCTGCGTCTCAGTGTTTTACATGGAGCCAAGAGGAGCTGGACGGCCCTGAGGGAAGCCACGACCTGGACAGTCTACTCCGTATGCATGAGCTCGCCAAACCAGCAGTGTAACATTACTTGTGGTTGGCCTAAGGACCAGAGAGCTCGGTTACGAAATCAGATTTTAGTGCTTTGTCCTTTGGACAAAGCACTGCCGAAAAAGCAAAACAGTTACTTGAGCCAAAGTTTATGCTCTACCATCATCCTTGTACATGGATGACATACTTGTTAACTCTTGTTTAGCTTTCCTTCCATTCCCTTTTATGAGTCATTTTTGTATATGGTTAAGACACACACCTGCATGCAGTGAGGGTTTACACTAAAATGAAAAGGGAGAAAGCTGAGACAGAAATCAAAACCTATTAAGTGGTATGCTGGAGGGAGAGGTTCTGTGAGATCAGCGATTTTTTAATCTTCGGCTGTGTTGCTCTCCTGCATGTGAAATGGGCCCTTGTTCAAAACAACCTCAGAGAGGGCGGTTGTCAGGGGGGGGTGGGGGGGGTGGGTGTGAGTTAGCTGTAGGTCATCCATCTTTGTGCAGCAACCTGAGCTAAACCTGCAAACAAAGCAACCCTTCAAGGCTGAAGCGCAAACCGCCCTCACACATATTTACTAGAGTGTGTGTAGTGTACACACACACACACACACACACACACACACACACACACACACACACACGCTCTTTCTCTCTCTCCTTTCTAATTTTCACATGTTCACTTACAAAAACACACACAAACACACACACATACACACACACACACACACACACACACACACACACACACACACACAAACTGCAGCACCAATCAGAGAACAGCAAGGTGACATTTTTCTGACAAGAGCAGGGCAGTGTGTCTGCTCTGCTGTGCCACACCCCCTAACCTCGACTCAATGGACGTGCTCAGGAGCTTGCATAAACATAGCAGGCCAGAGAAAGTAGGTCAATGTGAAGCGGAGGATAGAGAGGGGAGAGGAGAAGAGCGGAAGAAAGAACGAGAGAACAGCAGAGGGAGAGAGGATGAGAGAGGTAAGCTGGGCTAGAGAAAGAGAGAGAGAGAAAGAGAGAGAGAGAGGTAAGCTGGGCTAGAGAAAGAGAGAGAGAGAAAGAGAGAGAGAGAGAGGTTGTGTGGTAAGAGCTGGAAGGTTATGGTTGTAGGATAAGCCAGAGTATGTCATAACATGGCCGTGACAATCTCTTGGCAAAGAGAAGGGCACAGAACACATGAGTTACCTGGCTCCCTCTCCATAGCCTGGGGGAAAAGGTTAGTGGGCCGAAACCACAAGAGAAGACACAGGGAGTTAAGGAGAGAAGGGATAGAAAGAGAGAGAAGATGGAGAAGAAAAGGAAAAAAGACAACACAATTTGTGAGGAGTCTCGGAGGACACGAGAGGGCTGAACAGAGAGGGCGAATGGAACCACCAGAGAGGTTGAGTGACAGCTCCCCTGCATAAGTGAACCCACTTCACTCCCAGGTGTCCCTCATGCACCATGCATGGCACTGTCACCTCCCTGTCCTACTTACTGACCTCCTGCAGGTGAGGTTTCACTCATATGTCCATCGCCACCACCATATGTCCATCACTCACCATTGTGAGTACAATCAGTGACCCTAATCTCTGGTAACTGTTTGGTTTAGTGTTTATAACAAAAGGGCATGTATGATGTCACAGGCATTCATTTCCTTGTGTGAGTGAGGGCTAATAATGTGGAGGTTGTTTGTGGTGCCTTTGTTTCCACCACGTAGTGAAACCTCAAAGCCTGCTGTTGTTTTATGAGGCATGCACATGTTTGCATACACACATGTTTATATGCAAAACATACACACACACACACACACACACACACACACACACACACACACACACACACACACACACACACACACACACACACACACAGACACAGACACACAAACACACACACACACACACACACACACACACACACACACACACACACACACACACAGACACAGACACAGACACACACACACACACACACACACACACACACACACACACACACACATATACACTGCAGTGAAAGTTGCCCCTCCCCCCCCCCCCCTCCCCCCCAGTGTTGTTGACATTCAGTTCTGACAATCAGTGACCCAAAAATGAAACCCTTCCCCATTTCCCACTATTATCTAGGTCTGCAGTTTAATAATTATCCATGATGCTGAGCTTAGATTGTATGGATGTCAGCATAAATATGTTCAGCAACAATTTACTCCAGCCCAGTGTTGAAAAAATAAGAGAAAAAGAATGAGAGGAAAACATGGTGCTTGACCTCAGTGCTAATATGCTGCCAATGTCAGCAGCACGGAGCCAAATTTACAACTTAATAAAGCAGGACTATCAAACATGCCAGCCTAGTTACACACACACACACACACACACACATACATACACACTCACATGCATACACACACACACACACGCATACATACACACTCACACACACAAACAACCAGAGGCCAGATTGAAGTGAGGGTCCATAGGGTTCCACACCCCAGGAAGAGGGGGCCAAAGAGGGGAAAATATGTTTTCAGCAGCCAACACATTCCCTCATACGCTGTTGTGATTGCGCAATCTACCGTAGCCAATAGACAGGACCAAAACAAGCTGCCTGCCCTCAAGGGCCCGCTTCCCCTACAGAGGCCACAAACAGGAAAGATCAACTTTAACTGACCAAAATATTGTTTGTTAAAAGCCGTTAAAAACAAATCATCATTTTTTATTAAAGGTGCTCTAAGCGATGCTAGGTAACGTCACTTCTGTTGACTTTCAAACAAAACAGAGAGCTAGCTCGCTACTCCCTCCCGTACTCTTCCCATGCAATTGAAACTCTCCTAAACACGCATCTCGTCTGTGATATGCTGGAACAGTTTGTCATGTTTTTATGGGCTAGGTTTGCCCAGGTTGTTTTTGTTGCCGTTTTTGGAGCCTGGGCTGTCCACAGAGATCGCGTTTTTTTACAGTGTATTCAGGACACAGACAGCTAGCGGTTGGTTAGGTGATGTTTGCAGTAAGTGACATAAAATGTTTTAGCCTAAAACACGCGTGCCGTCGCTTAGAGCAGTGTTTCTCAAACTTTTTCAGACGAAGGACCACTTAACCAATAAAAAACAAACGGATGGACCACCTAGCTAAAAAAAAAAAAAGATTCGACCTACTTCAACAGTATATTAGCCTACACAATAGGCCTACTCACTGAACCACCTTGCTTATTGTCTTTGCACTTTGCTTATTGTGTCAGAGGATTCATATGATTTAAACTGGCATATCTTACATAGACAGTGTTACAGAACTGTTTGGATTTACATTCAAGTTGGTTCAATATTGTAAACAAGTCATCTATATTATATTTTACCACGTCTGCTCGCGGACCACTTTGGATAGCTTGCGGACCACCAGTGGTCCCCGGACCACCCTTTGAGAAACACTGGCTTAGAGCACCTTTAAATAATCACATTTAAAATGTGGCTTAAAAAATTTAGATTGATTAAATTAATATTTCCATTTTCCATTCTATCATCAAAACAACATGAGAGTTATCAATATTATATAGACCTTGCAAGTCTTTATTATTGACAATTGCCTCTACATTTAGGGATTTCTTTATAAATTAATTATTTATTTTTAATGATGAGTATTTTTACCCAAGAATGACAGAAGGAAAAAAAACAGGAGACCCCTTTCAGGCCTCATAAAGCATTTAAGCCTCAAAAATATTTCAAAGTGTGCTTCAAAGTGGGAATGAGAAATAAAGTCATATAATACTGATGGCTGATGGGCATTCATCAATTTGCTGTATTTGACTATTCAGCTGGTTGGCACTCTTATATGACTTGTCTGATCTGTTCCGTGTTAATTCCTCTGTAAAACCACAGTGATTGACGCAGTGGCTTTTCTTTAGAAATATATGGTTGGATGTAAAAGTTACAAAAACACTTCAACTTGTTATGCAACAAGAAGTTATTAAGTAGGTCAGGAGGAGAGGCATGGTAAAAGGGTGCAGAGGAGAGCGACGAGAGGGAGGGAACGGCAACGTGAGAGGGAGGTAGAGAGGTAGAGAGAGAGAGAGAGAGAGAGAGAGAGAGAAAGAAAGAGAGTGAAAAATTGCGTGGGTGGGTGCAGTCTGGAGGGAAAAAAATGGAATAGGTGGGGTAAAACTCAGCCTTACTCAGAAAGGAAAAAAATAGTGTAGGATTAAAAGAAAACAAAGAACTCGCTTGTATCTCTTCCTCCTTGGCTTCCTTCCTGTTATGGGGTGGGAGATTCTTTCCAGTGCAGCACAGGCCCAGCCGCTGACCCGCACAACTGCTTGGGCGTTGGCCTGCCAACGAGCACTGCACGCAGTCCACTGAACCCTCACACAGACCAGTGTGCTGCAGCTCGGCTACAGAGACCCCCTGTACCACTACTTAGACGTAGTCAACAAGTGCTTAAAGCACAATAACCAATCCAATTACACCCTTCCCTCCCATGCATCTGAAGCAACATGTTGACTACTTGAAATTGTTTGTTTTCCCTTTTAACACAAACTGAATGAATAGCTGGAGGACTGTGGGGAGCATTTTGTTGAATTTGACAAGAAGTGTGTTGGATAGGAACTACAGACTACAATTTGAAGAGACCATACTTCTTTGCATCTCTGCTGTGGGACTCAATAATGATTATGACCTGTTATTAGAAAAGATGTAGTGAGAGATCAGAGCCCAATACAGCACATGAACTAAAGTCTCACTTCAGGCTCATTATGGCCGACACATTGACTAATTTGACTGATTTCACATGACTTTGCATATGCAAAAAAATTACATTAGCTTTATTTTCAGTGGTTACTTGAAAAAAGGTACACTGTCTCAGTTCCAGATCACTTCAGGGGGTCTTTTTAATGCATTTATACGTATAGTGCCATAATGTAAGGATACATTTCACAGGCGATTGCCGGAGCCTAGCTTGAACATAAATCTTAATCTTCTAGTATTTAGGTTTAAGATGAAAGGGATTTCCATCATCACTCACAGGGCAGAGGAACCCTCAGTGACACATAGCGCCATGTGCTCTCTGAAGGTGCAGACAGAGCACTACCCCACACAGACATTGCTCCTGTCTTAAGGTGATAATACATGGAGCATCTTTTTGAATAATGGTGCTGGGGGACCACATGACCAGTTTCATGTATTCTGATTGCATGATCATTTGTATGCAAGAAAATGTTGCCCAATATCAGTTGGAACATGCCAGAACCACAAACATTGCCCACCAACATTGCTCAAAAATGTCGGTATACCTCACCGTGCTGACAGCAGAGGTGCTGGGCTGCCTGCAGCGGGTGCAGAACAACACCGGCAGGGATTACACAACATGCTACTTTGTGTTGACACACAGTTTGTTTGTTTGTGTGTGTGTGTGTGTGTGTGTGTGTGTGTGTGTGTGTGTGTGTGTGTGTGTGTGTGTGTGTGTGTGTGTCTGTGTCTGTGTGTGTGTGTGTGTGTGTGTGTGTTTTGATCATTCATTCCTGGGAAGGATTTGTTTTGATTTCCACTGGAGAGGCGTTGCGATGGAGCGAGCCTTGCGATGTGATGGAGAATGGCTCCAAGCAGAGTCTGGCTGGATGTGCGCCCGCAAACACATTCTCCCACAGCTGAGCTGCGGTGCACAGGGTGAGGGAGCGCTGGTCACAGTCAGGGTCCTGTTTTTGTTTTCATTTCCTCATTCGTGGCAGAGAGGAATTAGGTCACTCATACCATATGAGGAAAGCAGGAGAGAGAGAAAGAGAGAGTGAAAGAGAGAAAGAGAGAGAGAGAGAGGGAGAGAAAGGAGGGGAAAATGAAATCAGTTGGGGATCTGTGTGATAACTAATATTCCCCCATAAATGTGTGGACTGTGCCACTTTATGACCTAATAACCTTTCCTGTGCGCACACGGAAACCCTCTCTCTCTCCTTCTCTCTCTCTCTCTCTCTCTCTCTCTCTCACACACACACACACAGATTACACCAAACACAAAACGGCAGTTGACTGACCTCCTTTGCTATTGACTTTGGAACTCTTCCAGCCTGGCTTGGCTTTCAACAGAGCAACAGGTGCTGTCTTGCCCTTAATGGAGAATGCTTAGACTAAAGCGAGTGTGTATTTACGGATGAGATGCTACTGGGTCAGACCAGAAGACACAGCAGGAGTGGAGAGAGAGAGATAAAGAGAGAAAGAGAAAGAGAAAAAGAGAGATAGATTAATAAAGAACTAATCATATAATCCTGGCGCTTAAAAAAATCACATGCAGCCCTGGGAGTTAGGTTTGGGTTGGTGGGTTAGGGAGGAAAGTGTTTGTTTATGGGCTCTCTCACTCTGGCTGCCTGGTTATCTCAACACGTGTGTGTGTGTGTGTGTGTGTGTGTGTGTGTTGCGGAGCCGGAGCTGGAGGCGGAGAGAGGGCTGAATGTAGGTCAACGCCGCCCCCTTTGGCTCCCTCCCTCTCTGCCCTAAACCCCGCCCCCCTCCCCTCGCAACTCACAGTCACAAACCGGCTCTCGCCCACAGCACCTCGAGTGAACCCGCGCCATGGCAACGCAGGCGGAGACCTCCGCCAGAGACGAGGGCAAGAGTAGGGGCCGACAAGATCCTAGTCAAAAGAGCTCTCACTTCATGTGCTCTCCCCAAAACATATCCTTAATGGAATCACCCCATGCCACCTCCTTTCCTCTCCTCTTGGCTCCTCTCGACTCCTCTCCTCTTCTATCAACAGGGCTTAGACAAAGGTCCCGTGTGACTGACTGACATTTTTTAAAGAACATGTCAGAGTGGAATTCACCTATCCAACTGTAGAACAGGCTAAAAAATAAAATAACTTTTCAATTCACTAGCCATTTATCTTAATTTTTATGACTTAATGCTTTAACATGAAGCAGTGTAGGTCCTTCAATACTATACCTATGATTCATTTTGGCTTCACTTAAGTCTGTGGATGTAAATATGATAACTAATTTAGTAATAGGATTAATATGATTAATTATTGACTATGTGAATATGATATAACTATAAAGTAGCTTTTGGTCTAGTCTCTTGAAGTGGTCTAAAATGCAAATGCAAATGGAAGTTATTTCTCCAGGATGAGTTGGGTTCTGCAGACACAAGCAGGAATAATAATGCACCCTATTGAGTCCTGATGAAAAACACTATGCTCTTATATTGCAGTTAAGCCCCAAAATCCTCCGATTGTTCCCCCCTTGTCATCACACTAAGGCATTACAGCCATCAGTCGCCAGCGCTCAACAGAAGGTTTCCGCCATATGAACTTGATGGTATTTATAGGATGTCTTGGAAAACATTTGTGAGCCCTAAGGTCAGACAGCTAGCTTGTAAACCATGAGTGGTCCAGAGCCTCGTCCAGCCTCTCCCATCATCCTCAGCCATGAAGTTAAGCCAGGTGTCAGGTCAGACAACAGGCCCAAACTGTTTGAGGATGTCAGGAAGGATCAGTGTTGTCCTAAAAACCATGATGCAATGGAGGGTCTCATAGTCAGCTGAAGCTTTTTAACGTTTTCTTTGGATGATCGGTGTCTAAAAATCTTTCAAAATGTTCTTTTGACACTAATCCCTGTTCTTAACCATTGAACTGCACATATACCATGGTATGGTCTGTTTTAATGAAGAAGAAAAAAGGGTTTTTCACCTACCTACATACCTCAACCAACTATGACTAAGTTGACATTTGGTCTCTTATTATGAATTTACTCTCAAGCATCTCTCTCTATGCTATCTGAGAGTCAAAAATCAGTTAGATTCCAGGAGCATTTCATCAAATAGAGTCTTGCCCCCTGCTTTGGCGCATACCTGCACAAAGCCTTTCAAACGTCAACACGACACCAGAGCTATGCTACGCACAACACTCCAGGGAGCCAGGTTGTATTCCTGGCTGATGAGAGCTTTTGCGCGTCGTCTTGGCAACCTAAGGCTGCGGTGGCTTACTGTTGGCGATAGGATCAGAGAGCTGAGGGGAGAGTGGAGAGGCTTTGTTCTGGGTTCTGTGAACTATGTGTTGCCAGATCAGGCTGATACCGAGCAGCTCTTTCATGATCAATGTTATGCAACAGAACATCTCCTCCACAGTTGACACAAGTCATGGGGGTCACGTTGTGTTGCGCAATGTGGTTATCGCACCGCACTTTGTACACTGCTCTGTTATACATTCACAGGTTTGACAGCGATGTCTGTGTGATGCATGGAGATGTGGCCATGGAGATGTGGCTATTCTGGTCATCTCCATCCCCAATGATGCCGCTACATGTGAGGTATAGAACAATACGTGGGAGGAATGTTTTGACTTTTTATATGACTTTTCAAGCAGCTTCCAAAATGAGTATTCACCATTAGCAGATTTTTCTCTTCCTTCACAAACATGTCAGTAAATCTATGGTAAACTCTGGCGTGTCTGTCCCTTGCGTAATATATTTATAAACCAGATTCCAGCACAAGCAGCTACATCGTATCAGGGCTTGAGCAAATGTTTGGCAGGGGGTCCTTCCCAAACATAGAGGTTAAAACTGACGTACAGTCCATGCTTAGATGGACTACAAAGCCCCTTTGCTGACAAGAGATAAAAAGCCGTGTGGTCACAGCACGACACCAGAGGCCCCCCGCAGGAGAATGTTGTAACCTTGTCCCTTCTGACCCCTCATAGTAGTCAGGCGCATAAAACAGGAATGTCACAGTCTTTACGGGGCAAGTTTGGGATGCCTCAGAAGACATGCCTTAACTTTTGGTCTAATGTCATGTGAGCAAGCATCCTAGTTACTCTGTGAAACAACCTCAATGTTGGAGCCATCACAGGCTTGCTTGAGGCTTGAGCTGGGAAGAAAATTCCTAAATACCACCAACAAGAACAACAAAGGTCTACAGTATGTGCCTATCTGTGTTTGCCTATGTGCATTCTAGGATGATTTAAAAGTACATTTAGCAACCCATCACACGCACACACGCACACACACTTCTCCGATATCCCAGGTGCAAAGCAACACCCCTAGGTCAAAGCAGGTAAAGTGGGTCACATTGGGCCGTTGGGGTTGATGCCCTGGGCCCGTTCCCTCAGGTGGCGGATGAGGTGTGAGAGGGACCCAAGTGTCACAGAGGAGGCTACACACATGGATGTGTGTGTGTGTGTGTGTGTGTGTGTGTGTGTGTGTGTGTGTGTGTGTGTGTGTGTGTGTCTGTGTCGGAATCCTGAGCTCTCACCTAAGCTCTCAAAACGTACAGTACAGCCTCCAGGTTCTCTCAGAATGTTTCACTCTCTCCCTCATTGCCCCCCCCCCTCTCTTTCTGGCCTACATCCACTCCACTGACTTCAGTAAGACTCACAACAAATAGCCTGTGGCTTTTGATTAGGAGCATGAGAGAGGAGGAAATGGAGGGAGGGAGAAGAAAGGCAGAGGAAGCATGAATGGAGCACTCATTCACAAGACAAGACCACAAGACCAGCTCTCAAGCTAGGTCACAGTTTGTTGTTGTATAGCTGCACCTCAATTTTGTGCAAAGGACACCGACAGCACGACTAGACAGCCACTACTGAATGCACAGGCAGCAAATGGTCTATAAGTCATTGACTCATGCTACACATGAGCTACACATGTTTCTGAAGGCATTGCTTTTTCTCTGCATTTTACTCAGAGATGGTTAGAGAGTAGGAATGACGTGACACAATGATCAAGTCTATTTACACAAGATTGAATTAATTCTGGCTATACATAGACAAGAGATGCGACCATGTTCTAACAGACTCACATGTCCTCGTCAACAGTGCGACTGAAATGATTAAAGCTGCAGTTGGCAAGTCTGACAGATTGAGGGGACTTTTGAATGTTTTGAAATTTTTGAATGTTTTCAACTCTCATGCCCCTCCCCAACTACCACCGAGCACCCTCTCATCAAGTTTGTGCTCGTCAGTGCGCACCAGACTGCACCAGACTGTGATACCCAGGATGTGTACAGGACAGGAGAGGAAAGCCAGCCAAGTCATGAGATTACACGCATGTCAGCGGCAGCAAATACACCACCGAACCCTCATACAGGGTTACCTGTGGAGCAGCCATGGCCTACTGGTTAGCGCTTCGGACCTGTAACCGGAGGGTTGCCGGTTCGAACCCCGACCAGTAGGCACAGCTGAAGTGCCCTTGAGCAAGGCACTTAACCCCTCACTGCTCCCCGAGCGCTGCTGTTGTTGCAGGCAGCTCACTGCGCTGGGATTTGTGTGTGCTTCACCTCACTGTGTGCTGAGTGTGTTTCACTAATTCATGGATTGGGATAAATGCAGAGACCAAATTTCCCTCACAGGATCAAAAGAGTATATATACTTATATAGATATATACTTATATAGATCTCACACAGCCCTGCTCTGACTGGACCAGAAGAACCAGGAGCTGTGGAATTTTGCAAAACAAATAACAGGTGGAGGTGGAGGTAGAAGTGCAGTTTTTTTCTAAAACCGGCTGATTTATGTTGTTCTGTCGGACCATAGTGTCGGTTTCAGTGAATATGATCAAAAAAATCTTGCCAACTGCAGCTTTAACTAGAGGGGAGACTGCCTTTTGTGGACTCTGGAAACTTTTTCTCATTTGATCATGCTAACAAAATAATAACTCAGAGTAAGGGCTGTAATAGAAGAGGGCTGTAATAGAAGAGCTGTATGGCTTCATTCTCCTAACAAAACAATGCCATAGGGCTCTTGTTGTAGGAGGTTTACCACTTACTCTGAGTTAACTGACCCAGGTTTGTCACTAAACCATGTATTTGGAATACCCCCCTGATATGAAGGACCGATTCCAACTCTTTAATGCAGTTCTTTTTTCCTGGGAAAACTCCAGTGGTGTTTGCACAGCCAGCAAATGGGCAGTGTTAGCAAAGGGCAGATCTGAGCTGAGGTCATAATGGACGTGTCGTCCGTACTTCTCCCCTTGACCTTGTTGATGTAACTGCGACACTGGCGGCCATTGTGGTTGGTGACCTACTCAGGTTCCACTGCGGTTTGTCACTTTGTTTAGTCAATCATTCACCTGTCGTGTTATTGTTTTGTATTGGTTTTACCTGACCTGACCTGGGATTCAGTAGAAAAACACACACAGGTTTCGGGAAAAGACAAACAAAAAAAGTTCTATTTATACTTGCTTTTTTTGTGTGATTTACTATGAGTGAGCCAACAACCATCGAATGTTTGCACACACACAAACAGACGCACACAGGCTATTGTCTGTGGCCACGTGCATGTGTCAAACACACCCATCCCATTTTGTAGACTACCGGTAATTGATGCTTTGAATAGTAAACTAGTAAACACCTCCTTAAACATTATGACTGAGATCTTTGAAGCGTAACAAATTTCCTTGTTGAGAGGTTAAAAGTAAAGATGAAAGTAAAATGGCATGTATGCGGTTAAAGCAGAGGTTAAGATAACTAAGGGAAGGTTATAGCAGTATATGATATAGTACCTCACTGAAAAGTCTCCTTCAAACAGACAAAAAATGCTCTCTTGACTGTAAGGGATTTTTGTTAAAATGACAGTTTCTATTGTCGTTGTTTGTCTTTATTTCAAAAACTAGGTATTACAGATAACAAAATATAATAAAAAGGGCACAATTCAGCAAAATATCACTGCTGGTTGAACTGATGTATGAGATGTCCTGAAATCTTATTCTGTACGAGGCTTTGTTTATGAGTCACAGATCAATATGTTATGGAGTAAGGCCAAATGGCAAATAAACAAAGAGCCCTATGTAACACCAGTAGATCAACTAGATGTGCCGTTTCATCCACGTCAACACAATCCTTTGTGCATTTGTGTCTGTTCATGTATCATATCTGATACCATACAGTACATGCATATTATCACACCCCACAAGCACACTGGCATCAAATTTCACTGTACACTATAAATGTCATAAGGGAAAATGGTATGGAGTACAACAGGTCAGTGTATTCCCACAACAGGATACTCCAGCAGTCTGTACACACACACACTTGGCTCGCTTTACATGACTCTGGGAGAGAGAGGGATGTGAGCTGCGAGCGCTTCCTGTTTAGGGTGAGTCAACCTGAGTGCGTAGGGGGTGGGTGTGAGGGAGGTGGGGGGGGGGGGTAAGATGACAACAAAAGCCCAGTTTCCTCCCGCAGCCGTGTGGATGTGCATGTCAGTGGGTAGCTGTCGGCCCACTGGCTCGGCTCAAGAGATGAGGCAACGTGGGTGTCAGACAGACACACGGACACAGAGGATGAAGGGTTAGAGAAATAATAACAAAATGAGCCAGATCGATAAACACAGAATGTTGGGGATCCCCATAAATCGATATGAGTTTAACACTTTTATTTTGCACATGGATAGGTATTAGTTCCAAATGTACCAAAGAACCTAAATGAAAAGATTTAATAGGACTTTGGATATAACATAGTTTCATAATAAATGTGTGTTAAGACTTGCCAAAGTTCTGTCCATTAACTTTCACATATTTATGCACAACCACACTGTGCTGTAAAGCACTCTGTAGTCTTCATCATCCATCACTGACAGTGTGACAGCCTGGAGATAAATGTGGCTTTTGTACACAGCAACCTGACACCAGCACCCCTCAGGCCTCGACCCAGGGGGCTGGGGGTACCTTCAGCGAAGAAGGCTGGTATGCCAAAGCTCTCCTTACAGGGGAGTGGAATAAGGATATTGGGCCTCCCTCCCTCCCTCCCTCCCTCTTTCCTTCCCTCCCTCCCTTTCTCTCTCCCCCAATGGCCTGAACTTCCTCCTGTAATCTAAACACCTGAGTGGATGGGGTGGGGGAGTTGAGGGTGGTGTTTGGTGGTGGTGGTGGTGGTGGTGGGGGGGGGGGGGTTGTCTGGCCCCATGTGACTGTGAGCTCACATGTGGCAGTAGGGCAACGTGTTACCATAACACCTTGTCTGGGGCCAGGCTGGCCAGGCGGTTACGTAAAGCTCTCTCACCGGGAAAAACACACTGGCAAGGGCACAGGGCTGGGTGCGGCCGAGGGCAGGAGCGGAGGACAGATTGCGGAAATGTGTGTTGCTGTTTGCGGTTGTTTGATGCGGGTCATATATTCTCTGCGCATGTGTTTTGATTAGTGAGTGTTTGTTTACATTTGTGCTTGGGCCTCAAGGTCATAGTTGGTTTAATCAGATAAAATGCAGCTTCAGTTGTGAAAATGAAACCGAAAGGCTCTGTATGACGGAGGTGATTGCTGACATGAATCATTTTCCTGAATATCTTTTTTTTTTAAATGTACAAATGTAAAAGGTTTTTTGTCAAAAACAGTGTCATAGACATAGACATAGTCACAGACATAGAGTGTGTGCGTGTGTGTGTGTGTGTGTGAGACAGAGGTTGCTCATCACGCAGGATTTGAAGTGAGAGAAAGCTAGGTTAATCTGGGATTTGGGGAAGAGAATGGGTCAGGCAACCTGTCCTGTCAGGTTCGCACAGCCATTGTGGTTCACACACTATAAAGGCTTTTCTGTTTCTACCATGTGGAGTAATACTGAGAGAGCCAGAGCAGCCAGTGTCCTCTGGTTTGCATCAGAAAGCACATCAATTACCTAACAACAAATATTCTGGATTACAAAAACAGTAACTCACACCCCTTCCACACAAGATCAAATGACTATCCATCTAGCCATCTATTACTTGCATATTTCAGTCAAATAAAGTCCAGTCAAATCAAGTCAAGTCAAAACAAGCAGATTTATCATCTGCGTTGATTCAAATTTGCATATAGGTTGACATGTTCCCGTTAATCTACAGGTGCATAGTAATCATTGCACAAATGCCAGCAAAACACCTTCATACCATCTGTGTTACATATAGCTGATCTCCTCTTTCAACTTAAAGTATAGCGATGTCCCTCTGCACTAATCTATTGTACTATACTCCATATACTAATTTCAACAGTTAGTCAGTGCAGTCTCTCTGTTGATGAATGGCTAAAGCATATGATGGATTTGATGGATTTCTTTCTAGGAAAACAAATGCAACAGGTTTCTGTGTTACAGTGCAGAGAGAAAACCAGAACCCTGGCAAAGAAGCAGATGATGGAAAGGCTCAGAAGTATGAGCAAACCCTTGGGTGTTTGTCAAGGGAAACTGGGTTATGACCTCCACGGCAGAAAGCAAGAAAAAAAGGTGCTATTGTTCAAGCAGAGGCAGGCAGAGAGGAGGAGAGCAGGAGGACGAGAAGGAGGAAGAGGGGGAGGAGGGAGGGAGGGGGGGGCGAGGGAAAGGCTACCACGTGAAGTCAGATTGTGTGTTGTCTGCGAGCCATGTGCCGGAGCCAAACATGTGAGCAGCATTGGGGCGGGGAGTGGCATTCGTCTAGCCTGGGTGCCATTCCGAACTTAGTCCCGCCCACAACGTTTGAGGTCGGGAAGTTCGGTCTGGCATTGATCAATAGTGGCGCGAGTATGCTCGCCCAAATACTGGCGGGCCAATCAAATTGTCAGGGCGGGCTTTATACGATGATGGACAGATGCTCAACAGTAACGTAATCCACCACGTCACCAAAGAGCGCTTGGGTTGAATTCGTTTACAACAACGATGGCTGCCGCTGGAGAATTGAGATGTGTAGATTCTGCTATCAGGTCTGTTCTAGAAGATATCGACAGCGAATTAATTTTAAAAGAGGAACAGAGTAACGGGATCAAGGCATTTGTTGATAAGAAAGATGTTTTTTGCCGAAGCAACTGAAATGGGCATCACGGCGATGCAACTCGGCGTGCACGACGAGGTGGATATAGCCAGCGGTCGTTGCCAGATCCTTTTTTGAAGCCCGGAATCCTGGCTGCTGAACAACAAGTGGAGGGACATGCTAGGCTCCGATGTTTTTAAGCCAACGCAATGGGTATCGTCGTGGACGAAGTTCATCTAACTTACAAATGGTAAGAGAGTCTAACTGTCTGACTTAGTAAATAACTCCCAATGTCGTGATACGAATCCCATGTTGTAAACATAGTAGCCTAGGTATCGTTGTACGTTCGCTAACTCAGACTTGGTACAATCATAACGTTAGTGTGATTGTAGCGAACTAGCTGTTAAAACATTCTAATGTAGGTTACTGTTTTATTTCTATCAGTGGTCAGGCTGCAAAAGGGCAGAAGGGCATTTGGGTGTTGCTTTATGTACTCAAGCACCATATCCATATTGGTAGGCTAGTCACTGTACCCCTTATAAGTGATGTATTCTTTTTAGATGTCAGTACAGTCATTAAAAAGTACTAAATGATACTACTCATAATTTCTTATTTTTACTGTTACTTATTGGTTGCTTTTTGTACTGCTATATATTCCAGGTACACCTGTGCTGACATTGACCGCTTCTGCTGATCGGGAATCCAGAGCCAGGGTTATGAAACAGCTTCAGATGGACAATCCAATAAATTTGGCCCTGAGCCCAAACAGAACAAACATCAGAGTGGGTCTGATTAAAGTACCTGGCCATACACTGGAGTGCCTACACTGGATTGTGAGGGATGTTAGTACAAAGCTTGACCCAGCAGTTAAGACGGTACTTTAATGGAGTCACTAGTTGTCTGCGGAAAGCTTTGTACTGCCATTTTGAGGAACACACCACATCTGTTGATCTAGGACATCTGTGCTGCACTCACTGCCATTCTGTTTGTTCTTGTGAACCTGAAGGTTGTGGGGAGCTAATCCCCAAATATGAACACTTTCAAGGGGAGGTTTCATCACACCACAAACACAGAATAGTCACACCTAAGGGCACACTTTTGATCAGGGAACTGTTACAAACTTACAGGAGTAGTTTACTTCAGGACCATAAAAACATACCACTTTACACAGTCGACACAGCCTGCACTGGTTTTGGAGATGAACTCATTGATCAGTTTTAGAACAGTGCACACAGATATTTGACCTGGACTTCATTATCCATAATCTCCCTACATTCAAGCTGGAACATGCAAAAGAGATACTATGAATTATGCATGAGGTTTTTGATGACATCGAACAGAGTCAAACTAATTTGTTTGATGACTGTGTTGTTCAGGATGACCGTGTTCAGGTTGACATGGATTACACTGGTTACTTTGATGACGAGGATGAGGATGATAAGATACAATCATCCCCAAGTAACTTGGAATCAGGCTTGTCAATGTTGAAGATCTCAGGCTAGCTTCAAATTCAGGCTCAAATTTGTAGCTTCAGGGTCCTGTTGTTGTGCAAATGCCTTTTTTTTTTTTACCTCTGTTACATTAATATTTTTGAATAAAATTAAAATGGTTTATACTTCTCTACTGGTTGGTGATGTTTCTGCATTTAAAGACAAACAATAAGACATGTCAATAAAGATTTTTAATATCTACACATAATAGGTAATGTTTGAAGATATACGCTGAACTTTGAACATACAACCAATAAGAAAACACAAAAATGTTTTCAAGAATGTGGATACTACTAAACTATTATATGAAAACAATTATTTACATTGTCATTTACGAAAAAAATATTTACAAATTACCATCACCATTTACATTTCACATTTACTTAATTATTTAAATAGGCACATTTTGCCAGTCCATTATTTTCTCCTGGTAATTCAGCTTTGCCAATAAGTTTCTCTTGAAATTCGGGAATGCATGAGACTGCCTGCCTGGGTGATTTTTGCTGGGAAAGTTGTGAAAACGTTTACCAGTGTTAAAACGTCCTGTTCTCGGGCCACATGATGAATGCCAGCCGGCCTTGTCAGCTCCAGCTCTGTGTCCGTTTTGTCCATTAGCTCTTTGACGATGCCAATGGACCTACTGATTCTGGCTGCTGACATTTCTGACATGTTTGGTCCCAATCCTCTCATAAATGATTTGAGAAAATTGTTTAGGTGTTCCAGGTGGAGGTCAAGTGGATGGAAAATGGGTGACAACCTGAAATATAAGTGAACACATCAGTGTGAAGAATTACAGTATAGCCTAATAAGTATAACGTGCATTGACAATACATTGGAAAATACAGACTGTTAAATATGGTGACACCAGATGCAATTGCTGAGCAGGTCAGAGAAACACTGCCCACCCCCCACAGAGGTGCAGAGCACAGAAGTGGGGGTTGGATAACATGCTAGTCCATTACAAAATGAAGTTTCTACATATTGACAAAGTGACAGAGGCCAACTTACACATCAGGTACAAGTTTATCCTGGTAACATTTGCTCACACTACACTGAAATTCGGGCTGGCTTCCAGAATACTAGGCATGTCAAAATATGACTAGATGATTTAATCATAGATAGATTTCACGGAAATGAGGAGTGTGGGAATGCACAGTGTTTATCACATTGGACAATAATCACGACTCACTATTAACTCATGTGAAACGTGGCAATCGAGGTTATTCTCATAGTCATATCATAAGAAGTAGAAATGTATTAACAAGCTTACCTCTGTAATGCTTCTTCGCGTTTTTGTACCGGTTGGAGTTGACGGATTGGGGCAGAACGTCTTCAGAGTCCGGGGCGTCTCTGATGCCTCAGATGAACACGGTTCTTCAGGCTGGTCTCCTTCGTCTTCTGTCCATTTTTTAAACACGGGCATGTCGCGTTCCAACCGTGTTATAAAGTTCTGACAGGACCGACAAATGCGATGCGATTTGTTTGCAGTGTTGTGGAGTTGTAATCCTAAACGGATAACTTGATCGTATATGCATTCACCTTTACTGTTTCTCTCAAAAATGAGGTTCGTGTGTTGAAGAACTCCGTGTATCCTTACATTATTTTTACAACACCTGCGAAAATCGCTCACATTTTCTTCTTCTAGCGTGCAGTTGAGTTCTGTTGACATCAACTATGCGTCGCTTAACATACGTCACACACTCCGTTGCTCTGATTGGTTGTAGGTCTATCCAATTGAGTGCAGAGGCATTTTTTTTCCTGGTTCGTTTGAAACACGCCCCATAATCACAGCTCTATGGAGCAGTATCAGACTCAAATTCTGACTAGAATTGAGTATGACTACGTCAGGCTAGCATTCGTCAGCGCATGAGTCATACATAAGGAGCCTCCATACCTCGCCCTCTCTCTCTCTCTATTTCTCTCCCTCTCTCCACACACACACACACACAAAAAAAAATTGAGAATGGAAAACACAACTAAATGAGAGAATGATGAACTGAGAGCAGGGAAATCAACAAAAAGCTCTGATTTTAGCAACACAGAAACACACATACACACTCTCTCTCTCTCGCTAAGCCGTGATCGCCCAGTTTCACCTCCGCACGCTCACGTTCAGCAAAAGCGAACGGACACCAGCATTCGGGGCACTGGGCCAAAGGTCACAAGGCCTGTGGATCAAGCAGCTCAGCTCAGCCCTGTTGGGCAAAACACTGCAGCGTTAACTGCAGATGAGGACAGACAGCGGGAGACCTGAAGTAAATCGTGTAAGCTAGGATTCATCTCATCACCAAAGTGCATGTTGTGAGTCATAAAATGGATGGGTGTCTCCTACGAACGCTCACAAGTGTGTCTTCAACAAGTGCTGCAGGGTGATTCATATATAGCAAATAGAACTATATCTGGGGAGATGGTTGGTTGAGAGACAGATGTTATGG
Organism: Alosa pseudoharengus; assembly: GCF_046254945.1. Classification (NCBI taxonomy): domain Eukaryota; kingdom Metazoa; phylum Chordata; class Actinopteri; order Clupeiformes; family Clupeidae; genus Alosa; species Alosa pseudoharengus. Next base: position 21,279,012 of record NW_027468774.1, on the reverse strand, counting down.
TCATGATGTGTATTTTTAGTTTAGTAATAGTTCAGCTAAACTAAAATGTGAAGGAAGATAAAGCTGAATTCTAACAGAGGTATCCACTTTATAGTATATACTATTATCCAACACCAGCACATAACATTATACTGTAAGCAGGTCTAGCACTACCCACTCAGTCACAAAATTATGATTTTGAAAGGTGTCAGTTTAATTGCATATGGTTCTGTGGTTCCATAAAGGACTAAGCAGGGTGCATCGACTGTGTTGGGCAGCGGCGACCGCATTGTGCAAATGTTTACCAATCTTTAGCCATGTACACACATGTGAGACGGATGCTGCTGCTTCCTCTGAGCTGAGTGGGGAAGTACACTCATTTGCGGTCTTTAACACGAGTTACAGGTCTCGTCGCTCCCTGGAAGCCAGCAGGTTGATGAGTTTATTTATATGTTGAAGTAAACAGCTCTGACAGGAAACCTAACAATGACACCACCACCACCACCAGCAGCAGCATCACCACTCTAACACTCTCAAGACTATACTCGAGTACAGCATCAGAAAGAACCTTCAAGGTCTACTTTGCACAAATTGTGTTGTTGAAAAATAACTTCATAAACATCCCTTACAAAATGTAACTATGGCATTCAAATAGAACAATGGTTGGATATAACTGGTTACCATGGAATAGTTGAGTAAGTAGCCCAACGTTGTTTGGGTGTTTTCTGTTGAGGTGCCTGTAATAGGCCTGAACATGGTTGCACAAATCATTTTTTTGTGTGGATGAAATGTATTGCACACACAGCGAACATTATGAAAGACAATTCTGTATACAACAATCCTCTAGTCCTGTAAAGCAACCAGTGTGAAACACAGATGACATGCATATGCACGACCCTGCAGCACCCCAACCAATATGCTTTGACTGGTGCAAACTGATACTCAAAAAATAGAGATCCAAGAGTTTTCAAGTCGGGTGTTTTTATAAGTTAGTTGTGTGTGTGTGTGTGTGTGTTTTTGTGACGGCTGGTGGTAATAAATTTGCAGTTAAATAGTCACCAGAGACAACACAACTGACAGATAGATTACAATGAGCTTTGTTACATCAACTAATGCTATAAAGCAAGGCAACCATAAAGCTACAATAACTCAACACATTGGCATTAGACTAGATTAGATTCAACGTTATTGGCATACACACAGCCAGAATAAAAAAACAATGATATTGAACCCAGATAGGCCACCATCATGCCGATTACGTACATCAACAATACAAATCACTTGACATGAAGCAACCTCTCCAGCTGCACCATGGAGATAGTCTAGCCCAAATAAATTATGACACCAGACATTTGCTGCTAAGCTTTCCCATGGTTCACTGGCCTGGGTGACCTTACTCTCTACTGCCAGAGCCAGGCTATTCTGTCTAATAGACTACAAGCCTTCCACATTTGACAAATGATGGCCTGTAAAAATAGCAAGTGTATCAATTCATTCTCCAGAATAGATAGCCTATCCGGTTACATGATTACAGCTTTAAGGTCATTTGTATATATATGGTTAACATTTAAAAGGATATTTCAAAGCTATAAACTAAACTCATGATAGGCTACTTAGTCAGCCCACATATTTCAGTCTCGTAAACATTTGTTTTATTTATTCACTTTAAACAACTAACTGGACCTAAAGAGCCTGCCCCGCCATCCCCCACAACACAAAGTCCTACACACGTCTTTATGTGGTTCTGTCAGATATTAGTGACAAACAGCCTTCATTGAGTGGATCAATAACGTATGCAGCTCACAGAAGCTTAACACAGTTCTCCCTGGAGCCTACAAAGTACATGACATGACTGTTTCACCTCCAAATATGCTGAAGTGGGCATTTACACATGGTGTTTCCAGGGTCCATTTAGACAAACTGTGGTGTTGCTTTGAATTCTGGTCTCTAGCTGATCCTATGTCTGATGTTGACTGCACCTTGGTGTATTTATTGGTGTCATAGACCCCAAGTAAAATTACAATAAGCAATCATCAGTATGGGGACTGACTAACTTCTGTTATTTGATCCAGCTAAAAAAAAACATCTGTCGGCCTTAACATGCTCTTGATTCATTCTCACAATGAATCATTTGGCGCCACCTCCTGGATACTTTCAACACACTGTGATACACTGTACACAGAGGCACCTAGACATACTGTAGAGTACATGTAGAAATAGAAATGGAAGACCATCAGACAGATTCCATTAACATAGGAATGAATTATGACCTGCTGTAGGTCAGACAGCTGAGCCTCCTTTATTACCAGTGCCTGATATGATATCACAGTAGGTTACAGTGTGTGTGACATTTTTAATCTTTACAAAATCTACAACCAGCTCTAAGGCCATTTTGGCTACAAATACAAGGAATGGCTACTTAATAATGATACTGTATTTATGAGTTTATGAGTAAAACAAGTTTTTTTTATTTCAATTGAATTACAGCATCAGCGTCATCATTTAATTGTCACACCTTACAGTATATTGCAATTGCTACATAATCTACACAAAACTGGTATCAGTTATTAGCCTACTTCAAACTGGATTATTATTTAAAAATCTCTCAAGCCTGGAGTCTATCAGCTCTAACACTAATTGTGATTGAAATGTTAAGGACACCTAAAATTAGACAAAAAGTTAGCTGTTAAGACAAATGAAATAATTGATGTGAAGTGAAGTGAATAAATAAATGAAGCACATCTCTCCACTGCCTTTCTATAGTAATGAACTGAAAAAATGTCAATGCCTTAGATATTCAAAAAATCATCAATTATGTAATTATGGTCATTAAAGTGTAACTCCAGAGTAAACAACCTAGGGTTTGGTACAGATGTTTGGTACAGTTGTTAACAACTTCAAACTTTTGACTGAGATCAAAATTACGTTAATTGGTGGCGTTTTGAGCAAGACTGTTTATTTGCATTATCACTGAATGGGCTTACATTGATGCTAACAGGGCAAGGTGCCACGCCGCTATTTTATACCACTAAACAATGCTTAAAATATAATTAAACTTCTGTGGTAGTGTGGTGAGGGTTCCTACAGACAAACCGAAGTATTGTAAACTTTGAAAGTGTACAGAGTTTATAACAAGACCTGTATTTGTAGGAAGAAAATTCCATGGCTTCCTGGTCTGGTATCATCAAATCAGCGGGTGCGTTTGATCGAATTAACGCTGCCTAGATTTGGCTAAACGTAAGGCATGTTTGTATTGAACGATTCAGCCAGATCTGCGCAGTGCTGCAAGACTGAACATGCCCACTGATTTGAGGATACCAGACCAGGAAGCCATGGAATTTTCTTCCTACAGATACAGGTCTTGTTATAACCTCTCTGTACACTTTCAAAGTTTACAATAATGCAAATAAACGGTCTTGCTCAAAATGCCACCAATTAACATAATTTTGTTCTCAATCAAAAAATTGAAGGTGTTAACTACCGTAAATATACCCTAGGTTGTTTTTACTCCGGAGTTACACTTTAAGTCATTATGGTCTTCCAAAAGATTTTAACGCAACTGTGTGACCCTGTAGGCTATTCAAACTACAAGCAGTATTAGTCTGAACAGAATATCTATGTATCCTGTCCAATTTCTTGTTTATACGAATATCAGAATATGCCAATCTGGAAAATTCTCCATGTTATGCTAGCACTGGTCCAGGTTTTCAACAATAAATGAGACCTTGACCTTATTTCTTACATTTATAGGCCCTTATTGTAATGACAGGCAAATAGCAGTCACTCAACAAGCAAAGTGTCTCCTGCACAAACTAAAGCCATCACGTGGTGTGCGGGAGCGTTGAGCTGATCCACCAATGGATCTTAAAACCTTGCTCATTGTATTAGATTAGTAAATAGATTTTGCCTCATTATAAAATTAGCTTTAGTTATCTCTTTGAACTTTGGTGACCAGTGGGCCGCGGCTGAAGTGCCCTTGAGCAAGGCACCTAACCCCTCACTGCTTCCCGAGCGCCGCCGTTGAAGCAGGCAGCTCACTGCGCCGGGATTAGTGTGTGCTTCACCTCACTGTGTGTTCACTGTGTGCTGTTTGTGTTTCACTAATTCACCGATTGGGTTAAATGCAGAGACCAAATTTCCCTCACGGGATCAAAAAAGTATATATACTTATACTTTGTCTTTTAAATTAGAGACCAATATGCTTTTAAACCCAATACAATCAGATTATTAGTTGTCACTGTCACTGCAAGGCCTCCAGCTAACAATGTCACACTTGACATTTGAGGCACATCTGTAACATACAGGCCAGGGTGACATTTTAGGGTCATAAACAGCAGGTCTCCAGTATTGCCCAAATCAAGGCTTCATATGAGACTGAGGACCTCAAGAGCTCATGATCAAAAAGTTAAGAAAGGAAATAAAAAATGTATGGAATAAGATTTTCCAAAAGTCAGATGCAACAAAAGTGCAAAAAAAAACAAAAAAAAAACATGCTGTGTGCTTAAATGGAGTCCAGGGACTGACCACCGACGTGGGGCCAAGAGAAGGACGCTGTGCTGGGCAGGAGCCCAAGCGAGGCGTGGGAGGGCATGGCGTTGGCCGTCTGCGCGGGCGAGTGGGTCAGCCGGTGCTTCTTCAGCTGGCCCAGCTCGCGGAAGCAGCACCCGCACTGGGCGCAGCGGTAGGGCCTCTCGCCGGTGTGGATGCGCTGGTGCTTGTGCAGGCTGTCCAGGTGGCGGAAGCGCTTCTCGCAGTAGCGGCATGGGTATGGCCGCTCGCCCGTGTGGATGCGCTGGTGCGTCTTCAGGCAGTAGAAGCGCCGGAAGCCACGGCCGCACACGTTGCAGCGGTAGATCTTCTCTGAGCTGTCCCGGGACGTCTGGACAGAGCTCTGGAGCGGGACGCTGCCCTCACCTAGCCCCATCGGAGGAGGGCCTGACACCTGGGATGAAGTCATCAAGGAAGACGTGGACACATTGACCGTAAGAGCAGCTGATGCTGCGGACACTGCAGTCAGATCAGGGCCAGAAGCAGCCGTATTCTGAGGCTCAGAGTCATCTTCGATCTTGATCATTGCGTCCTTGACTTCCTCATGGTCCTCCAGTACCTGAATGAGGCCCAACTCATTCACATTACCCGCAGCACCACCCACCTCAAACTCAAATTTGCTCAGGTCCGATGTGTCCTCTGACTGCATTGGCGCCTCTTGTTCATCAGGAATTCTGTTGCCATCCTCTGTGGAGATCAAGGTGCCTTTGTATTCTGTGAGAAATTTTACAATTAACATGACAATATTGCACATTTTAGCGGGGTATATATCCAATTCTGGCCAAATTCTGAATACTTTTAGATGGGACAAAACTGTTAAGGCCTTACCCTTATTGGTGACTCCATCGTCTGCGATAAAAAACTGACCATCTGCTCCTTCCTCGGTTCCAGTTAACATCTGGTTTGGTTCTGTCGGGGCCTGGGGGGCCTGGTTGTGGCTCATGAGGGACTGGTTCAGCGATGCTGATGATCTTATTCTGCGGCGATTGGGTACACTCCTGGGCCATTCTGACTGAGGAGTGGGCAAGCACAGGCCTACGCTCGGAAGTGTTCTGGAGAAACTGGTCCTTCCTGGAGAATTCCTAAAAGACCTAACGTTGCGTGAATGCTCTCTAGTCACCTGGCTAACGTTACTTTCAACAGTATTGGATGGGAAGAGAAAGAGATTTTCCTCTGACTGTGGCCGCACTACACTCGATCGAGGCTGGTTTTGGTTATTAAGAAGCAGGCACTGTTTGATATTCTTTTCGGCCGCAGTCATGTAGTACCGCACAGCTTTTAACTCACCCTCTGATATCTCCAATCGTTCCCTTAAAGTTTGGTTCTCTCGGTGGGACTCAGCGGCAGCGGTACGAGCAGCAGCTAGTTTGATACCCACAACCCTTGCTGTCTCTTTCAAAACAGTGTCCACTGCAGATCTAACAGCTTGCTCGATCGTTGAGGCCAGTTCATATTTGAGAAAAGAGACACTGACATCTATATTTGATGTCATGTTTACGTTATTAAGAACCAAAAACAGTTAGGTTGGTTCGGGACCCAGGTGCAATTTGTCTGTTGTTTTTGGAAGCGTCACTGTTTTTGCTTAGATGGAGTCGCAGACTATTGACGTCACGAATATCAATCTCACGAAAATTAGACTTTGAAACGTTTTAATTTTATTGTTTACGTGCTTATGACCTGTATGTGAAAGCCATGGTGTGTACAGCATGATTTGATATATAAATATTCAGTAGAAATAGGCCTAATGTCGAACCCTTACTGTCCTTGTAACTAAACAGCAACAGAGAAATACTATTGGTATGCTTGCTTACATTATTATCAGAATAATCTGGAATTACATTATATAAACCTTATCTACACGTGTAATGTATTGTGCAAATTATATATATATATATATATATATATATAAAAATCTGACAACAAAGCGAATGACAGATTACCATAGACAGTACTAAGTCACCGGAAGTTGTGACTGCATCCGTGAGTCGCACAGCTATTCCTCCGGACGATGATGGTTGCGGGGAGACTGTCATACATGTAGACATGAAGTATTAAAGAAATCTAAGACATCATGTCTCTCAGATATAGCTAACTTAATAAATAGCTGGTTCGACTTACTGCAAGAACGGCATCGACAGTCAGCGTCATATGGCGGGGCTGTCATACTTAGTGTTCCGTTTTTCGGGGTCCGCTGGTCGGACTTATGGGGTGTTTTCCAAAGGACTCACACGGACTTTGTTAATATTTTTTGATCTTGCATGGCGACTTCGAATCAGATTCCCCTACCTCTACCTCATCGCCTCAATGATGTTTAATGTGCGCTTACAGGTAAACGCTTTTAAGATGATTGAATTAACAGTTATGTGAGGTGAGGTTAGGGCTAGCTTCTAACTAGCTAGTAAGCTGCCACCAACAAATCTATTTCAGGCACACCATGGTAACGTTATCAGTATGAGGTATTTACAAACTCCACGTTACCTGATTTTTAGAGCAGTTGAAATGTGAGGTAGACAACATTTCTGTCACTCTTCTGCTATGGACTGATTATAAAAACTAGTTGGTCAGTAAAACAACAAAGCTAAATATGGCTGTTTGTTCTGTTGTACTTCTGTACATCTGTCACTTGCCACACCCACATGTATCCATAGGACAACCCTTAAAAAAGCCCTTGTCATAACCCTTTGTTGACTGTTTAATATGACGGGGTATTTGATTTGAAAATCGTATATATATATATATTCTTTATTAGGAACAGGTTCAGCGATCATAGACTCGGGGCAGGTATTCCAGGAATGCTGTTCTGTTACAAACCTCATGAAAGAAGAGTCCTGTGACTTTATTTTGTTAGGAGAATGACACTATAGATCTCTTCTTTGAGGAAGTAGACCACTTACTCTGAGTTAACTGACCCAGGTTTGTCACTGAACCACTCACTTGGAACACCCCATAGATGGCAAACAAGTCATTATAAACAGACAGACAGTAACAACAATTTAGAGACTAATTAATCAATTTGATTAGTGTAAATAGAAGGACTGGATGTGGTGGTGCCAACCCATAACATCCCCAATCTGAACTCTGACTGAACTTCTGAAATAAATCAGTTTTGTTTTTCTCTGTCTTTTTCTGTAGGTTCACATTGAAATACACTGATTTGCATCCTAACCGTTTTGCTGTCCTCTCCACTATTCACCATCTCCCTGACAATGGTCCCAGCATGGCACTGACGTGCCTCCAACGTCAGTCGCAGCAACAAGGGCCTCCACACTCGGGGAGAACACGCAGCACCCAACAAAGGGAAAATGACAATGTCGCCATCTGAAAACTGTGAAGCAGAGGACTCCAGGCAGCCTGGAGAGGGCTATGCACTGGTGCTGTGGGGCACGCTATGGACATGTTCAGCAGTGTACCAACAGTCCTCAGAGGCATGAGGGTTGAGACATCTGTTTACCCAGGGACCCAGGCAGGAGTAAACTGCCCGGTATACCAGGGCGTAAAATGCATGGGATCCAGTACATAAAGGGTTAACTGTATGAATAGAGGGATTCGATATGATTTAGCTCGTATATACAGTGAATACACTTGCAGGGCATTCTTACACCTTTTTAATCACCATGATTAATAATTGCTACTGCCCCTGTATTTTGTTTTTGCCCTGGCCAGATCTCACCCCTTTCTAGTCATCTCGTAGGGAACAACTGGAGCCTTAATATTTATAGTATATATCAAAAGAAACGTTTTTTTAAACTAGAATGTCACAAATTCTATCCCCATACACTTGTTTTCGAGTGGGTTGTAATCTTTTTAACAGAGTTTCAGACTGTGCTTAGTCTTGGCTCCTTACCTCCTGAGCAGCGTAAGATGATAGGTACATACAGCATAGGACAGGTCCAGTGCTGGGGAAGTCATGGACGTTGTTAACACTATGTGGTTGTGTGTATCAGTGGAGGTTATGCAGCATATGACAGGCCTCACTCACTGCATGCTCTCAAAAATGCCAGATAAGAGGCACGTGAATGACCACACACACACACACACACACACACACCCACCCACACCTGTTGGTACTTAGGTCACGCACCACTTTTACACCCAGCCTTTAGACGTAATGTTACATTGTACAGTAATGGTAACAGTGTAAGGTTACAATTTTATTTTTGTTTTTTTGGAAATGCAAACAGTTTTTGTGTGTTACAGTTTGTGCATTCAAGAAATTCTTATAATCACTGTATTGAATGCACTTTGATTTAGCGTATCCTATTTGGATAAATAAATTCAAAGAAAATATTTGATGGACCTCTTTTATTTAATTAGAAAACATGAATAGAGTGGTTGTGTCATCTATCCAGAGTTTATAATATGTTTTGGGATACTTTTACAAAATTGTCTGGTGTGTAAGGTCAGCACTTTGCTATCTGTAGACACTAGAGGGCAGCACATTCCCATTTGTTTCTCTTGGTTAGGCTTTAAGCCCACTCCATATTTCAAACTAGAAGGATATATTGTCAATCATGAGGAAATGGGAAAGGTTTTCTATTGAAGCCAGCATTGACTTATATAAACAGTGCGTTAGCCAAAGCCATTCAATTCTTGAATTGGAGATGGTATGTTCTTATAGATTTTTTTATATTAACTAAATGCTCATACAGTTTTGTGAAAACCGTGACTAACTGCATAATCCCTGGTTAAATGGCAAAATGGAGTAAAATACTAAGCGTTGCCATGGCAACTACCGTAATGCTCCATGTGACCGCCCCCCACTGCTCACACACAGATGCAGAAATAGCCCCCCCCCCCCCAAAAAAAAAGAGTATTTCTACATGAGAAGCTTTTCTAAATGAAAATGGCTTAATAGGGTTAGTGAATGATGAACAGAAAGCAATGATAATGGATAAGACAGTTCATCTGCTACACACAAATGCAGCAACCCACAGGAGATCAAACATGAGAGATTATGCCGTCATGAGGGGACGGAGGATCATAAGGCACCATTTGTCAAGATAAATCAGCTGTGTGATCACACGCTTCAGTGCTGTTTGTGTAGTGTAGGTCCCAGGTGCAGAGGTTTACATTTGTTTGTGTTCCACTGTCACTGGACCGCGTCGAGAAAGGTGTGATAATTTACCTTCTTTTGAATTCAAATCAAATGAACTTGAATTCAGAATTTTAGAGCTAAAAAATATGATTGTTTGGTGACAAATCCTACACCTAAGATGTTTTTCCACATTAATTAAAAGAAAAAGGCTGACCTCTTCATACTGATACTCTCACCTTAAAGTTAAATTAAAGTCACTTTAAAGTACTATTACTTTCATTATCACTATTACTATCACTATTAAAGTTTCGACCACAGTTTCACCCACAGTTGACCCAACGCACTTAACCGGAACAAGTTCAAATACCATTTAAATATATCCGCCAATATCTAACTGACAGAGAGTTTGAACAGGCAAACTGTTGCTGGTTATGCAAATATGCATTATGCAAACATTTGCATGTCAGATAACAGCAAGATGAGACACTTTATAATGTCATTCCCAGCTAGGTGCTTAATGGCCAAGTGAAGGAGAATGCAGGAAATGTTACTACATGTCTTTACAGTGGAATTAAGCCTCTCTCAGCTCAAGTCTTACAACATAGCATGCACTCTCAGTAACCTACAGTGTGTAACTTGTCCTGTCCAGTTGTAGCGAAAGGATTGTTGCCCTTTTGAGAAGAGACATGACTGAAAATCCAGAATCAAATGACCACATTTCATATTATTCTATATTGTTTTATAAATAATATATAGGCCTACCGGTAATAATTGTTTTACTTCAAATCCTCATTTTATATCATTTGGTGCAACAAAAGATCGCCATCACTGCCTGCAAATGTGCATACAGTACATGAGGCTGGTATGACATGCAAATACTGTAAAGCGAGGGAGGCAACCTGTCAGTGATATGTAACTGTATCCCTGATGCACCCTGTTGGGATACAGTTTGGCTGATTCTTTTAAACCATTTCTGAAAAGGCAAACTTTTCCAGAGCAGAACTCTATGGACCTGCCACCATTTTGAACCGCAGTCTGATTTGACAGCCGTACCCATCCTCAGTCTGACTTCAGCTCCGTATCCTGACCTGTTTTTGCGGACTGGAACCACACGACCTCACGTGAAAACATCAGACATTAATACATTGAGACCACACTACCTCATCCAAGTGAACACATTAGACATTAGTACACTGGAACCACACAACCTCATACAAGTGAACACATTAGACATTAGTACACTGCAACCACACAACCTCATACAAGTGAACACATCAGACATTAATACATTGAGACCACACTACCTCATCCAAGTGAACACATTAGACATTAGTACACTGGAACCACACAACCTCATACAAGTGAACACATTAGACATTAGTGCACTGCAACCACACAACCTCATACAAGTGAACACATCAGACATTAATACATTGAGACCACACTACCTCATCCAAGTGAACACATTAGACATTAGTACACTGGAACCACACAACCTCATACAAGTGAACACATTAGACATTAGTACACTGCAACCACACAACCTCATACACGTGAACACATTAGTACATTGGGCCTACTGTACAGTGTGAAAACAGCAGGTGCAAAGATGAGAGGGAATCAATGATCATGGAAATTAGAGGACAATTGTCATCCCCTCCTGTCAGCCAAAAGGGAAATCAACAGGAGCTGCTGTGGGGAAAGCAGCACCCACAAGTGACCACAGAGGACTATGTTCGACTCTGCACTGCGGTCACTTCCTGATCCTACTCCCATCTCTTTCTTCCTCTCATTTCCTGCCAGTCTCTATCCAAAAATCCTCAAAAAAACATACCAGGTAAGATTGGGTACTGTAATAGTCATATAACCAAATCAAACCACCCAGTGGACGTGCAATATTCTAATATTATACATGCATGCATATACAGTATACATGAACACTGCTGGAATGCAAATTTAAATGCTGGTGTTTGTATGTCATGGAGAAACTGACAGCACATGAGATAGCCCCACAAGCGGAAAGAGAGCAATTCTAGTTTATCTTTTCTTCATGTAAAATAGTACTCAGAAGTCCTCCTTCACATGGAGCTGATGGTCTGTTTTTTTTTTTTTAAACCTTCCCACAGACAATATATCTCTGATAGAGAATTCAGAAGAACAGACGTCACACAGGCTGATATGAGCAGTATTTGTCTTCGCAGTGTTGCTCAGCCAGACTGTTAGCCAATAGTTTAAAAATTTACTTTGAAAACAAGTGCTATAGAAAATAAATTTGGCTGTGCAGCGTATGCAATTAGGCAAGAATGAACTCCGCCATTCCCACGATTAGCTGTATTAATGGGACTTTGTGTTTCATGAACAACGCTCTGTGCTTGAATAGTGATTTACAACACCCAGTCCCCAGTCTGGAACTGCTGATAGACGTTAATGTGTCATTGGATCCTGGGTACCAATATATCCATGCCACTGCTACTCAGGCTTGTGCAAAATTCCAGAATTGAATTGAAACTGGCTCTTAAATTCCAATTCAATTCTTGAATTTCACTTGCAATTCGAATTTTGCACAAACCTGGCAGTGCTACTAGTCACCACCCTCCTGTCTCACTCTTTTGAAGATGTGCAAGATGCAGGTGGGGTCAGCAGCTGAAGCATCTCTCTATCCTTACTGTACAGCACTTGGATATAGCAATGTACAGTAGTGTTATTGGACTGGAGTACTGTAATTCTTCTTAGCTGATTTAACTAGAATAATAAATCATACAAACACATCAATAACATACAGCAGCCATAGAACACCGTTTTGCAAACACTATATTGTCCTTTTGGGAAGGACACAGTCTTCTCCGAGAGAAAGGGGAGGGAGGGCGGGAAAGGTTATGTCAAAGCGCCCACGAGTGACTGATGAATTTCTCCAGCTTGTGGAAAAGAGTGTCAGGGAGGGAGGGAGCTGAAGTGAAGTGATGCAGATGGCGGAAGGCCTGCAGATGCGCTGCACTTCCTGAGACCTGGCGATATCCCTGAGCCTCGCTTCACAGGAAGCTGCTGACACCCACAAGCCCTCCCAGAGAGAGTGAGAGAGAGAGAGAAAGAAAGAGAAAGAGAGCTATCCTGGAGCACCCCCTCCCTGCTCCCTAACATCCCTCCTCAGACACTGGAGCAGTTTTGGGCATTTTCCTATTTCTCAAGTACTTCCCAAATAACAGAGAGAGCTGGCTCTCTGACTTTGGAATAGAAACTGGAAAAGTTTGCTGTTGAAAGTTGTTAAAAACCTCTGGTGGAATTTAGCACAAATCACATATTACTGAACCTTTCCACTTTGGAAGATTGAGTTGTAATAATTTTGTAGTGTTCTCAGAAGCTCCTGTGGTTATGTGTACAACATATGGTTTATGATACACATACTTATAGCTGTGTGGTTTGGCACACTAAGTATCCTCTAACTTTAGAGTAGCGCCACATCAAATCACAGAGAATAAACCTGACTGATTCACTGAAACAGGTTCCTCATTTCATGCAATGCGACACAATGTCTTTCTTGTACGTGACCCTTTGGCAATAGTGAAACTGGTAAAGAAAGTACAATGAATCCAGTATTGTTATATTGCCTATTGTGGTGCCTCCTATTCCTGGTAGTGTGAGGTTACCAACGTTGCAGTCATTTCAGGTTACACATAGTGTGACCACTGAATGTTGTGAAGTCCTGTGGTCTATAGGTTTAAATATTATATATATATATATATATATTTATATATATATTCATAAAGAGCTTGTAAAACAGGCTCACTGTAAGAATCCGAATCGATGGCATCATTAATTAGGCCTCTTACCCCTAATTAATTGTCTGTAACCCTATTACCTCAACCTATTCTTGCACTGTCATAGTTTTTATATTACCTTGTCTACATTATACATTATTCTCTTATTTGTCTTATTTCTTATTTGTCATATTATTTTCTGGTCTCTAGACCTTATTCTTGCACTGTTGCACTGTTGGACTACTTTTTGCACCTTCACCATGACACTCACTCTCCTGAGCACCTTACCATGCACACAGAATTACAGGCCAGTCCCGGCCCTGTCACTGCAAGCGTCTCATGCTTGATCATCCTCAAGCACACTGTGGATTTTTTAAAAATGTCATTTATATAGTATATTTAGTATTTCGTTTTGTTAGTTTTTCTTATCTTTTACTGTCTCTATTGTACAGTGGAGTTTTGTTTATATGTACATACTTATATTTACCCTTTCTGTAAGTGCATGTTATGTGTGATGTCTGTATGCTACTGAGACCTTTAATTTCCCCTTGGGGATCAATAAAGTGTCTATCTATCTATCTATCTATCTATCTATCTAACTATCTATCTATCTAATTCTGCACAGAGAGGGTGAAAAAACAAGGGTGCAGTGGGGGCTGAGCTGGAGGTGGGGGTTGGGGGTACTGGGGGCTGGGAGGGGTTCGTTATGCCCCGCGGCATCGGTGGGGCGACTGGAGCATGCTGAAATTTGGTTATCTGACTGCTCAATCAGGGCACATGAACTCGGTCAGCAGCACGCAGCCGACTCCTCCGACGGAGCCCGTAATCTGGCCGACATATGCTGCCCCGCGGGAGTGGCCTCCGGTGTGAGGCTAAGTGCATCCTGGCAGCGGTTCAGCCAGTCGGGCAGTCAGGGCAGGGCAGCCCTCTCAGACACATGGCCCGCTTTTAATGACGCTACTGTTCAAATGGACGGGCGGGCGCACTGAGCTCACTGTGGAGGAATGTGATGGGTTGCCGAATTGCATTTGGGTTCTGTAGGGGGTTAGCATGATGGGATTGATCTGGACTGCCATCACATGTGTGCCTTGACACTTGTGCTAGCAATCACACACACACACACACACACACACACACACACACACACACACACACACACACACACACACACACAGATAAACATAATGCACACACACACACACACACACACATGTGCACAAAAAGAAACTCAGTGAAGAGAGAGAGGGGGGGGGGAGATGGCACATTCAGCCTTCTTTAAATTTCAGTGCAGGGAATTAGTGCTCTGTAGTTAACAATGCATGACTTCACTAAGCGCACACAGCACATATAGGCAAATGAGAGAAATGGACAGTTGAACGTATCTGTGCACTAAAATTATGTGCATGACCTATTTACTCCCTTGATCTTATACACTGACATAGAAAAAAACATAAATATTACAGAGTCTGCACATGCCTGCCTGCCTTTTAGTGTTCCACTCTATAAATTGGGGTGCAGGGCAAAACTAAGAAAACAGAATGTTTCCTGCATGAGGCTGGACAGCTGCACTCCCATGCAGGAAATACTCCCCCAAACTAGAGGCCCCCCAGCTCTCCATGTGCTCTTGCCCTCTACTGCACGCACGTGCACTGATACACACACACACACACACACACACACACACACACACACACACACACACACAGTACAACTACCTCAGCATACAAATAAGACCCCCATACCCCCGTATTAACTGCCTGCCCCTATGATCTTTTAGTCAGGCTTTGATGGATTCAAATGACAAGAAAGCACTATTTCCTCTTGCACTGTCTGCGCCGTCAGTGCAACTCTACTTTCCATTCTGCTTCTTGTACTCCCATTGTATGAAGGACGAACCCAGTGTCAACATCTTTACTTCCAACTTTCCAACCCTTAAATACCTTTCACACCACCCTCATACTTGCATATGAGTATTAGTAAATACCAGCACAAATGGTTTTAAACATGTGTGGCACTTGTGGTGGTTATAAACACATTCTTCTTTTCAACATAATGTTTGCATTAATAACTTGATTGAAAAAAATATAATGTCCGCAACACTGGTTTTGACTCCCAATTATTTAATGCAACGTTTCGACCCTGCTGGGTCTTCTTCAGGCAAATGGTCACCATTTATTTTGTCCTGCACCTGCCAGAAGGTGGGATGTGCACACTATAACTGTTTGCATTAATAACTTGAAAACATGTCATTCATAGGGTGATAAAACATTTAAATATTAAATCATGTGAATGCATTATCCTCGAGTAAACAAAGAATTTGTATCAAATTATTCTCATCTTTCGACTCTCAGGCAAATGAAAACGGAGCCTCTCCACTTCCAAAAATCAGGAATGCTAGCTATAATTGAATCCGTGTGTTGGAACACAGGCATCGTCTGTGCGCCTCGCGGCCATCCGACTGCGCATTCTTGACTTCACGCATAGAAAGTACTTGGACTTAAATATTTCAAACGAACTGAATAGTTGCATCACATTGCAAAAAAATGTTGCCTTTTCCGACTTGATGGGTTTATATAGATTTGACATGAACATAATTGTGTCTGCTCTCTCAGTTTCGCAAGTAGCCAATGCGCTATGTTGAAATAAATTATTTGAGGAATGTAAAGAGGGATTTGTAACTTGCAAGATGCAGACTGTACCCCTCTGTCGGTTTAGCATGTTGAGATACGTTACAGTATCTATGGGATTTTACCGTAATCCCATGCCATATTTCAATACAATGCACCTTTCATCAGTCACGTGAAGGTAGCTCGCTAGTGGCTGTCGCGGTAAGGGCGGGCCGGACCGGGATGACGTAGAGAGGATGTGAGAGAGAGAGCCGTGGAGCACAGATGTGAGTGTGATGAAGGGGACGCATCACCAGCTGGATGGTAGGCTATCTGGAGCAGCTGCCTAATTGAAGCGACCACTGACTTCAGCCTGAACCCTTCTTCGTCGACGCAGGAAATAACAACAAAAAGCCATACGGTGGCTTCGATGAATTTATGCCCAGAATTAGCTACTCACAAATCATGACGTGTCTGTCCATGACAAGCAAGCGTTCCTTAGCCGACGTTTAGCCAAGCAGTTGTATTCGACAGTGCAACAAATTGGATACATTTGGAAAGACTTCGCGACACGAGCCCACATATTGTTTCAGGACCATTTCCACTCGTTTTCACCTCTGAGTTATAATGACAACCACAGACGAGGATAACCACGGTAGGTTTGCAAGTCATTTCAACTGTGAGAGATGGTACCCAGTAGGAGAGTAGGTACCCAGTACTGTACCAACGGCAACGGCATGAATGGAACCTGTAGTATGACACATGTCTGCATGTTTATCTCGATCCAGAAATAGAGAATCATATAAACTGATACAGATGGCATGTCATGTCGGCAGAATGTTCTTTTAATAAGCTGGGCTGTGCACGCACTAGGCTACGCATAGGCCACCCTATTTTTGTTTTGACAGTTTCTGGTTTTATAGTGGTGGGTTAATATGCAGTCATGGTTAATGTCACGTCTGAACACATACTGGAGAAGTGTGACTTCCACTACTGTATGTCTTCCCTGTTCCCATCTGCAGGAGTTAAGTACTGTTTATGGTGTTCTGCATTTCATGTATACAGTGTATTACCTACACTCCCAGATCCAAATCTCCACCCCTTAAGTTTTTTCCAGTCCTTCTTTGGAGAAGCCATGCTATTAAATGTGTATAAATTGTATTTTATCCTGTGACAAAATACAGACATGTTCTGGTCCAGAAGAGAAGGCACATTGACTCTGGACTGGTCTGCTATAATCAGCTGTTGTTGGCTACTGCACTTGACTATGAGGGAACACTCACTGAGAAAGTAATAGCAAGTTTTTTAAAAGATAACACTAGGATACCGTCTGTGGAAGCAGAGGTGTCTGAAGGCAGGCATACAATATGACCTACATTTCAGCAAAGCATAGAGAGAAATCATCTCTCTAGAGAGCTCTGTCATGAACACACTTTTGCACTGGACACCAAGAGCTTTTAATCACTCAGCTTTTAGTGCTCAACAGGTCCTGTGGGGAAGTGTGTAGTAAGATGTCGCCTGTTATTGTCAGCAGGAAAAGTGTTTTGAGACTGAGAAGTGTTATTTGACACAGTGGAATTAGCTGGCAGGGGCCCCAAGTGATTGAAGTTCCACTCACTAGGAAAGAACAAAAGGGGTTTATTTCCATGCTAAGAAATTCCAAGTTGTTCCATTTGGTGTGTTAAAAATGCTGCTTGGGTGCTATTTGGATGTGAAAATGTTTTTAGGAAACATAACCAGGCTGACAAAATATAGAGTATTCTTAAATGGCTCCAATAACAAACTGCCATCTCTGAACATTTTATGAAAGCAAACTATAGAGCAAATGTTTGATGTTCTGAGCATAGATGCCAGTGGAACCTCTTTGCCACCTCTGTGATTTTCTCCAGGCTCTCTCCTCGGATAACGTAGATGTGGGTTTTGTAGGTGGCGAGTCATTTGCCTTGAGAATTTCGCTTTTGAAGCATGTGCCACGATCTGTCTGGCCTCTAGTGGACAGTTGAGCTGTGTGTTTTTGTTCGGCTGCAGGACACAGTGGCCTCTTTGTGCCGCCCAAGTGTCTGTGTGTAAGCGCGTGGAAATGTCAGCACTGACGGGCATATGGACCGGTAATGGGAGCTGAAAAGAAACCCAGCTGCGGGTCCTTTCAGCTTTTTAACGGCTCTGCCAGGACCAGGCCCTTTCTCGAGCTGGCCTGCGAGCGATCGCAAGCTAAATGTCAGAAGTGACCTAAAGACTGCAGTTAAGTGTTTCCCCACTGTCTCCATGAGAGTGGACAAGAGGCAACCTAAGGGACAGAAGACATATTCATACTCATACCACCAAACTGTCACTTATGCAGTACTTGATTTAATGCATTTTCTAATAACAAAGCCAAGTCCCAGACTTTATTATTCCCACAAATTGCATAGTAGAGATAGGCACTGTGGATTGGGTCCACCCTCCTCAGCAGCGTATGGGTTGAGTGAGGGTGGGGTGGGTGGGGCTGGGGGGGTCATGTCCTAAGTAATCCCACATTATTAGGCACCTTTGGGGGGTGTCACCTGGGTGGACCTGGGTTGATGGCAGCCGCCCAGAGAACAATTGGGGGGGATCAGACAGGCACTGGAGGGAGAGGTTGCCCTGGCTGAGATCTCGTCTGAGACCTCCTGGGTCTTACGCTGCCGATCACCCCCTGCAGAGGCCCAGCAATCAATGGTGGTGGTGGGGGTACTTCCTGAGCTCTCCAGCAGCCACTTTTAAAGGGGGGTGGGGGGGATGAGGATGAGTCCGTTTTGTGTTTTGTACTGTACAACGTCCCATACTTCTCTGTAGTCTTCTCCGTTATTGGTTTAAAACTAGACATCTGAAACCGGCTTGATATTTTCTATTACATCAATCCTTAGGAACACAGAAACGACCTAGTGATGTGGATTATTGAAGAGGAAATTATCTGACAAATTGAGTTGATTCTGAACCATCAGACTGGAACATTGTGTTTGTGTAGTGTTATTACACTAGATTTTCTCAAATCACCGCTGTCCTATTTTTCCATTAAAAAGACAGAAGCAAATAAGCTCATGTACAGGGGAGCAGCAATTATCATTTCAGCAGACTTGTGCAGCTGGTTGTCACTGCTAGTCGGTTCACATTCTCTGGCTGTATGCGCTGAAAGATATAGCGCTGTAAAAAAAATCATGCATATTCCTGGCGTCGGCCCACTCGAGTGCGACCTCCTTTTGCTGTGGCTTAGAACCACTTATGCTAACAAATTCACCACATGCGTACTGATGGCCTGTGGGTCTGCCACAGACCACACTATTTGTTCTACAGGAAAGCCAATCATTTAAATCCCCACACACTCACTCACTCGGAAGGTGGTCGTGTGGTGATGTTCAAGTCCAGACAAACCCAAAGAAAAGAAGAGGTAGAACAATCTGCTATCTGCTCTTAGCCTATAGTAAACCTTCTATTAGGCTGAAATGGGAGAGAATCAACCTCCTGGCAAACAAAAAATAATTTACTTTTTCTTGTGATTAGGCCACCAGAGGATAAGCCTGTCACTCCTGAACAAAATGCATGCAGGCCAATTCTCACTCGCAGTGTTTGCAAATACAAGCAGGTGTTGTGTCATCATGGTTGTCCATTTTAAATATTAATGATATTAATGTTCATCTGGTGGCATGCAGATATCCGCTCAGTAGTATTGGCACATGGGAGATGCTGAGTTGGTTCTGTTTAGTGGGAAGAAAGTATCATCTTCATAAATTGGTTTTAATACATTATTGTTACCAGTAATACTTAATATACCCAATACTGTTTGAATAAAAAAAAAAATATATGACTCATGTCCATTTAATGTGATTAATGAAATGCTAGTGTCTCCAGTTTTGTTACACACCAGCATTGGATAGTCGATCAATACCAACTCACCAGGAATGTTATCTACTGTATCTGATTGCCGCAGGGTCACCCAAGCAGTGGCGTGGTAGGAACAGCCTGGTCAATACTGTAGTGTTGTGTGAGCTGGACCTGGACTCGTGCCTGACTGCCTGTGCATGCTAGGTCAGCTCATCTGCTGGACTCAGTCAAGTGTGTGGGTCTCCAGTCCGAACTGAGAATCAATCAGTGCCATTCAAATTCATATTGTCGTGCATTGCCAAGGCATGCAGGACTGCTATGTTTATTATTAGTAATAGGCTTGGAATTTGGGTGGGGGTCTCTAAGTATATGTATCTGTTCAATTGTATAGCTCTGTTAAAGGCACTGTTGCCAACAGTGGTGCTGGATGAAACCCAACTTTTTCTTGCAAGTCAATATTTCTTTTCAGAACTCCAACCAAGCCAATGAGGCAGACTAAACATGTGCCTGTTTGTAATGCGCATCAAGAAAGGCACATAGACATATAAAAAAATGGCCTTTTTATGTCCGGTACTGTACTTTTGTGAGTGTTGTGAGACAGGGCTATAAAAGGAATAGGCTCAGTCAGCAGGATGCTGTTACGATGACTGAGCAGGACTCCAGGGCAAGGTTGCTTCCTTACTGTTGCCTTTGTTCTTTGATTATGCCTCACGCTGGCCATGTGTCGTTTGGCATTAGGAGAGACATCTGCTCATTTAGTTAGCCTTTTTATATTATATTTAGAAAACATGGTTATTTAACATTTAAAGAACCACTGTCAGTTGTCACTGCTCTATTAATTGTAATTGACACATAGTTAGCAGGATGTGGACTATATAATATATTTAGCAGTCTCATGTAACCTAGCCTAATGCTTTGATTGAAGTTTATTCTTGATATATGTGTTATCTTGTAAACTTTGTATAGTATATATGTTTTCTGTATGTTTGCTTGCTAGCATAACTGCATGGGGAAAGGGCTCATCAGCACCAGACCCAACCCCTTGGGTCAAGCCGAAGCTGAGGGGGCAGCTCTGACCAATAGGAATACCCTACCTACAAGATGGAGGCAGGGACTCCCCCACATGTAAAAAAGTAGTAAGAAAGTAGTCTGGGATTCCTTATCTTTCTAGAAGAGAAAATGTGCTTTGATGGATTTTTATGGCGGTACGGTGAGGCGTTAAAAGCATCAAGATCATGGATTCAGCACCCAAGGAGGATACGACGTGATGAAAATTATGTCTCTACTGATACTGATGTCTTGTTGGGGAAAATGTCTGCTGAATGAATAAACTCTTTTTTTGCTTCATATAAATGTAGTCATGGCTACATGTGTTGGTCAAAGAGGTTTGGTTGTAAAGAGCTACTACTGGTGGTTGCACATGGTGATGACTGATATGCAGAACAGGCTCCTTGGCCAATTTCCTTTTATGAATCCACCGGTGCTATTTTTGCACATCTGGGTTATTCATACTCAAGAGGGACTTCTGAATTAGGGGCCAACTGCCACCGAGATATAATAAGATTGCGCTCGATAAAGCACAAGATTAAATGACCATCCCCCAGAGGTCAGTGAATTGCATGACGGTATGCATTTGAAAACCCCTTTGTCAAGTCTTGAGTACCTGCTTTCTGTGGTGTTCTAAAGCGAAGCTGACTTCCACATTCTGATATCCTCTCTTCAGTCAAACAGCCTGAGCTAAGCTCCAGACTTTGCCCTTGACTACATCAGCCATCAGCCTTGCTGCTTGAATTGTTTAGAGCCTCCATGTCAGATAGCTACCCAGCTGCCTAGCCACCCTCTTCCCCACCCATCCTCACCCCTCCACTCCATCTCACCCAAATTTTTCTCACTAAATGCTCCGTGCCTCAGGAAGCGGCATCATTGAAAATTTCATTTATTCGCTCCCCCTCGCCGTGTTATTTATTTATATGTGCTTGATACGCCGAGTCACCCCGACACTTCACTTATCCTCGACTTGGGGTGGAGACGCGTATTTATAGGGCTGCAGGTTTGTCTGCTGGAGCACAGCAACACTTGGCAGCACAGTCTGCCGGGTGGGCTTTCTCTGTGTATAACAGCCGCACAGGGCTCGCATAAACAGACAGACAGACAGACGTGCGTTTGTGTGAGCTGATGCGCACATGTGTGTTTTATGTGTGTGTGTTTATGTGTAAGGGCACAGCAGGGAAGGAAAAGAGGATGCCGGAGTGAGTCACACATTGTATATAGTGTGGTCCCAAAGTAGGTTAGTTGGTAGAGATCTGTGCACAGCTGTGTGTAGCTCATGTTTCCTCATTTCTGATGGAGATGGTGCTTAATCGGACTGTATGTGTGTGTGTGTGAATGAGTGCATATGTGTCATGTATTCCTCCCATTCCAGCCGAGTTGGTTAATCACACCGTGTGTGTGTGTGTGTACGTATGTGTGTCTGCGAGTGTGTGTGTGTGTGTCTCATTTCCCTGCATTCCGTCAGTGGGGATGAGATGTTGGTTAATCTGAGCGGGTTGGGTTGTGGGGGGTTGTGGGGGATTTGCGACGGCCTGCAGCTGGGAGCCAGGGCGGCTCCTCTGAAACACACAGGCCGGCTCGACTCAGCTCAGGAAGGCAGCGCAGAGCAGTGCTGAGAGCAGAGCAGGGCTGGGTGACAGAGACCGGATTAGGGGTCAGGGGCTCAGCGCTGGCTGGCTGTCACTCTCCACAGGGAAAAATCAACGCGTGGGCTCAGTGTCTGAGTCTCTAACGCCCCCCCCCCCCCAAACTCCAGCTGCAGGAATAAGCCTACGCTAGTAAAACTGCATATACGCCATTGCAATAAATATTGCTTTTAGTGTTATAATTTATCATCATTTCTTAATGTGGTCTAATGAATCAACAATACGATGTTGAAAGATATATCGCGCGGTAATTCATTTGCAGTAATTGATACTAATGAAGTATGAAGTGTA
Organism: Alosa pseudoharengus; assembly: GCF_046254945.1. Classification (NCBI taxonomy): domain Eukaryota; kingdom Metazoa; phylum Chordata; class Actinopteri; order Clupeiformes; family Clupeidae; genus Alosa; species Alosa pseudoharengus. The sequence continues at coordinate 21,256,262 of NW_027468774.1, read as the reverse complement.
AAGACCAATATTGGAAGCTATAAATATTGTGGTGGAGCAGATTGAGTGAAGGTTGAAACGGCAGTCATGTGAGTGGAGATGAAGAAATCATGGAGTGTGCCGGCATCACCGCGTGACACATCAGAGTGGAGCCTGACAGACTGCTGTCATATGCAACTGATCACACTGGAGCAGCCGGGCAAAATATGTGGTGGTGGGTGGGAGGTGGTGTGGAACCGCTGCAGGTAGTTGACCTGCTGGGTCTGAGAGGTGGTGAGTTAATGGCTGACCTCCTCTCACCTCCCCCAGGCAGACCTTGCGTCTGCACCCAGACACGGTGGCCCCCGAATCAGCATCCTGAGGCCAACAATGGGCCCTGGAGTATGAGGATGTGGAGTAAAGATAAAATGGGTAAAAATAGAACACTCTTCCAGGTTTACAGATCCTGCTGTGACATCTTATTTGTCTTAATGGCCTTATCACTGCTCACTGGTCCATTCTAAATAATAGGCCTGGAATGCGTGTCTGATTGAGATGGATTACGGTATTGTCATATGTAAACAGTTCTTTGATGCTGCAATTGGAGTTTGACAATAGGTGCTAAACTGGTTTAATTTTGGTTTAATTTGTGACATTGAAGTTCTCCTCATGATATCCCAAAATTCTATCCTGTCCTTATTCCTTGTCTACACTGGGATTGTGTTTCTTCGAAGGAAACAAGTGATTATCATCATAGATTTATCCTAACCAGAATGTAGTTCTGTGTGACATAGAGGAACATGATGAAAAGACAGTTCTTATCATAAGCATCTTAGTGAGATCAACAAGTCAATTTCACTGTCAGAGAACAAATCTGCAGTGTATAGTATGTTTTCAGAGTTTCATGTTTTGTGTCAGTCATCTTTGTGCCCTGCTAATATCAGTGCTTTTACAAGGCTGACTTGTCAAGGCTGGCAGCTTAAAAGTCAATCCATCATCAAGCTGGATAGAGCAGGATAAGAAGCCTGGTCAAAGGGGCTATAACCAAAGGTTTACCACATGAGTCAAATTGGGGGGGTGTCCTCGCATGACTTGCAGTTATAGTGTTATTTTCTCTCTGTCTGCCCTTTTAAATTTTGTCATTTTGTTTTCAATTTATGTAGATTTTGTTTTCATGCTTTCGCAGATGTGCTCTTGTGTTGTCGGGACGCTGGCATTCTAGCCAGGGCTGGGGATATTTGCTTCTGTATGCTTTGTGTTCTCCCCGCTGTAAGCTCATCTGTTTGGAATGAGGATGTGTACGTTAGAATGAAGATGTCAAGGCCATCGAGGGACTGGCTGCTCAAAGCCCAAAGGTAGCAGCCTGGAGTCAGGCCCTGTTGTTTTGGTTCTAACTTTTAAGACAAGCGAGGGCTTCAGAGCCTGTTCTCAGATCAGCTGTTTCACCGAGGATGTTTCCTGGAGATGAGGGGTTTCCCTCGGCACCACAGGGTTTCATCAGACTGGGCGTGGCTTTGAGGTGAACAGACAGAGTTGGGAATTCTACACTGTTGGGAAATGTGCCATGAACTTACTGGCAGGTGAGAGTCCCCAGGTGACGAGGTCAAACAGCTGTGAGATACAGTGACTATAAGATGTACCAGTAACCATATAAACAATCTTTTTTGCTCCCATTTCCACTATTATGTTTGACCGTAGAGCCCGTTTCAAGCTGTTCCAGATGGACTCATTTCCACTGACATTTTACATGATGTAGCATGTACTTTTATCCTTTTATCCAGAGCGACTGACAGTACGGTGGATGTGTAGGCTTATATGATGAGGACTGCTGCTCAGAAGGGCTTAATGATAACAGGATAGCAGCGCACAGCTCCAACCTCAGATGGAGATTTCATTGGAGACGTCACGAGCGGTGCCAGAGCATGGTCCAGAGGCTTCCAGAAGACAAAGAACAGCTTGTGAAAGCACCAAAGAGCCAAAGACCACAGGAAGTCGGACCTTCTCCACCCACGTCACATTTGATCCGCAATAAAAGCAATCCCAGTCCTTCTCCTCTTTCCTTGTCTCTCTCTCTCCCTCCCTCTCTTTCTCTCTCTCTCTTTCTCTCCTCCCTCACACACATCTCTCCTCAAAAGAGCATGCGCTCATTTGCAGACACTGGAGAGTATGGGGTTAGCACTGCAGTCCCTTCAAACCCCCCACCTCCGCCCACCTTCACCCTCACACCCCCCGCCCCTCCTCTCCTCTCTCTCTACTCATTTCCAGATGTGGTGTCTGGCCGGTGGGAGCCAATATAAACAGGTCCTGTCAGAGAAGCAAAAGGCCTGTTTGTCTCTCCCTCCGCATGCCTCTGTATCAGACGGCCTGGAATGAGAGCCCTGCGCTCATTTCCTGAGTGACTCACAGAGAGGCCGAGGGGCGAAGAGAGGAGAAGAGCGTCCGCCCGGGCCTCTCACCATGCAATCCGAGGGACCTTGTTGTCCCAACCCTGAGTTCTTCAAAGTCCCCCACTCCCAACTGACCAGACTCGACCCCTTTGTTGTGTCTCATTCTTGTTTCCAGACTGACAGAGCCCCCTTCGCATCTCAACACTGTGATCCCAGGTTTGGCCATGAGGGTCAAGGCTGTTCACATCCTTTTGATGTGCTACAAGCCTGTCCTTTTATAGTGAGTTTCTCAGTCTACGTCCTAACACAGTCCTGATTTTTTACATAGTTTAATTCTTGCGACTTGCGACTGCAGAATGAAGTATAGCCATGCTGACAGTTAAGTTACAAAAGCAAAGACTAAAGTTTATATTTTCTCAGGATTCAGTGGAAAAGACCTTGTGCGCCACTTTTATATTACACAGCCTCCCCATCGCACATCTGAAGCTCTCGTTCACTAACTAAGCTTTGGCTTTGGCTTTGAAGCTCTGAAGGTCAAGGAGGACTATACGATAAGGAGCGGAGAAGTGGAAATGAAGCGCCTAACTCGTTAATCAAGTGGAGATGAAGAACAACAAGCCCCTGTGCCAAAAGCTACTAATCTAATTTGTCGAAAGAGCATGACAGTCAATGGGCCAAAAATAGAGCAATTAGAACGTTTTTTTTTCCATCGCCATCAGGAAGCGGAAGGAAGCTTTGGATTTAGGTTCCAGACATGGAGGAGAAAGCTCAAACAGCTTGGGCATGAATGACCCTTTTGTGCCTGTCCCCCCACTCAAGGGCAGATTTTTTTTTTTTACTGTGGCGAAAGTGGGTATTAAGTGTTACACTTTTGGAGTGGCAAGTAACCTCTGTGTGTTTGCAAAACCTTTTTTCCCCTTCTAACTCCACACTAGTCCAGGAAGGTGCAGGTATATGGATATAGGTTGAATCAGTGTGTTTTCTCCCACACATCAAAAAGCAGATGTCATTCACAGTCTGAAGTCTCCATCCGTCTGCTGTCTTTGCACAGAAGTTTCCATGTGGATCCATTTGCAGCCATTTCGTTTATGTTCAAAATATTATAGTTCAAAAGAAAAGGTGCTGTATTACGGCCTTTCAAGCCCGATGACTTATCCAGACTAATGGCTTTTGCAGGTCTCCCACAAGAGAATAATCCTCCGTATTTTTTTATGGAAGCTACTGTTATTTATTTATTTTTAAACGGCACTTCATTCAAAGTACATTAATTGAAAACTCTAATGTCTTTTAAAGACCTGGTGTTGTGTTTAAAATGAGATTTGCACACACTCCTCATAATGTTGTGTATATCGTGTGTTATGTGTTCTGCAGGAGAGCTACATAAATTTGAAGAAGCCCATTAAAGAAGCACTTCTTCACCCTCTCCAGTATGAACTCTAACTGTCCATGGTTTGGCAACCTTAGTGTGAGCTGACTCCGCCTTCAGATGAGTGCCAGACTAACTAAGGAGTTTGCAATTAATGGTGTGAAATGGTCTTAAAGGATTATCATTCACCCTTTACAGTTCCGATTTGAGGGGATAAGTCAAAAAAGAATGTACAGCCGTGACGTAATAACTTATGAAACACACTGGTTACGTGGGGAGCAATGCCTCTTTAATTCAGGTTCCCTCATGTGAAAGTGTAGCCTGGATGCCAACCTGAATCTAACCTTGCCCACAAAATTTGAGGTCGGGAAATTTGGTCTGGACTTGTTGCACGTATGAAAACTGATTACGATCAAATCGTCTGGGCAGGCTTTATACAATGATAGACAGATACTTTCACACAAACTCGTGTCACAGACGTATGTCACCGCCCATTTGGAGGTGCAAACAAAAAGATTTTTGGTTATTTAACCATCAGTTAACTTTAACACAGGCATTTTACTTTGGATAGACAATAGCAATACATCATAGGAGTGATTAACGTCAAAAAATCTAGACTGGAGTAACTCAACATTTGACACCTCTGATATGTTTAGTGTTCTAAAGATGTCAAATAGCCCGTTATCGTTACCAAATTGATAGCAAAGGAGCCAGAAGTGAACACGCATGTACAATATGGCTATAAAAACTGTGCCTTCATTTTACAACTAAACACGAGAAAATACTTTTATAACCCTTGAGCCAGCTCCTTACTATGTGATAAATGGCAAAGCAGCATTTGTTTGCACCTCCAAAAGCATGGCGTACTTGGTTACCTCCCAAAAACAGCCTTAAACGCCCACAAATACCCGTATGTTTGTGTGAAAGAATAAGCAACGTCTTGTCATTCACGTGACCTGAGTGCTCTTCAGTTGATTTTGCTGTTGCGTCTGTAGTACAACATATTGACAGAGGAATAACTTTAAAAAAACAAACAGAAAATAGTGATTGATTCTGATTGATTAGGTCTATCCAATTGTGTGCAGAGGCATTTTCTTTCCTGTTTCATTTGAAACACGCCCCATAATCACGCAGCCAATGCTGCCCCAATGCTATATGGCTACGTCAGGCTAGTGAAAGTGGAGCAGGCCCAGGGGAGTCATTTCATGGATAGCAGCCACTGTTACCTTTTAAACAAGTATATTAAAACATAGGTGCTTCTACGGGCTTATCTCCTGTGCCACCGGATGTGGTGCAGAGCTCACTGCAGAATACACAAAGCTGGTTAGATTCCGGTGGAAACATTTAAACGCCTTTGTTGAAAGGGCCAGAGCTTCTCATTCTAAAGTCCATCACTACGAGTTATTGGACAGAGCCAAGCTAGGCAATGTTGTGTGGTGATAAATGCAATG